>NC_086444.1:346404358-346771858 GCF_028390025.1 Pseudophryne corroboree
TTTCAGTTTGAACACCCCCCACCCAAATTTAATTCTCTCTGTCTCTCTGCACATGATATATCTGCCCCCCCCCCCCCCCCCCGCAGTGCACATGGTTTTGCCCAACAGCTAACAAATTTGCTGCTGCTATCAACTCTGAATTAGGCTCACAATCGGGTCGTTAGCACATTGTGTGTCACTCATATGTCCAGGACTGCCAGGGAGCCGCCGGGAGTTCAAGGGAAATAATGATACGACTCGCATCGGATGTGGGCTATCCTGATGTATGACCAGCATAACCCTAAAACCCCCAGCCTAACCTTAACCCTCCCCCTAGTGCCTAACACTAACCCCAGTCCTTACCATGAGGATCAGTCGGGATACTGACTGTCCAGATTCCACTGTCGATATTTTTTATACTGCACCCCCTAAGAAGCTCGCTGTAACAAATCTATAAACAGCAATGACAGTTGTTATGTCTGGATGAATTAAACAGCTTCTCCTGAGAGACCTTAGCAGTTACTTATCAATGGTCATTGTACCCCTGCCCCTTCCTCAAGGTCCTGCAATTCGCGGGATTTACCGTGACTGGGGCCTAATGACGTCATTCCTCTCCGAGAGAGGCCCGGAGAGGAGTACAAAAAAAGTTCCAAGTATGCTTAAATCTCAGCACTTCGTAACAACAATAGTCTGGTAACTGATGGTAGGGCCTAATTCAGACCTGATCATAGCAACAAATTTGTTAGGAGATGGGCAAAACCATGTGCTGTGATATAACATGTGCAGAGAGAGTTAGATTTGGGTGGGGTGGGTTCAAACTGAAATCTAAATTGCAGTGTAAAAATAAAAAAATAAAGCAGCCAGTATTTACCCTGCACAGAAACAATATAACCCACCTAACTCTAACTCTCTCTGCACATGTTATATCTGCCCCCCCCCCCCCCTCCTGCAGTGCACATGGTTTTGCCCATCTGCTAACAAATTTGCTGCTACCATCAGGTCTGAATTAGGCCCGCAGATGGATTTGCTACTAGCAGATATGAATTGCTGGATATTATTACTTTATTTACACTCAAAGTTGAAATATTTTCAATTGATGCTTATTGCAAAGATAGGAATATTCTATTGCAGTAATGTATCAATAAAAGTTTGCCAGGCTGCAGTCAGTACTGCTGACTGGCGGTAGTAAGAGTACTCTTTGCAAGCCAGTGTTAGGGGTAGATTTACTATTTATATAAATAAAAGAGCATTTTTTCTATGCAGATCCTCTGCCTTTGCCATACTGGGAGGCTTGAGACAGTACATGCACCACGGTGATCCTTCTTAAATAAGCTTTCCCATGCTTGCATGCAGAGCCGGCCATAGGCATAGGCAAACTAGGCAATTGCCTAGGGCATTTGATATGCCTAGGGGCATCATCAGCTTCTGCTGATTAAAATTATATGCGGCATGCCTATATTCTGTATGTAGCATTTCATATGCAGATACAGCCACAGTCTCACACAGTATATTGGCATGCTGCATATCAGTTTAATCAACAGAAGCTGCTTGTGCATCCTAGCCACATAGCAAAGCAAATAAGATGCATTTTCATTAAAAAAAAAAAGGTGCCCGACGTTAGCATTGATGCAAGATTTGTGAGGACACATCTGTATCCAAGCAGAGGCAGAGGTCACAGTGTTAGTGGAAGTGTGAGTGCTGTGCGCATGCGAGTGGGTTGGTTGTGCAGTAGTGTTCAGAATATGTGTAAGGAGCATTATGTGTGTCATGTAAAAATGCTTTAATAATGTGCAAAATATTTGTAAAGGGCCACTATGTGTGTCATTATGTGTATAAGGGCATTAATAATGTGCGGCATATGTGTAACAGGGTACTACTGTATGTGTGTCATTATGTGTATAGGGGCACTAATAATGTGCAGCAAATGTGTAGGGGGCACTATGTGTCATTATGTGTATAAGGGCATTAATAATGTGCGGCATATGTGTAAGGGACATTATGTGTAAAAGGGCATTAATAAAGGTTGTCATAATGTGTAAGGTGCATTATGTTTATAAGATCATTAATGTGTCTCATATGTGTAAGGGGCATTACCATGTGGAATTGTGTATAAATGCATTACTAATGTGTGGCATTATGTGTATAAGGTGCTCTACTATGTGGCGTTGCATATAGAAAGGGCACTACTGTGTCGTCTAATGTGAATAAAGAGCAATAAGGTGTGGTGTAATGTGAATAAGGAGCAATTCAGTGTGATGTAATGTGAATAAGGGGCACTACTGTGAGGAGTAACGTTTATAAGGTAAAGTGATACTACTGTGGGATGTAATATGAATTATGGACACTGTCGCATGATCAAATGTGAATAAAGTTGCAGTACTGTGTGGCGTAATTGGAATTGGGGGTACTATTGTGTGGCCATGTCCCTTCTCATCAAGAACACACCCCTTTTTGGGCTGTGCGCCAAATGTGCGAACTGTTTCTATTTAAAGTATAGGGGGTACAAGGACTGCTATGGGTGAGGGGTGATGGTGCTGGGAAAGAGGTGCAAGGTCAGAGGCGGAACCAGCGGTGGTGCTAGGGGGCACCAGCCAAAATCTTGCCTAGGGCATCATATTGGTTAGGGCCGGCTCTGCTTGCATGATGAAGCTATTACTGGGGGTAGCTGGCGAATGTTGCCGTCTGCTAGGAGGTTTCTTAAATATGGAGAATCCCTATTTTTGTAGGATTTAGGGCTTTTTCTCTCTACTATAAATAGACCCCTGGGGCCTGATTCAGACTGGCATGCTATGCTGATATTCATAGAAAAAGACAATGTGTTCTTTTCTGCGAATGCATTGGAGTCGCACAGTAAGCATTCCCAAGAAGGAAATACAGTGGTCCAAAGGTCAACCATGGTCAGATGAAAAAACTGCACCTGCCATAGCGCTTCTGCAAGTTTCTATAGTGCATCCGATGACTGAAAAGCACTACCAAAAGGAGTTGCAAGTGGGCATCTTAGTATTATGGAATCAGCTATGGCATTAGCATAAGTAAAAAAGCAGAGTCTATATGCGACTCTAAATCAGGCCTCTAGTGTGTTATGTCATTAGGGCCTGACTTTTGTAGTCACAATGTCCCTCCTTGTAGCAAGTCCAGGTAATTGGCACGTACTGTAACTACAGTAGCTGTGTGGTGACTGCAAGCTCAACACTGAATGACGCAATGTAATGTGTTGACAGTGTGGTATCCAAGTGGAATGAGATGGCAGGGGGGTATGATGCAATAAAAAGCAGTATTGCAAGTTAATATGGTAGACCTATAGACTGCTTTACAAGCCCAATTAACTAACCAATATATATATATATATATATATATATATATATATATCTCAGGTATAAAGATGTTTTCAATGATTAAGTGTTCAGCACTGTGTACACTGTGAATGCTGTTAGGCATTTCTGTGATTAGGTTACAGCCCATTACACACCTCCCTGGATTGCAGTATTGCTTCCAATCCAAACACAAATGCCTAATATTATAAGGCGGCAACTGAGCCTTTAGGATATCTGGTAACAGGAAGGGATTAGAGGTTCCTGCACTTACTGATCGGATTGGTTTACTAATGTCAGCAAGGCGAGAAAAGGAGCTGGAGCTCACTCTCTTCTACTGGACAACTGAGCAAAGGCTCTGACTGCAGAAAGCTGACAGCCAAAGTCAACAGCACTCATTCCCAGGGGGCAGAGCCGGAGAAGGGGAGGGATGCCGAGCCCAGATAAATGCAAACCATGTTGTTTAAAACTGCAGTCACACCTAGGATAATTCACTGAGCTTGTATTAAAGTAAAAGCAAAATGTTACAAATTGTTCAGCTCAATTAAACCTTGATGCATTGAAAGTATCTTTCTAACACATTTCTATTGTTGGCCAATTGTAATCAAATTAATAGACAATGCCATTCTAATTCCCCTGTTATGCTTCTGATAACTGTCGTTTCCCAACAAAATAGGATCAGTCCAATTAGGTGCGAGGTGCTGAATGTGAAGTGCGAGTTGCCATTTTCTCCCAAATTTGCATAATAAATTTATTTTAAAATTTAATTAAAAACTCGCACTGAACCATTCAGAGTAAACTCGCACTGTTCACACCTCCCTGAGGGTGAGAGATACAGTAGTAGGCAATTGGAAGTTTCCAATTAGCTTAATTAGTCCTATAATTACGTAATATTTGGGGGAGAGAGGGTTTCAAAAATGTCCTAAAAAGTACCCCAAGATCAACTATTCTATTGTTTTGTGCAACCCAAATACAACTAGAGTATTTATTTTTTTGAAAAAAAATTGCCTTTTATCGTTTTTTTAGTCAACTCAAATTACCCCAAAAACATATTTTTTCCATTTTTAGTTTTTGTCATATGAAAGTAAATGAAAAATGTATTATAATTTTTTTGCTTAAAAAAAAATAAAAATGCACAAATCAGCCAATTATCTCTATTTAAACTTTCCAGTACTTTCTTTATGGCCACTAATAGCCTATGGCAGCGGTTTCCAAACTTTTTTGAATCACGGCGCCCTAGAGTAGCAGAATTTCTTTCACGGCACCCCTAGGCCAAAAATTTCTTATTGAGAAATTTAGAAAGAAATATTACATTAACTAGATTGTGTTTATATGCCATCCTTAGGCTCAAATGTGTGGTGAGGGACAAGATTTGCTTCTGTTTGTCCCCATATTTTATGACTGACAGCTACTAGCACTGGTTTTGCCTATTATATTGACCATAAATAATTTGAATAGGTCCTGGACCACCAATCCAAGGCACCCCTGCAAGTGTCCCGAGGCACCCCAGGGAGCCACGGCACACAGTTTGGGAACCACTGGCCTATGGTATGATTCTGCACACAGAATTGTCACTTTTTTGGGGATCCAGGTAGGTAACTCCACTTTCTCATGCATTTCTCTCACATCGCATTTGGCAGACAATACATAAACCCCAGCTGCGAGTACAGCAAACAGGCATTTTTAATTGGATTGGAGAATTCTCGGGTGTACACATTTGTGTGGTCTGCGAGTTTCAAGAAATAAACTCGCATTTAGCAACTCGCTCCTACTGTAATTTGATTTACCCCAATAGCTCTTTAGAGCATCTGTATGGATAAGTTACTGCGTAATGCTTGGCACTATCGTAGAATCCACCTTAGTATCTGTGCGAGATTCTTATTGCTACTTCTAGCAGTATATAGCTTTGTTTTATGTATTTTATATTGGAAAATAAACTATAACATACATGTACAGCAACACAGACAGTGAAGATTGCTAATTTACACCACTACCTGATGGTTGTTTGGGCTGATTGCCCAGATTATAGACCAGGTAAATACCCAGAAATAACCATGTAGTCCAGTGACCTTGGGCACATGTTCCTGCTATTTATTTCAGCATATTTAGAAAATGTGTAAAAAGCACATGAACAGAGATACATATATGCTATTATTATTACATAGAGTACTATTATAATGTTACAAATGGAACCCCATGTAGGAGATAAAAAAAATAAGATTTTACTCACCGGTAAATCTATTTCTCGTAGTCCGTAGTGGATGCTGGGAACTCCGTAAGGACCATGGGGAATAGCGGCTCCGCAGGAGACTGGGCACAACTAAAGAAAGCTTTAGGACTACATGGTGTGCACTGGCTCCTCCCTCTATGACCCTCCTCCAGACCTCAGTTAGGATACTGTGCCCGGAAGAGCTGACACAATAAGGAAAGGATTTGGAATCCCGGGTAAGACTCATACCAGCCACACCAATCACACCGTATAACTCGTGATACTATACCCAGTTAACAGTATGAAATATAACTGAGCCTCTCAACAGATGGCTCAACAATAACCCTTTAGTTAACCAATAACTATATACAAGTATTGCAGACAATCCGCACTTGGGACGGGCGCCCAGCATCCACTACGGACTACGAGAAATAGATTTACCGGTTAGTAAAATCTTATTTTCTCTAACGTCCTAAGTGGATGCTGGGAACTCCGTAAGGACCATGGGGATTATACCAAAGCCCCCAAAAGGGCGGGAGAGTGCGGATGACTCTGCAGCACCGAATGAGCGAACTCTAGGTCCTCCTCAGCCAGGGTATCAAACTTGTAGAATTTAGCAAATGTATTTGACCCGACCAAGTAGCTGCTCGGCAAAGTTGTAAAGCCGAGACCCCTCGGGCAGCCGCCCAAGAAGAGCCCACCTTCCTCGTGGAATGGGCTTTTACAGATTTAGGATGCGGCAGTCCAGCAGCAGAATGTGCAAGTTGAATCGTGCTACAGATCCAGCGAGCAATAGTCTACTTTGAAGCAGGCGCACCCAACTTGTTGGGTGCATGCAGGATAAATAGCGAGTCAGTCTTTCTGACTCCAGCTGTCCTGGAAACATAGATTTTTAGGGCCCGGACTACGTCCAGCAACTTGGAATCCTCCAAGTCACGAGTAGCCGCAGGCACCACAATAGGCTGGTTCAAATGAAAAGCCGAAACCACCTTTGGGAGAAATTGGGGACGAGTCCTCAATTCCGCCCTATCCATATGGAAAATCAGATAAGGGCTTTTACATGATAAAGCCGCCAATTCTGACACACGCCTGGCCAAAGCCAAGGCCAATAGCATGACCACTTTCCACGTGAGATATTTTAAATCCACGGTTTTAAGTGGTTCAAACTAATGTGACTTTAGGAAATTCAACACCACGTTGAGATCCCAAGGTGCCACTGGGGGCACAAAAGGGGGCTGAATATGCAGCACTCCCTTAACAAATGTCTGAACTTCAGGTAGTGAAGCCAGTTCTTTCTGGAAGAAAATCGATAGAGCCGAAATCTGGACCTTAATGGAACCCAATTTTAGGCCCATAGTCACCCCTGACTGTAGGAAGTGCAGAAAACGGCCCAGCTGAAATTCCTCCGTTGGGGCCTTCCTGGCCTCACACCACGCAACATATTTTCGCCATATGCGGTAATAATGGTTTGCGGTCACTTCTTTCCTAGCTTTAATCAGCGTAGGGATGACTTCCACCGGAATGCCCTTTTCCTTCAGGATCCGGCGTTCAACCGCCATGCCGTCAAACGCAGCCGCGGGAAGTCTTGGAACAGACAGGGCCCCTGCTGCAGCAGGTCCTGTCTGAGCGGCAGAGGCCATGGGTCCTCTGAGATCATTTCTTGAAGTTCTGGGTACCAAGCTCTTCTTGGCCAATCCGGAACAATGAGTATAGTTCTCACTCCTCTTCGTCTTATTATCCTCAGTACCTTGGGTATGAGAGGAAGAGGAGGGAACACATAAACCGACTGGTACACCCACGGTGTCACTAGAGCGTCCATAGCTATTGCCTGAGGGTCTCTCGACCTGGCGCAATATCTTTCTAGCTTTTTGTTGAGGCGGGACGCCATCATGTCCACCTGTGGCCATTCCCAGCGATTTACAATCAGCTGAAAGACTTCTGGATGAAGTCCCCACTCTCCCGGGTGGAGGTCGTGCCTGCTGAGGAAGTCTGCTTCCCAGTTGTCCACTCCCGGAATGAACACTGCTGACAGTGCTAACATGTGATTTTCCGCCCCTTCGGAGAATCCTTGTGGCTTCTGCCATCGCCGTCCTGCTTCTCGTGCCGCCCTGTCGGTTTACATGGGCGACCGTCGTGATGTTGTCTGACAGGATCAGTACCGGCTGGTTTTGAAGCAGGGGTCTTGCCTGACTTAGGGCATTGTAGATGGCCCTTAGTTCCAGAATATTTATGTGTAGGGAAATCTCCTGGCTTGACCATAGCCCTTGGAAGTTTCTTCCCTGTGTGACTGCCCCCCAGCCTCGAAGGCTGGCATCCGTGGTCACCAGGACCCAGTCCTGTATGCCGAATCTGCGGCCCTCTAGAAGATGAGCACTCTGCAGCCACCACAGCAGAGACACCCTGGTCCTTGGAGACAGGGTTATCAGCCGATGCATCTGAAGATGGGATCCGGACCACTTGTCCAACAGATCCCACTGAAAAATTCTTACATGGAACCTGCCGAATGGAATTGCTTCGTAGGAAGCTACCATTTTTCCCAGGACTCGCGTGCAGTAATGCACCGAGACCTGTTTTGGTTTCAGGAGATCTCTGACTAGAGACGACAACTCCTTGGCTTTCTCCTCCGGGAGAAACACCCTTTTCTGGTCTGTGTCCAGAACCATCCCCAGAAACAGTAGACGTGTCGTAGGAACCAGCTGTGACTTTGGAATATTCAGAATCCAACCGTGCTGTTGTAGCACCTCCCGAGATAGTGCTACCCCGACCAACAACTGCTCCCTGGACCTCGCCTTTATAAGGAGATCGTCCAAGTATGGGATAATTAAAACTCCCTTTTTTCGAAGGAATATCATCATTTCGGCCATTACCTTCTTTCTGGAAGAAAATCGATAGAGCCGAAATCTGGACCTTAATGGAACCCAATTTTAGGCCCATAGTCACCCCTGACTGTAGGAAGTGCAGAAAACGGCCCAGCTGAAATTCCTCCGTTGGGGCTTTCCTGGCCTCACACCACGCAACATATTTTCGCCATATGCGGTAATAATGGTTTGCGGTCACTTCTTTCCTAGCTTTAATCAGCGTAGGGATGACTTCCACCGGAATGCCCTTTTCCTTCAGGATACTTTTTCAGAAGTATTGCCAGTACACAGAGGGGAAGACAGAACTCATTGCATCAGAAACTTCAATATTTGGCTAAGGACATGGTGCAATGAGGAGAGATTTGGATTTATAGGCCATAGTCACATCATCTGGCAAGATAGGAGCTTATACAAAAGTGACGGCCTGCACCCATCTTCAAGGGGAACGAGAATACTAACTGAACAGTTTGGATGCTTCATCAAGAACTATTTAAACTAACAAAGGGGGGCAGTGAGCTAAATAGGAATAAAGAAATCTGCTCCCCCAACACAGAGGTATTGTTTCTGCAGGCAAAGGGAATAGGAAGCATATCTACAGCAACAGAAGATAATTCAGATCAAAACCAAATAAAAATAGGCAGAGAGAAGAACATAGCTAGGAACAGAAAAAGCACAAACAAAACTCTAAAAGCTATGTGTGCAAATGCTAGGAGCTTAGGAAATAAAATCCCAGAACTAACTGCAATAATGACAAGGGATGATCTAGACATTGTGGCAATTACAGAGTCATGGTACAATGAAAATCATGACTGGGACATAGCTATACCGGGATATACTTTATTTAGGAAGGACAGAATTGGAAAAATCGGAGGAGGGGTAGCAATGTATGTAAAAAATGCCATAAATACTACATTAATACAAAGTATTGAAGAAAAAACTGAGGCCCTTTGGGTGACCATAGAAACAGGGGAAAAGTTGATTATTCGTATTGGCGTGATATACAGACCACCAGGTCAGGAAGAGGAACTTGACAAGAACCTATTGCAGGACATAACTAAAATGGCATTAAAAGGAGAGGTAATAATCATGGGAGACTTTAATCTTCCTGATGTAAACTGGGAGGTGTCTGTTGCTAGTTCCACTAGAAGTAGGAACATTTTAAATTCCCTTCAGGGAGCATCCCTCCACCAATTGGTGAGGGAGCCCACTCGGAAAGACGCAATATTAGACTTAATACTTACAAATGGAGACAGATTATCGGACGTAAAAGTGGGTGAAAACCTGGGATCCAGTGATCATCAAGCAGTATGGTTCAGCATTAAGACAGAGACTGACTCGTCCCATACAAAAACAAAGGTGTTGGATTTTAGGAAGGCTGATTTTGTAGGGATGGGAAAATGTGTAAGTGATTCTTTGGCAGAGTGGAGGAACTTGGAAACAGTGCAGGAGAGGTGGGAAACATTCAAATGTGCAATATTGAAGGCAACAGACCTTTGTATCAAAACTGTTAGGAAAAACACAAGGAAAAGGAAGCCAGTGTGGTTTGCAAAAGAAGTAGCAAATATTGTGAGAGCAAAAAAGATGGCTTTTAGGAAATATAAGCAGACACAAAATAATGAAGACAAAAAGATATATCTTGTTAGACAGAAGGAGACAAAGAAGGTAATCAGATGTGCAAAGGCACAAGCTGAGGAGAAAATGGCCCAGTCAGTGGGTAAAGGAGGCAAAACTTTTTTTAGGTATATAAGCGAAAAGAGAAAAACAAAAGGCGGAATTATAAAACTAAAGACGGACACTGGGAGTCTTGTTGAAGGAGACAATTTAATAGCAGATCATCTTAATGATTATTTTTGCTCAGTATTTACTACTGAAAGAGAGGGAAAGGGGCCACAGTTAAGTTGCAGGGATATTCAGGAAAATGAAACAAGTACATTTACAGAGGAGAAGGTCCTAACAGAACTCTCAAAGCTGAAAGTGGACAAATCTATGGGGCCAGATGGGATACATCCAAGGATACTAAAAGAACTTAAAGAGGTGCTGGTAGCACCATTGACAGAATTATTCAACCAGTCATTAGCTACAGGAGAAATTCCAGGGGACTGGAAAAGAGCAAACGTAGTCCCACTGCACAAAAGTGGAAGCAAGGAAGAGGCAAACAACTACAGACCAGTGAGTCTTACATCAGTAGTAGGGAAATTGATGGAAACACTCTTAAAAGAAAGAGTTGTAGATTATCTCAAATCCGGCAATTTACAGGATCCCAAACAGCATGGATTCACTGGGGGGAGATCATGTCAAACAAATCTTATTGACTTTTTTGATTGTGTGACTAAAGTGATGGATAAAGGTGGAGCCATGGATATAGCTTATCTAGACTTTAGTTAGGCTTTTGACACAGTTCCACATCGCAGACTGCTAAATAAACTTGAAAGTTTGGGATTGGATATTAGGATTATTGAATGGATACGATCTTGGTTGAAGGATAGAAAACAGAGAGTTGTGGTAAATGGAGTGCATTCACAGGAGGAAAATGTTACCAGTGGAGTACCCCAGGGATCTGTACTTGGACCAGTGCTTTTTAATATCTTTATTGGTGACATTGCAAATGGCATTAAAGGGAAAGTATGCCTTTTTGCAGATGACACAAAGGTATGCAACAGGGTAGACACACCAGGTGGGGTAAAACAAATGATTGAGGATCTAGGTAGACTAGAGGAATGGTCAAGAGTCTGGCAATTACAGTTTAATGCCAAAAAATGCAAAATCATGCACTTGGGTCTCAAAAATCCTAAAGCTAAATACAGTATTAATGGCACTATACTGGAAACTACTGAGGAGGAAAGGGATCAAGGAGTCACTATTTCAGATGACTTAAAAGCAGGTAAGCAATGTAACAAGGCAATGAGGAAGGCTAGTCAGATGCTTGGCTGCATTGGGAGAGGAATCAGCAGCAGAAAGAAAGAAGTAATAATGCCACTGTATAGGTCATTGGTACGGCCTCATCTAGAATACTGTATTCAGTTCTGGAGGCCATATCTTCTAAAGGATATTAATACATTAGAAACTGTACAAAGGAGGGCAACTAAAATGCTGCATGGCCTACATCACAAAACATACCCAGAAAGACTAAGAAATCTCAATATGTATAGTTTGGAGCAGAGAAGGGAAAGGGGAGACATGATAGAAACTTTCAAATATATGAAGGGTTTTAACAAAGTCCAGGAGGGAAACATTCTCCAAATGAAGAGAAGCAATAGGACACGAGGACATGCACTGAGACTGGAGGGGGGGAGGTTCAGGGGAAATTTGCGGAAAAATTATTTCACAGAAAGGGTAGTGGACAAGTGGAATAGCCTCCCATCAGAGGTGATAGAGGCTAAGACAGTAGAGCAATTTAAACATGCATGGGATAGACATAAGGATATCCTTACAAAGAAATAAGGATCAAATAAGGTTAGTGATAAAAAATAATATAAAAAAATAAAATAAAATAAGGGGCAGACTAGATGGGCCAAGTGGTTCTTATCTGCCGACAAATTCTATGTTTCTATGTTTCTATTACCTTGGTAAATACCCTCGGTGCCGTGGACAGACCAAACGGCAACGTCTGGAATTGGTAATGACAGTCCTGTACCACAAATCTGAGGTACTCCTGGTGAGGAAGGTAAATGGTGACATATAGGTAAGCATCCTTGATGTCCAGTGATACCATGTAATCCCCTTCCTTCAGGCTTGAAATAACCGCCCTGAGCGATTCCATCTTGAACTTGAACCTTTTTATATAGGTGTTCAAGGAATTCAAATTTAAAATGGGTCTCACCGAACTGTCCGGTTTCGGTACCACAAACATTGTGGAATAGTAACCCCTTCCTTGTTGAAGTAGGGGTACCTTGACTATCACCTGCTGCGAATACAGCTTGTGAATTGCCTCCAGCACTGCCTCCCTGTCCGGGGGAGCTGTTGGCAAGGCAGATTTGAGGAAACGGCGAGGGGGAGACGTCTCGAATTCCAGCTTGTACCCCTGAGATACTACTTGTAGAATCCAGGGATCCACCCGTGAGCGAGCCCACTGGTCGCTGAAGTTCTTGAGACGGGCCCCCACCGTACCTGGCTCCGCCTGTGGAGCCCCAGCGTCATGCGGTGGACTTAGTGGAAGCGGGGGAGGGCTTTTGTTCCTGGGAACTGGCTGTATGCTGCAGCTTTTTTCCTCTACCTCTGCCTCTGGGCAGAAAGGACGCGCCTTTAACCCGCTTGCCTTTCTGGGGCCGAAAGGACTGTACCTGATAATGCGGTGCTTTCTTTGGCTGTGAGGGAACATGGGGTAAAAATGCTGACTTCCCAGCTGTCGCTGTGGAAACGAGGTCCGAGAGACCATCCCCAAACAACTCCTCACCCTTGTAAGGCAAAACTTCCATGTGCCTTTTAGAATATGCATCCCCTGTCCACTGCCGAGTCCATAAACCCCTCCTGGCAGAAATGGACATTGCACTTATTTTAGATGCCAGCCGGCAAATATCCCTCTGTGCATCTCTCATGTATAAGACTGCGTCTTTAATATGCTCTATGGTTAGCAATATAGTGTCCCTGTCTAAGGTATCAATATTTTCTGACAGGGAATCTGACCACGCAGCTGCAGCACTGCACATCCATGCTGAAACAATAGCTGGTCTCAGTATAATACCTGAGTGTGTATAAACAGACTTCAGGATAGCCTCCTGCTTCCTATCAGCAGGCTCCTTTAGGGCGGCCGTGTCCGGAGACGGTAGTGCCACCTTCTTTGACAGGCGTGTGAGCGCTTTATCTACCCTAGGGGATGTCTCCCAACGTGACCTATCCTCTGGCGGGAAAGGGTACGCCATTAGTAACTTTTTAGAAATTACTAGTTTCTTATCGGGGGAAGCCCACGCTTCTTCACACACTTCATTTAATTAATCAGAAGGGGGAAAAACCACTGGTAGTTTTTTCTCCCCAAACATAATACCCCTTTTTTGTGGTACCTGGGGTAATATCAAAAATGTGCAACACATTTTTCATTGCCGTAATCATGTAACGTGCGGCTCTATTGGAATGTACACTAGTCTCATCGTCGTCGACACTGGAGTCAGTATCTGTGTCGACATCTGTGTCTGCCATCTGAGGTAGCGGGCGTTTTAGAGCCCCTGATGGCTTTTGAGACGTCTGGGCAGGCACGGGCTGAGAAGCCGGCTGTCCCACATCTGATATGTCGTCAAAGGATATGTAAGGAGTTGACACTGTCGCGTAATTCCTTCCACATATCCATCCACTCAGGTGTCGACCCCGCAGGGGGTGACATCACATTTATCGGCACATGCTCCGCCTCCACATAAGCCTCCTCATCAAACATGTCGACACAGCCGTACCGACACACACACAGGGAATGCTCTGACTGAGGACAGGACCCCACAAAGCCCTTTGGGGAGACAGAGAGAGAGTATGCCAGCACACACCAGAGCGCTATATAAAACAGGGATACACACTACACAGTGATTTTACCCCTTATAGCTGCTTATATATCACAGATTGCGCCTAAATTTAGTGCCCCCCCTCTCTTTTTTACCCTATGTAGTCTGGAACTGCAGGGGAGAGCCTGGGGAGCGATCCTTCCAGCGGAGCTGTGAGGGAAAATGGCGCCAGTGTGCTGAGGGAGATAGCCCCGCCCCTTTTCCGGCGGGCTTCTCCCGCTTTTTTTATACAGTCATGGCAGGGGATTTTACACATATATAGTCTTAAAGGCTATATTATGTGTTAATTTGCCAAGTAAGGTACTTATATTGCAGCCCAGGGCACCCCCCCCCCCAGCGCCCTGCACCCATCAGTGACCGGAGTATGTGGTGTGCCTGGGGAGCAATGGCGCACAGCTGCAGTGCTGTGCGCTACCTTAATGAAGACCGAAGTCTTCTGCCGCCGATTTCCAGGAACGTCTTCTTGTTTCTGGCTCTGCTAGGGGGACGGCAGCGCGGCTCCGGGACCGGACGACCGAGGCTGGGCCTGTGTTCGATCCCTCTGGAGCTAATGGTGTCCAGTAGCCTAGAAGCCCAAGCTAGCTGCAAGCAGGTAGGTTCGCTTCTCTCCCCTAGGTCCCTCGTAGCAGTGAGTCTGTTGCCAGCAGATCTCACTGAAAATAAAAAACCTAAATATTACTTTCTTTCTAAGAGCTCAGGAGAGCCCCTAGTGTGCATCCAGCTCGGCCGGGCACAAAATTCTAACTGAGGTCTGGAGGAGGGTCATAGAGGGAGGAGCCAGTGCACACCAGGTAGTCCTAAAGCTTTCTTTAGTTGTGCCCAGTCTCCTGCGGAACCGCTATTCCCCCTGATCCTTACGGAGTTCCCAGCATCCACTTAGGACGTTAGAGAAATTAAAAGTGACTCCGTGCGCAATAAGGTGCAGCCTGTCAGAAAACACCTTGAAGGTATCCCTCAGCCTTCACCAGTGCAAATCAGAAAAATAAAATTGGAGATTACTTAACCAGCGCTCCTGAATGTGTTGTATATTCACTTAGTTCCACACAATGGGGGTCATTCCAAGTTGATCGCTCGCTAGCTAGTTTTAGCAGCCGTGCAAACGCTATGCCGCCGCCCACTGGGGAATGTATTTTAGCTTAGCAGAAGTGCGAACGCATGTGCAGCCGAGATCTGCAAAAACAGTTTGTGCAGTTTCTGAGTAGCTCTGAACCTACTCCGCGCTTGCGATCACTTCAGCCTATTCGTGTCCGGATTTGACGTCATATACACGCCCAGCGAACGCCCAGCCACGCCTGCATTTTTTCAGACACGCCTGCGTTTTTGCAAACACTCCCTGAAAACGGTCAGTTGACACCCAGAAACGCCTGTCAATCTTCTTGCGGCCGTCAGTGCAACTGAAAACTTCACTAGAACCTGTGCTAAACAACAAATGCCTTTGTACCCGTACGTTGCGCGTGTGCATTGCGGAGCATATGCATGCGCAGAAATGCCCATTTTTAGCCTGAACGCTGCGTTGCGAACAACGGCAGCTAGCGATCAACTCGGAATGACCCCCAATATCTCTCCGTTTTTACATTTGAAAAGTCATAGGGTCACAGACAGAAAAGGGATATAATAGTGAAGTACAGTTTAATATAACACATTTAAAACAGTAAAAGACAATTGCCTGCTGGATTGCAGGTTTAAACTGAAAACAGAGTCTCTATTGCAAGAGGTATCCAGGCTAGTCACAAACAGTGGGTAATTACCACAGATGTTGGAACTGCACAGAAACAGTTCAAAACAGCATAAGGTATCGCAAAGGGGATCCCGGGACTTCACCACACCATGGGGGTCATTCCGACCCGATCGCTGGCTGCAGTTTATCACAGCGATTGGGTCGGATCTGCGCATGCTGGACGGCCGAAGGCCATTGTATTGTAGCGATCGCCTCTGCCTGATTGACAGGCAGAGGCGGTCGCTGGGCAGGAGGGGGCTGGACGGCGGCGTTAAGCCGCCGTTTAGGGGGCGCGGTCCGGCCAACGCAGGCATGACCGGACCGTTGGGGGGGCGGGCCACGGCAGCTGCGTGACGTTACACACAGCACTGCAACCCAGGCAGTGAGGAGGTTCTCCCGGCCAGCCGCAGGAGCTGCGCTGGCCGGGAGTTACTCCTTAAATACATAAGCATCGCCGCTGTGCGATGCTTTTGCATTTCTACTGGGAGGGGGGGGGGCGGCACTAACATGCGGGGCGGACTAGCCCTGTGCTGGGCATCCCCCCGCATGTCTGAGTGCCTGATCGGAGCTGTGCTAAATTTAGCACAGCTACGATCAACTCGGAATGACCCCCCATATCCGCTGCTGTTACGTAGTCACACCGCTGGATCCAGCCTGAACGCCTCCTCACCAATGCGTTTCTACCCCTAACTGGGGTCTTTGTCAAGGTGCAAATAATGAATCTGTCTGTTTTACCCTATGACTGGTCAAATGTGAAAATGGAGAGATATTGTGTGGAACGAAGTGAATATACAACACATTCAGGTGCGCTGATTAAGGAATTCCATGTAGGGTTTATAATAGAGATTACACGTAAATAGGGTGTAAAAATTACATTTGTAAAGTAAAGGAGTATCAATCAATACATATATATAAGTATCCTCTCATTCTGACCTTAAATGCTATGGATTCTATGGGCGGTATTCAATTATTTTCTCCCCTTCCACACCCGTTCTGTTTCTGCTGATGGACGTGGTAAAATGATTTCAGCTCG
Organism: Pseudophryne corroboree; assembly: GCF_028390025.1. Lineage (NCBI taxonomy): Eukaryota > Metazoa > Chordata > Amphibia > Anura > Myobatrachidae > Pseudophryne > Pseudophryne corroboree. The sequence goes on from NC_086444.1 coordinate 346,420,949, forward strand.
CTACCCCCAGGTAGCTACCCCAACCCTTTATACAGCTAAACCTGATTACTATGGGCCCGATATGTGCAATAACGGGGATCAATTTATAAAGGAGATTGGGCGTGATATATCATTTGAATACTACCCTATTTGCTCTATATTCGCCAAATTGATATATGCATTTTATAAATATGTAGTTGATAACTTGTATTTATGTTCGAAGCTGTATTCCTAAATTGTGACCCTGAGTTACTTATTTACACAGATTTCTTCGATATTACCAATATATGGTAAATATATATATATATATATATATACATATTTTTGGGAGTGAACCTTTGTGGGGGGAAAATCTGTTGCCTACGAAGAAAGAAGATTTAAAAGGGAAAATTAGTATTATTGGTTACTTGTTTCCGAATTGAGTGTAAGTAGATGTGGAGGTACACTTCAAGGTTGTTGCACACCATACATATGACATATAAATAAAAGTGAGATTATCATCATCTTTTGGGCTTCCCAAGCAGGCCCATATTCACCATTCTCCATATAATAGCTTGGGTGGAGGCACTACTAAGGTAAGGGGGTAAGGGGGGGTTAGACTAATAATAATAATGGTTTTATTAATATAGCGCTCTTTCCCAAAAGGACTCTGGTCAATTAACAGATAGAATGAACATAATGCAGTCCAAAAAAAATTAAAATACAGAGAGCATGGAAATACTAAAGGGACATTGAAGAAATGCTTGTGTAATACAGACAATGGCCAGACTTAGGCTACAAAGACAAAAAATGCAAGTCAGAGGCCCCATCCATTCACTTTACAGAACTTCTTTGTAAACTATTAAAATTACATTTTGACTTCCAGTGGAAAAACAGAGAATCGATCTTGTCATAGAAGATAGGACTAACAGATATTGTTATAGAGACGCTTTGGCCTGTGGGATGTCAGTTAAACAGAACTGGTGTAATGTAAAGCCAGGTCAGGTCTTTAATTTGATGAAATGACCTGTATATTCAGCAGTATTGGCCTCTGTACCCAATATAAATACTTGGACATGTTGGTAAGTGTGGTAAGAAGATGACCTCTGTTTGCTTGTGTGTAATTATCTTCTGACCACACTAGAGATTAGCCTGCTCGACCCAAGCACTGAACTGTCAGATATCCTGGCTCATACAAATGTGGCTAAACTGAGCTCTGATCACTTGGAGGAAAAACATGATCATATTGTATGTGGCCAGTTTAAGTGTTTTAAATGTATTTATTTTGTTAAAGATGAAGCCATCCTTTAAGAATTGCTGTAACTCTGCTCATGTGCATCTATTCTGATGATCTATAAAGAATACACTGTGAAACAGCAAAACAATCTTGAAGGAAATTTTAAGGTCCTTTCTCATAGCAAATCGGCTAATAATATTTTGTGCTGGGTCACCTTACTCTTTGTATTTTGTAACCTCAAGTAATGAATGTAAAAGAGCTCACCACCATCGTACAATGATGCTACAACAGCAGAAGCTTCTTTACAACTCAAGAGCTACAGTATACAGCAGTGGCTATAAAAAGGTCTTTCTTGGACTGTTAAGCACCTCTAATAAAAATGTTTTAGCCATCCTACATCAGGTGGCTGGGTTTTCTTATAACATTTTCGTTTGCAACAATCTAATAGCCATAGTGATACTGGTATCAAAAGATCAAAAATTAAGAACTGTCTAACATGCCAAATATACAATTGCTTTTGCTATACTTCTTGCTACGAGACATGTATTATGTTGGGTGACCGCCCCCCCCCCCCCCCCCCTATCTACCACGGATTATATTCTGCCTTTCCTTTTCATCATTGTTCACAGCGTAGTTGTTGGGAGGGGTGGACCAAGCATGCCTGGATAGGGGACTGCACAATGTATGCTGCACTATATTTATGTTTCTGAGGATAATTTTGTCTCAGTATATTTTATGTTGTAAGGTACTTTTGTCCTGATGAAATATTATTATTATTATTGTTATTATAGTTTATTTGTATAGCGCCACAAGGGTTCCGCAGCGCCTAACAGAGTGCATAAACAAATGAGCAAAACAAGAAAACAAAGTCTAACAGTACAAGCAGGGGCGTACCTAGAACTTTATGGGCCCCATAGCAAAAATTTTAAAGGGCCCCCACCTAATGTTCACAGAAACTGTAAGAAGATTATTAACGTCCCGTATCCCATTAAAGAATTGGGTTAACACGCGTTAATGAAAAGTTCACATTAATGTTTTGACGGCACCTGTCAACCCCCGAGGGAGGTGAAAAAAATCCCAGATAACTGCTGGCTTTGAGGCTAATTGGATAACCCCAGGGGATCAATTAGCGTGCGGTAATCTACCATGGCTAATTGAATTACCCCTTATGCAGGGGATTGCCCTAAATATCACAATATAAAAGAAAAGAAAAGCACATCATAGGACACAGTCACTGGTAGATAGGTAGCTGGAAAAATTCATATACAGTAACTTAGGTGACATCACACTATAATGACTCAGGCAGTACCAGCCACTAAGTAATTACCAACATATAAAAAGTGGGAAAAATAAAGCATGGTAACTCACAGAGCAATAACAGCGTAACCCTATGGTATCATGCATCAACGATTCATTTCCAAATAATAAGGAAACGCATGACACAGGTATATTTAGAGAGATTCAAGAGACACACACCTAAATTACTAATACAATAACTAAAAGTAATAACTAAAAACACAAAAAATAATTATACACTTACTCAGGGCTGGATTAAGATCTGTGGGGCCCTGGACAACAAACTTGTGGGGGCCCCTATCAATAAAAGTTATATAATGGCAATGTTATATTACATACTATAAAGTATACAAACACAGCACTGTGTCTGGCTGCTGTGTGCTGCAGCCAGACACAGTGCTATTCTGTATACTATGATAGTATTTATATATATATATATATATATATATATAATATTTAATAATGTGGAAGTGAATAATGTGGAAGTGAATTACTTCAAGTGCAGTCCAAGCACCTTAATGCTGCTGCACCACAGGGGGAAACGGTGGGGGGGCCCAGCGCAACACTAAACAAAAAAACAGCTACAGAACCAGACACTGAAACAGAGACCCGGAGCCACTGAGGAAGGAGCTGACAGTAAAATGGCGCTGCTGCCTCACTCTCAGCTCTTGTACAGCGCATAGAAATCCCATTCCCAGCGGCCCGCGGCAGTGAGCGAAATCCCGCAAGAGTCACTCTGACGTCTCAGAAGCAGCTCGGCGGGGGCGGAGCTGGCCGGTGGCCGCGGCCGTTTTACTACAGAGGAAATCGGAGACACAGCTGAATCATGCTGTGCTCCGAATTCAGTGCCGGCGGCGGTCGCAATGCAGAGGGAGAGGTGGCAGGTGCAATACAGGAGGAGCGGCGGCGAGCACACTGCAGGGGGAGCGGCGGCGGGCACAATAGAGGGGGAGAGTGTTGGGACTCCTAATGTGTGGGGGCCCCAGGACAACCGCCCCTGTTGCCCCTAGCTGGATCCGGCCCTGCACTTACTGTAACCCCAAAGACAAGGAGATATTACTACACTCCCTCCACCCACCTCAAAACCCAGGTAATAATAGTTACCTCCCCCCCCCATTTACACACATTACTATCCCCCTCCCCCCCAGGTAAAATTAGTGTACAACCCCTCTCCCGTACATTACTATATCCACCAACCCACCTTCCCTCCACAAGGTAATTAGCATACCGCCACCCCATACACACATTACTACACCCCCCACTCTTCCAGCTACAGTAACAGGAATAAGCCCAGGTACTTACCACTGTCTGCAGGGTCGCTGTGCTCTCCTCACACACTGGCTGCTGCAGGGGAGAAGCAATGACAGGCCAGGCTGGAGGCGGGGACTCGGGAGCACATTGTTATTGTACCCAGTGCCATGGCTGACTCCAGTCCCCAGCTCCTGTGTGGATCAGTTTCTTTCTGCAGGGGGACCCAACCACAAGAGCGGCGTCTGAGAGTGACACTGCACCTGTAGTAGGCACAGATGCTGATAGTGCAGGGGCTAGTCCCACATGGCTCACACGTGGTCTCCTGTAGGGGAAGTGAGAGGAACAGGATGGGCGGAGACTGGGAGGAATAGATGAACAAACAGTTGGCAGATGCGGAGGGAAAGAGGAGAATCCATCCACATCATTATCTCAGTGAGGAGCTGCTATGTGAAGCCATCGTGTCTAGGTGCAGGTGGAACCGCGGGCCCTGCAGGTAGTCGGGGGCCCCGTAGCAACTGCACTCCCTGCACCCACGGTAGTTAACTTATGCACTGGGTACAAGAACAATGTAGGACAAGTACATGGTATATAAACAATGTTGCATCAAGGAACAGGACACTGAAATAATCATCAGGGTGGCAGAAATTAAGGGTTAGGTGCCATTGAACAGTGTGTGGAGAAGGAAATAGCCTAAGAGAGGGAAAAGCACATGAGGGGAGAGGGCCCTGCTCGTGAGAGCTTACATTGTGAAGGGGAGGGGCAGACAGACAAGGACACAGAAGGGGTAGAAGTGAGCGTGTAACAGGAATAAAGGGTTAAGAATAAACAAATGTAAAAAATTAATAAATTAACAACTATCTTATCTACATGTTGTTAAAATCAGGTTATATACAAGCAGGGTCTAGGTGACCTCAAAGGCATTGCAGCACTTTTTCATGTAACTGGAGATGACATGAAAGTGGAACCCAATGAACAGTTCCAGCAACGACCATATAGTGCAGGGGGAACCGCTTAGCACATATAAACATACATGTTGATGTATGTAATATATGTGCTGGCTGGTTCCTCTGGGGATCGACAGCACTGTGTGCATAAGGCGCCATGAGGCACCCGGGATGCATAAGGCATCACATTCCTTCTAAGCCCGCCCCATTGGCTAGTTTCACAGCAGAGCGCAGAGCATGTATGATATTTTTTTCTATTTAAATGGCGTGGTCATGTTCACCACAGTCCAGTATTCACATTATTCACATTGTGAAATTGCATCTCTAGTTACTCGGTGGTTTCAGGTTGCATTAAAATAGCATTTATCTTTTTCATCAAGCGGTGCAGTGTGGAAGCCACAAGTGCTTTTCAAAATATTCATATTTTTTAAATTTTTTAAATAAAGGCAGGAAACAGTTAAAAGTAGACTACGTTAAAAGGTCATGTTAGGTTTTGCTAAGAATGATTTGTAAAATTCTTACAGAATATTGTCATTATGGTTTATTTATATAACATCACAATATGATGTTAACATCACAGTGTTGTACAGAAAATATTTGTCATTCACATGATGCTCTACACCAGTGGTTCTCAAACTCGGTCCTCAGGACCCCACACAGTGCATGTTTTGCAGGTAACCCAGCAGGTGCACAGGTGTATTAATTAATCACTGACACATTTTAAAAGGTTCACAGGTGGAGTTAATTATGTCACTTGTGATTCTGTGAGGAGACCTGCAAAACATGCACCGTGTGGGGTCCTGAGGACCGAGTTTGAGAACCTATGCTCTACACCTTTCAGAAAACACCACACAGATGGGGCCAGTTGTATATATCACACGCCGGACTGTCTGTCCCCGTTATCCTACCTGGCTTTGCCTGACTCCACATACGAATCAGCCAGCTGAACCCTTTCCGCCCAATCCTGCACCAGTTTTCTGCACATGACTTCAGCAGCCTATCACCTTATTTAAACCTCTCCCTGACCATTGTTCTTTGCCAGAACAAACTTCTCTTCCTGGCTTCCACAGAATGCTGGTCTTTTCCGTGTATTTGGCTTCCTCACACTCCAGTGTGGTTTGCTCTCAGCTGAGCGCATTCCCAGCACCGGTTACCATAGCCGGGCACTCTCCTCAGTTTCCAGTGCACTACACCCACTGCTAAGCCCATTCCCATTACGACAGCTGGACACTACCCTCAGTTTCCAGTGTGCTATACCCGCTGCTGTGCACATTCCCAGCGGTATTTACCATAGCTGGGCATTCGCCACAGATTTCAGTGTGCTTTTCCTAATGCTGCATACAACCTAAGCACCAGTCATTGCTGATACCTGCTGCTGTGTACTGCCTCAATGCCAGTCACCATTACCTCCTGCATTTTGACTACCAGCTGTGGCATTCACTTTCAGCATTGATCACCCTTTTGTGAGGCAGACCCAGCCAGGTATCCTATTCCACAGCCATCAATCACCGCAGAGACTCTCAGTACACACACTAATACTGGGTTGGCTTCACAATCCCCTGTTATTGTTACCTATCTGTACCAGCCTCCTCAGGCAGTCAGTGAGGGATGCCTATTTTGTCAGCCATCAATTTCAGATGGCAGCCCGGCCCCTATATATGATAACTCATGATCCCAGAACTATGAGAAAGCAATACTAACCCTTGTGTTACTGTGCTGTCCGTGATTAAACTAAAGTTGACAGATAAGTCAACTCAAAGGAAATATTATACATACATATGGTATGTATAATATTTCCAGAAACTGGAGATATATGCAGTCAAGCATGCTGCCCTCTCACCGGAAAATTATGAATAAGCCCACTCCACTATCCACCCATTCCACACTTAAAGTAATGTACAGGGGTCCCTTCATTCAGCCCAATGGCCAGTGTCGGACTGAGGCATAAAGGGCCCACCGGGGGGATGCAGAGGTAGGGGCCCATGTTTAGAGGTGTGGCCAGCCACCACATTGGTTTGCCTAACGATGAGAGAGTGCATGTGCTGGGCCCCTTGATAAATATATATAGTAAATACTGCTAATGCATGCATGATAATGTACTAGAGTAATACATCATAGTCCTGTGCAGTATAAGGTAACGTATAATGGCCCTCATTCCGAGTCGTTCGCTCGGTAATTTTCTTCGCATCGCAGCGTTTTTCTGCTTAGTACGCATGCGCAATGTTCGCACTGCGACTGCGCCAAGTAATTTTGCTATGAAGATAGTTTTTTTACTCACGGCTTTTTCTTCGCTCCGGCGAACGTAATGTGATTGACAGGAAATGGGTGTTACTGGGCGGAAACACGGCGTTTTATGGGCGTGTGGATGAAAACGCTACCGTTTCCGGAAAAAACGCAGGAGTGGCTGGAGAAACGGAGGAGTGTCTGGGCGAACGCTGGGTGTGTTTGTGACGTCAAACCAGGAACGACAAGCACTGAACTGATCGCAGATGCCGAGTAAGTCTGGAGCTACTCAGAAACTGCTAAGTAGTTTGTAATCGCAATATTGCGAATACATCGTTCGCAATTTTAAGAAGCTAAGATTCACTCCCAGTAGGCGGCGGCTTAGCGTGTGTAACTCTGCTAAAATCGCCTTGCGAGCGAACAACTCGGAATGAGGGCCCATGTACAATTCAAGTGCACAGTGTGGAAACTGATCTATAGTGGAGGGGAAGGGCTCCCCAGACAGTGGGGCCCACCAGTGGTTTCCCCTGTGGGCCGGGCCAGTCCAACCCTGCCAATGCCCCCTTCTACAGTTTAGTGTTCTCCCCCCTGCCCCATCTCCATCTGTGCAGTAAAGGAGTAATTAGCAAAATTACTGCTCCAGGTCCTACATGCTGAGCGGAAGATAGAACACCCCCTACTGCCCACGGGACATCAAAGCTGCCACTGATACAACACCCCACGCCTACTGCTGGAGGATGGGTAGGGGCCCCAGTGCATTGCTTTGCCCAGGGGCCTACAATGCTGCTAAGAGGGCCCTGTCTTTACCTCATCCCGAACTGAAGCATAAGGAAGTTTAACATGCAAACAGAGTCACTACATGCAATCTTATATCGTGTCTGATTTGAAAATAGCAGAGGTAACCCTGGGGTTTTACCATTACACTTTCCCTTACATTCTTCTCACGTGGCTGGGATAAAATGCACCACTGTAAGCAAAGTAATGGGAGCTGACAGCTAAAATTTAAAGGAAAGCATGCTTATTTTCAGATCAGTTCATTCAGCAGTTAGTCAGCTGGAAATGTGTGTGCTGTTAGCAGAGAGAGGGTGGGGGGAGCATTACAGAACTCCAAAGCTACAGATTGTTCTATTCCTGGCTATCTGCATGCTGCAATACAAGTTAACCCCTTGCGTTGTGGGGAAGCATTACATGAAAACCCAGTGGGTCAATAAAAAAACTGTTTTGTGCACTGTTTATTGCATTAAATAAAATGTTTAAACATAGCATTTATTCGGTTTTAATCATCTTCATGAGGACATGTTTGCAGAACTTATCTCCTTTCATTCTGTCTCTTTTCAGTTCAAAATGTTACTTACCTCCCAACATGACCCTCTCCAGGAGATACAGAATGCTCTGCTCCTGGTCTCCTCTCTTAATGTATGAGTGCCATCACCTGTGATGAAACACCTTTCTTATACCCCTTGCACACTGCCTGAGGCGGGTCGCACTCGGGAGCCTGACACGGGAACTTCTCCCGTGTGACATGCCTCAAGTCCCTCGCTGCCACTGTCCCCCAACCCGGCACATCAACGGAAATGCGGCAGGGGTGGCGCTTAGAGATCACATGGTCTCCAAGCGCCGCACGTCCATGTTAAAAGGTGGCGGTCTAAAGGGACATGTAAGCAGTGAATGCTTTAGCACAGAGGTTCTCAAATGTGGTCCTCAAGGCACCACAAAGGTCCAGGTTTTAAGTTTATTGGCCACAAGTGCCTTAATTAGCACCTTGATTTACCCATCTGTGATGAGCCATGGATATACCTAAATCCTAGACTGTTGGGGTGCCTTGATGACCACGTTTGAGAACCTCTACCTTAGCAAATGCCCCATTAGGAACAATTCAATGCAAATACAGTGCACATAGCCATACAATTACCTAAGGACATGATGGAACAGGATGGGGGAAAATAGGACATGTTCTCCTTTTTCATGTCCTTGTTCTGCCATCTGTTTTGGTACATCAGCTAGTTGTACCCTTGCGGTATCTCTCTCTTGAGACTGTTATCTTTGTGAGCATCCTCTTCCCCTCTGTTCACCCCTGACAAATGGGAATGAAAGGGATTGAAGCTGTAAGAGAAGGTAATTTATATAGAAAACTCCTTGAGCACCTGCTCCTTAACCTTGTTTTATATCCATGTGTAAATTTACAGTGTGCATTAACCATATTATGAAAAAAATGGGTAGTTGGCTTTCCAGTTTTCTACTCTTAAACTAGCTCGTAAAGTAAAGCTTTTGGCTTTAGAAACATGAAAGAACAAGTAACCAGTATATCACACAGACTAATTTTTTATTATTATAACCAGTATAAAAAATAAAGCACATTCTTGTAGCAAATGATAATGCAGAACCTGTTAGACAGTGGATCACTCTGTGGTCTGTCTCCATTCCCAGCACTAGAGGCAGCTTCCGTGCTCTAGCGTTTCCCCTCCTAGTGTTAGCTCAGTGCAGGAGGATGTGCTTGGTGCACAGTCTGAGATAGTTCTTCCTGGGAGAGACAACTGCACTGACATGCAGCTTCTGCTCTACTCAGTGTGTGACCTTGTCTACCCCGCAGCCGCACCCTGTGTGTATACTCACTCCCACATCTTGTGTGTACTGAGGCGCTGTGTTACTGCTGTACTGCTTCACATGTATACTGTGAGTTCCTGCTGCTGCAGAACATCTTCTATATACTACAAACTGTTATCTCTGTTATATGAATAAACCAATCATCCTGGTTAAGTGCCATTGTGTGGACTAACCTATCCAACACTGCAACACTCTGCCAACAGAACCAAGATGACCAGCATACCATAAAGAGCCATATAGACACCATTATACAAATCAGAACCTATTCTGCTAACTGGTATTTCACACACTCCCATTCTGGTTCTCTCAAGGGGGCCAAATCAGACGACACACTCCCTCGACCCAATCCTACAGCGCTTACCTCCATCAGGGCTATAACGCCCCTGCTTACTTATTCTAATTGGTATTTCACACACATTCTGGTGATGATAATATAATGCATAATCTATTCATTATATAAAGCAAAGCTGTAGTGCCCTGCCACATTGCTGGGCTTAAACCATGCCCAACGGTGACATCAGCTGCTGGTCACCAAAAGGGTTAGAGGAAAGATGCAAGTGGCGGTGGTGCAGCTAATCCTCATCACTGTTTTAGTTAGCCAGTATGGAGCGTCAGCACCAATGACCAGCTAGTGGGAGACTACATGAGGCCCAGATTCTCTAAAGAGTTTATAAAGACTCAGTTTTGCGGAGTCTGAGAGATGAAAGTGGCCAATTTAAGTCAGGAGGATTGGGTTCCAGGCTTCCCCAGCACTATGGGCTGCAGCTAGGCCACCAAGAGTATTTGTGAGGGAGGGCGACACTCCACATAACAGGAAGAGGGTTGGGGAAGTCCATGTCTGCCAAGGGGAAGAGCCGCCATAACATTAAGATGCAAGGAAAGTCCCTATTAGCAAGAGCTCCTGGGAGGATCTCCATATCAATATAGGAGATGGGAGAGGGGAAGCCGTAACAGGCAAGAGACCCAAGTGAGAGGTACCCATTATGTTTGAAAGTGGAGGAATGCTGCCCATTGCTGCTGCACTCCTCCCAACATTCCTTGCTTTTAGCGTGACAGTCTCTATTTTTGAGGACTATCCCATGGTCCAACAATCAGAACTTTCATCCCAATTATACTTCTTTCACATCGCCAAAATAACCCGGGTCGAAGTGCAGTGTGAAAGCACCAAAGTGAATAACCCGGCTCGAGCAACCCGGCATTTCAACCCGGGTTAAAAGAAGGGTTAAACACGGGTCGGACCTGGGTCGTTGTGCAGTGCAAAGGCCTCTGACCCGGGATATTCGGTCCCATGTTTGATAGACCCGTTAGAACTGCTCCCATAATGACGTGGGTAATTGACGTTGGCTTTGTGACAAGAGAGGAGTCCTAATGTAGAATATCTGAGTAACCGTTTCCGTGTAGGAGGAGAAACCCCATTGAGAAGATGAGAAAATCTCTGGGAAAATCCCTGTAAAGTGACCATATATTGATGATAGGGGAGGCTGCATGGCTATAGGAGATACTGGGGCAGATTTATTAAGCTTGGTGAAGTGATAAAGTGGAAGGTGATAAAGCACCAGCCAGTCAGCTCCTCACTGTAATTTTTCAAACCCAGCCTGTAACAAGGAAGTTAGGAGCTGATTGGCTGGTACTTTATCACTGTGTAATTTGTCACTTCACCGGGCTTAATAAATCTGCCCCTCTGAGAGATAACCCAGTAATGTATGAATTAAACGCTGCTGTGACAATTATGTGTATACATACATGGGAGAAAAGTATATATTTCTTTTCTTTTTTTTTATTCAATAGTTTTTATTGAAATTTACATTTCGCAAAAAAACAAATAAACAAGGAACCAGAAAAACTGGAAACAATGAATGCAGGTATAAGTGGCAGAGTATATTGGTGGTCATTCCGAGTTGTTCGCTCGGTAAATTTCTTCGCATCGCAGCGATTTTCCGTTTAGTGCGCATGCGCAATGTTCGCACTGCGACTGCGCCAAGTAAACTTGCTATGAGTTAGGAATTTTACTCACGGCTTTTTCATCGTTCAGGCGATCGTAATGTGATTGACAGGAAGTGGGTGTTTCTGGGCGGAAACTGGCCGTTTTATGGGTGTGTGTGAAAAAACGCTACCGTTTCTGGGAAAAACGCGGGAGTGGCTGAAGAAAGGGAGGAGTGTCTGGGCGAACACTGGGTGTGTTTATGACGTCAAACCCGGAACGACAAGCACTGAACTGATCGCAGATGCCGAGTAAGTCTGGAGCTACTCAGAAACTGCTAAGAGAGGTGTAATCGCAATATTGCGAATACGTCGTTCGCAATTTTAAGATGCTAAGATTCACTCCCAGTAGGCGGCGGCTTAGCGTGAGTAAATCTGCTAAAAGCAGCTTGCGAGCGAACAACTCGGAATGACCCCCATAGTACACAACAATGAATATAGATCAAGAAGATACAAGGCAAATGGCTAAATAGAAATAGAGTATCTCCCAGTACCATAATATGGAAGCCCACACACCGTAACTACAGAATAAAGAAGGAAGTACATATTCCCATATATCTGTCAGAGTAAAGACACATCGTTGTCAAGTATAAACCAATAAAGCACAAAACATCCGCCAAGCATCTATTCAAAATAAAACAAAACCCTCAACAAAACTAACCACCCCTGTAAACCCCCACCCTGTATAGCCTACCCCCAACTTAGGTATACTTGGATCCCTTAAACTCCATCCCCCTTAAGCTACCCCCCCCCCAAAAAAAAAAAATAATAATAATAATAATAATTAATAAATAAATAAATAAAAATAAAATCTGAGCAAAATACTAATGAATTTTAGCTAGGTTAAGTCCGTCTCTCCCACATAAGAATATAGCATTCCTCCCATACAGTATACTAAGCATTATATAAACGTATACACAGCATATGCGTGTTGCAGCTATCTACCGCCCACCTGGGCATCCAAAACAATTTTTGGAAGATTTTTCTGCCTGGCTCCCTCACTTCCTATCCTCTGACATCTCCACCATTATCATGAGTGATTTCAATATTGCTATTGATTGTCCAAAATCTGCTGCTCATGCCTCCAAACTACTCTCTCTAACCTCCTCTCTTGGCCTCTCCCAATGGACTGACTCCTCTACTCATCAGGAGGGCCACTGCCTTGATCTAGTATTCACCAGACTATGCTCCATCTCTGAACTCACTAACACTCCTTTCCCCCTCTCAGATCACAACCTTATCACCTGCATGCTCTCCTCCGTTAATTCAAACCCTGTGTTGCTGAAGTCCTCCAATCTTCCTCAAACCCGCAGAAATATTAACACAATCAATCTTCAAGAACTTTCCACTTCACTCCAACAACTGCTTTCACCTATTTCTGCATTCACCTCTCCTGAGATGGCTGTATCACACCTTAATGAGACTCTAGAACTAGCCCTTGATGAAGTGGCTCCAGCTACCCATCACACTCCACGTAGGCCTAGATGTCAACCATGGCACTCCAAATTAACAAGACAACTACAAAAACTCACATGAAAACTTGAACGTCAGTGGCGTAAATCTCGTATTTCAAGTGACTTCCTCACATATAAGACTGTCTACCATTCTTATAAAAATGCCTTGGACACTGCCAAACAAACATATTTCCAAACTCTTATCTCTGCTCAAGCCTCTAACCCCAAACGACTCTTTAATACATTTAAATCACTACTGAATCCTCCCTCACCTACCCCACCAGCCACTATCAAGGCACAGGATCTTGCTTCCTACTTCAAGGAAAAGATTGATAAGATCCGAAATGAAATGGTATGCTCTTCGGCAGCCAGTGACCTGCTCCGTTATTTACCTGAACCCTCTGGCACTCTTTCTTCATTTGATCCCACAAATGAAGATGAAGTATCATCACTCTTCTCATCCTGCTTTTCCACTACCTCTCCTCTTGATCCTTTACCCTCACAAATAAGTAAAGCTCTGTCTCTGGTGCTCATCCCTACCTTAACTAACATCTGTAATCTCTCTATCTCTCTACTGGTATTTTTCCTTCACTCTTCAAGCATGCAGTGATTACTCCCATTTTAAAGAAACAAAATTCTGACCCTAATGCTCTCTCAAACTACCGCCCTATCTCTCAGCTCCCTTGTCTCTCTAAGCTACTTGAGAGACTTGCCTACACTCGACTCACACACTTTCTTAACTCATACACTTTATTGGACCCACTTCAGTCAGGCTTCCGTTCCCAACACTCCACAGAGACAGCACTGACTAAAGTGGTTAATGATTTGGTCACTACGAAGTCTAAAGGCCATTACTCACTACTTATTCTTCTAGATCTATCTGCTGCATTTGACACTGTAGACAACTCTCTTCTCATACAGACATTACAATCCCTAGGTCTTAAAGACACAGCCCTTTCTTGGTTCCTATCCTACCTATCTAATCGCTCCTTCAGTGTTCGCTTCTCTGAATCTACCTCCTCTTCGCTACCTCTTTCAGTTGGAGTACCGCAAGGCTCAGTCTGCTTTTCTCTATCTATACCTCATCTCTTGGTAAACTAATCAGCTCTTTTGGTTTTCAGCATCATCTGTACGCAGATGATACTCAAATCTACCTATCCTCACCTGACTTGTCCCTATCTGTACTGGACCGTGTCACTGAATGCCTTTCTGCCATTTCATCCTGGATGACATCTCGCCACCTCAAACTGAATATTTCAAAGACAGAGTTAATTATATTTCCACTGGCCAATAGTAGGTACCAACCTGATATCTCTATCACTGTTGAAAACTCGACTATCTACCCTACCCCACAAGCTCGCTGCCTAGGTGTCATCCTTGACTCTGATCTGTCCTTTGTTCCCCACATTCAATCTGTCTCAAGATCATGTTACATGCATCTAAAAAACATATCCAAAATACGACCATACCTTACACAAGACACTGCTAAAACTCTAATCCACGCTCTCATTATCTCCCGCATTGATTATTGCAATAGTCTCCTAACTGGTCTTCCCAAAACGAAACTCTCAGCACTACAATCCATTCTGAATGCAGCGGCGAGGCTTATCTTCCTCGCTAGACGTTCATAGTCTGCAGATCCACTCTGTCAGTCCCTCCATTGGTTACCTGTACTCTACCGCATTCAATATAAAATACTTTTACTCACACACAAGGCCATTAACCAAACTACACCAACGTACATCACTTCGCTTATCTCAAAATATCTCCCAACCCGACCTCTTCTCTCTTCACAAGACCTGCGTCTCTCATCCACACTAATTACTAACTCCCACTCACGATTTCAGAACTTTCATCGGGCTGCACCCACTATGTGGAATGCCCTACCACGCACAATAAGACTCTCCTCTAGTCTCCAAACCTTCAAGCGTTCCCTGAAAACTCACCTCTTCAGGCAAGCATATCAAATTCCAGAACCGCCCACAAAACTTTCATAAACCTTCCTATCAAATTGCATCCACTCTGTACAGTCCACACATATCCTCACATGTCTTCTCATTCTATGCAATAGATAGCACCTTTCCTTATGTACACATGCCTATTTCCCTATAGATTGTGAGCTTGCGAGCAGGGCCTTCCTACCTCTATGACTGTTTGTTATCACCCATTTTGTTATTGTTATTTCAAATTGTAAAGCGCAACGGAATTTGCTGCGCTATATAAGAAACTGTTAATAAATAAATAAATATGTAGGAGAATATACGACCAGTTTCAAAGATACAGGTATTGAAAAGCAAAATACTAGTAACAAAGATTATAATTAATCTGGCCAGGCCTCCATCACTGGAAATAGTACAGAAACAGTCTCGTCTCCGTTCACCCAAAGATACACACAGCAGGACTTAAAGTACTTAAAGGATAAGTCCATGAACCTCCCGCCTATCCAGGGCCGCCCAAAAAAGTAGATGAGGCATTGGAGTAAAGGATCTTGAAGTTTCACCACCGACAGCAGAAATGTAAAACGAATCTTCAGAAAGCCCACAATGGAGTCTTGACACCCACGGACTGAGACAATATCCCTGTCAGGAGTAAAATCATCTCTTGGTCAGGACAAATCCAGAAGTTGCGCTGGCATATCACAAATGCAGACTGCAGTGACAGAATTCAAAGATTCAGTTACCACATATCCAAGCTTAGTGAGGAGCCTCTGCGTGGAGGCAGTAATTGCCTGAAGTATTTGCTGTACACAGTTAGCCATTAGAAAAGTGTTAGTACCAGCTGAGAAGGAGACCAGCAGCAAGATAGCGGCTAGCACACCACCAGAGCTTACCAACAGACCAACAGCAGAAGGCACCAGGCAGATGACCGCAAAAGCAGGAGACCACAAGGGACCACAGCCGCAGCAACTGTGATGTCAAGCCGACAGAACTTTATCCACCGCCCAAAAGGTACCGGAATAGTCAGGGGATCCGTGCCGCATCCGATGAGGACAGCAACAAAATGGTGGCAGCCCGCGTCCAACACCCCAAACACTGTAGCAGTCAGGCGGGGGTTAAAGAGAACACGCTGGCAGGAGTTGCACACAGGATCTCTGAGGACACAGCCAGGAGACAGGATACAGCCAGGAATCAGCCCTCAGGTAAGTATAATGCCTCAGAATACTGTAGCTGCCGGAGCCGAGACACCAAGCCCCAGGGAAAGAGGACCCGGCCGCAGAGAACTCAGAAAAACAGGCAGAAAGACACTGCACAGGATCCAACCTCGGAGCTCCTGGTGATCAGGAGATAATACTGCTGTAATACGGAGTTTAGGGGAAAAACAGCTATAAAAAACAGGATATAATTCAAGGATATAAGCGGGAGAGCCGTCAAAGGCTTCCTACACCTAGCTACTCCAGGCCATGCCCCGTATATATTTATTTTCAACTGTAAGGAATATTAATTATGCTGGTGGAGTCTAGTACATAACGCTATTAACCATCTGCTAGAGGAAGTTGGTACATTGTGCATGTAACTTAAGTACCAGCAGTGAAAGGGTTGAGTGGAGAGCTTGCTTCTGAGAGGAAGCAGACAGAGGAAAGAAACTAAAAGTCCTGGCAACCTGTGCTGTTCAAGACAATATATCACAGTGCAGCTCTTGATCTCATGAGAGCAGTAGCAGCTGAGAGATAGGTGGCCACAAGGCATTGAAAATAATAGTAACTGGCTCATGCCATGAAAGGAAAGCAGCGCAAGACGCTCAAGATATATAGAGAAGCCTCCGAAGTGATGTTGAATGCTAGCTATAAGCAATGTGTTTGCACTAGTGCTCACTCCCGTGGGTCGTTCATGCATGCAGGTCAATCTACATGTCATTTGCGGTGACATGTAGTGTAATGAAAGACAGAATGAGGGATTGTTTCATTGTTCATTACATTGGCTAGTGTTTACTGGCTATCTTGCCTGGTCAAGGACGAGGGTAAAATCACCCAGACCCAATCAATGGAAAGATTGCCAGTATACAGAAGGGATAAATCATTTAAAGGGGCTATTCAATTCTATTCGCACAGCCGCAGCTCCCATTGTGCTATTCAATTGTTGCTGCTGAAATGTGCAAATACCACAGGCGCCTATATCTCCACTTGCACCATCCTGAGGTAGTGAGCAGAAATTGTCGGCATGTCAGTTTGGGCACCCTTTAGGTGGGTTTAGCTTTATGCAGCTAATCCCATTGCTTTTGGGCGCAACAAGCGCGATAAGTAATGGGCAGTAGGCACCTATGGCAGTCACTTCTGATTGGAGCAATAATTGGATAGCTGTGTTTGGCACCATTTACAGTACTTAGAAAGCCCAAAAAAACAACAACTGAATCTCCCTTAAAGTGTCCATTTACCATTTTGTCTATGTACCATGGAGGTCATTCCGAGTCGTTCGCTCGGAAAATTTCTTCGCATCGCAGCGTTTTACCGCTTAGTGCGCATGCGCAATGTCCGCACTGCGACTGCGCCAAGTAAATTTGCTATGAAGTTTGGATTTTTACTCACGGCTTTTTCTTCGCTCAGGCGATCGTAATGTGATTGACAGGAAATGGGTGTTACTGGGCGGAAACAGGCCGTTTTATGGGCGTGTGGGAAAAAACGCTACCGTTTCCGGAAAAAACGCAGGAGTGGCCGGAGAAACGGAGGAGTGTCTGGGCGAACGCTGGGTGTGTTTGTGACGTCAAACCAGGAACGACAAGCACTGAACTGATCGCAGATGCCGACTAAGTCTGGAGCTACTCAGAAACTGCTACGAGGTGTGTAATCGCAATATTGCGAATACATCGTTCGCAATTTTAAGATGCTAAGATTCACTCCCAGTAGGCGTGTGCAATACTGCTAAAATCGCCTTGCGAGCGAACAACTCGGAATGAGGGCCCATATTACTTAGTACAACTTCAGTGTCCCTGATTTGGTTCTGGTATCTGGATGATAGGATCATAGGTCAACAGTACTAAGGCTGACAGTCAATAGGTCGACCACTATCGATCGACATGCATTAGGCCGATATGGACAAAAGGTAAGAAATTGACAAAAGGTCGACATGGCAATTGTCGACACATGAAAAGGTTGACATGGGTTTTTACAATTTTTTCATTTTCAACTTTTTAATACTTTGCCATTCACATGGACTATGATTGGGAATAGTAACTGCTTTCGCACCCGCACCCTGGTGAGCGAAGCTAGCCATATAAGGGGATGCCGTGCACTAATTGAATTTCCCGGTCATTCTGAGAAAATTACACACAATAAAACCTTTTCTATGTCGACCCTTTTACCGTGTCGACCATGTGCATGTCATCTTTTTGTGGTTGACCTAGACTGTCAGCATTTTTCAGGTCGACCCAGTGATCCACGCTCATTGGTTCTATAGTTGAGAATTAACACAATATCTAGAGATTTTTTTCTATACAGGTTGTATAGTCATGAGAGTTAGCGGTATAAATATTTAGGGTAGACTAGATGAGCCAAGTGGTTCTTATCTGCCATCAAATTCTATGTAATACTTTACTAGATGCAAAATAACTAAATCCCTTATTGGTTATTAATTTTCTACTCTCAGTGTACTTGTGTGTGACTTAGTGGGTGCAATTGGGGTTCCACTACACCTACACTATGGGTACCACTATACCTACACTACACTTTAGGGGTAACCTCAATCTGACCCCTGATGGACCCCCTTTACTGTAAGAAGAGGGCTCGGTAGATGCGGTGCTGAAGTCATGAATGATGAAGTAATTGCGCACCGCACTGCATTATGGGAGCAGCACATAGACACTAGGGGTCATAATTGACCTCTAGTGTCTATGCGGTGCTATGGGAGAGACGTCATGACGTCTGAATCACCCTCAAAGTTAATAAATGTGCACACTTAGGGGGAGTTTACTAAAGGTTGATTTTGGCCGATGTGAATATCAATTAAGATTGTTTTTAAAACAGATCTCAATCGATGTTGGGTTTTAGGGATTAAGACTAATAAATAACTTTTCAACTGAAACTAAACAGGTTGAGTCTCCCATATCCAAAATACTATGGGAGTTTTCTGGGGTTGGTTGTGAAATCCTGGCAGTCAGAATCCCGACGTTCAGAATACCAGGAGATCCCATAACTTTCCCCCTAGTGCCTAACCCTAAAACCAGAGCCGTAACTAGACATTTTGGTGCCCTGTGCCAGAAAGAGAATTGGAGCGCACCCCCCCCCCCCCCAAAAAATAAAAATAAAAAAATAAAAAATATGTTAAATAGGGACAGTGAGCCAATGAGCACCTATAAAATGAAGGAAGGGAAAAGCGGGTTGTCTCGCTGGGAGGGCCACACAATGGTGGCCCCAATTCAAATTACGCCACACAGTAGTGCAGCCTTATTTCTATTATTCCTCACAATAGTGTCCCTTATTCACATTATGTTGCACAGTTGTGCCGCTTATTGACATTATTTCACACAACTGATTATTCTTACAGGACTACAGAACCCTGTACAAAACTGTATTGAATATGTTAGCTGGCTGTATGAAGTCTAGAAACACATGAATGAATCCAGGTGGCGCAAGAACTCCTTTAGGACCACAAAAGTAAAAAGAAAAGCAAATTCTCTTAATAAGTAGGGCTGACATTAAAGTCACACAGGCGCCTCTCCTCCGGCCACCACCGCTTCTCCTATCCGGCACTGCAGACAGCATACGACAGCAGACACACACCCCAGGGAAGTGCGGTGAGGTAAATGCCTGAGGAGGCACTGGCTAGTACCAGAGCCAGATTTACACTCAATATAAAGGGTTCATGAGGGCATTATACACAGGTGTAGCAGTATTTACTGCTGGAAATTTTGGGAGTTTTGATTATAGATGGACGGAAAAGATAAGCACTGCCTCACCTGTCATAGACTTTTTACTCTAGAGTTTAGGCTATAAAAATGATTAGAATAATACAAAGAAGATATTTTGTTAGTATGACAGGAAAGGCTCTGCCTCACCGCACATCACTGGCACAGGCACCTCTCTCTCGGCTATTACCGCTTCTCCTACCTAGCAGCACACACCGCCGCGGCATGGGGCAGGGCCTCGTCTGCCATGCTAGAGGTGGGCCACTGATATGACACTGTTCCCAGAGCTCTGGAGTACACAGAAAGAGCAGGGCAATTGCAGATCAAAGCAGCTGCTGGTCCTGCCCCCAGGTGACCTGTGCTGTTTACAAGGCACACTTGACACACTGTTAATTACAGCCCTACCTAAAACTAACCCTAATACTCAGCTTGGGCTACTGTTGGCTTTATGGTCATCATTATTCTGCTGACCACCGGGATCCTGACTACTGTGCATCCCATTTTCCAAATTTTAGAATATTTGCATAGGGATCCCTTTAAGATGCTAGGCATCCCATTAAGAAGCTGTGCGAGGAGGCAGAGTTGGATCATGTCACCTGTCAGGAAGGAGGAGAGACCCAGAGAGCTCGCCTGCTGGCTGGAGGAAACAAAGATGGCGGCGCCTGGAACGAGCACTTAATAGCCTAAAATGAGCGCTTGTAGCCTGGAGGGGCATGCAGGTTAGGGAAACTATCTGACCTGTCACATGATGTCAGTGACATGTGACATGTAAACTCAAAATATTTGGTTTTTGGAATATTTCAGATTTTAGAATAACAGATAGGGGACATTCAACCTGTATGTATATGTCCTGTTGGACAGCAATGTAGTATTACTACTAATATATCTATTTAGTGCTTACATATTACACAGAGCTTTACAGAGAATATTTAGCCACTCACATCAGTTGCTGCCTCAGTGAAGCTTACTGCATGGACTCACTTCCGCACTAAGGTTATTTTTTTGTCAGAAGCAAATTAGTCTACCAGTATGTTTTTGGAGTATGGGAGGAAATCAGAGCACCCATAGGAAACCTACACAAACAAGGCGGGCAGAACATACAAACTAAACACAGATTCAGCCTTTGTCAGGAATTGAATTCATGATGCCAATGATGTGTCAGTAATGCTAACCACTATGCCGTCTTGCTGCTTATCCATTGTACCATTAAGAAGTTATGTTGTATTTAGTTTTTTATGTATTTTGTATTTTTGTACGTTTGTTGTTTTTTTTTAACTTGTAAATTTTTATATTCTTATATACATCATACTCCATACATTTGATCCATAAAAATAAAAAAAAATCAATGTGTCCCTTGGATGTGGAATAAGCAATTGCACAACGAGATGAGATTTTACTGCTGTAACAAAAAAAACAGCTTTCTTTCCAAAAAGACCATTCAGTTACATAATGTCAGAATGCAAAATAATGAAATACAGTATTTTTTAATCTCAGTAACAGGACTGCTAGAGAGACAAAGGCACCTCAGTTTAATGTGAACACAGTATAATCATTGTGAGATATGGCATTAGTAGAATTGGTTGTAATCTGTGGGATTGTGGATGCAAATGCTGATCTCACAGGGAGGTCAGTAACATATGGCAGAGACTTGCATATAGGGGGTAATTCCAAGTTGGTCGCAGCAGGAATTTTTTTAGCAGTTGGGCAAAACCATGTGCACTGCAGGGAAGGCAGATATAACATGTGCAGATAGAGTAAGATTTGGGTGGGTTATTTTATTTCTGTGCAGGGTAAATACTGGCTGCTTTATTTTTACACTGCAAATTAGATTGCAGATTGAACACACCACACCCAAATCTTACTCTATCTGCACATGTTATATCTGCCTCCCCTGCAGTGCACATGGTTTTGCCCAACTGCTAAAAAATTCCTGCTGCGATCAACTTGGAATTACCCCCATTGTGTCATCCCTCGTCAGTCCGTAAATCCCTTTTATCTTCATATTGCTTATTTATCTCTCATTATGTGCATTCCAAAAAACAGTCCCTACTTTCCATGTTCACTAAGGGCCTGATTCATGTTTGTAAGTAAAGAAAAGAGGAAGCAAGTAGGCACAGCCATGTTGCACTACAAGTGGTTCAGATGTAACATGTGCAGAGAGAGTTAAGGTGCGTTTTAAGTGATATGGACGATTCCAACGCATCAGAACGATATATCATTTCAAATCATCCAGTGTGTACGCACTATGTGATGCCAATGCCTGCAAGTCGTCAGCAACATCCTCCATCGGACTGCATGCAGGTGCGACAGGTGACATCGCCAGCAAGGGCCATGCTGCTGAATGCTGCAAGGTCCATGCTCCCCCCCTCCCCCACCCCCCACCGACGCTCCTTCACTGCCAGCATCAGGAAGTGTGTATGCACTTGCCAATACTGACTCTGCCGCCAGGTCCATGGCCGCCAATATCGTGCCGGGTACACATCATTTATTGTGTAGCCAGCTTTAGATTTGGGTGGGGTTTGTTCACCAGTGTAAAAATAAATCTATCATTTCTGGGCTACATTCAAAAGAAGCCAGTATTTACCCTGCACAGAAAAATATAAATGTATTTGTCCCCCGTGCATTGCAACAAGGTTTAACACAAAGTCACTTTGCTTTTTTTGCTTTACTTACAAACATGAATCAGGCTCATAGTCTTGACTGTGTTTTAAGATTTTATTATTACTCAAGGTGCTTCTCATGCAAGGGCATATTCATATACCCCATTTGCCCTCTTTGGTATTCAACTCACTGGGACTTGTGCTGTCGGATACAATATTACCGGAGCAATTCAAGATTGCTCTGACAAGTAGCTTTCCCCACGAGCCCTGTTATGCCAATTATTTGTAGTGGTGTAACTTTGACGGGTCTGTTAGTACGCAAGCTTGACCTGAGTTCCCCCCATACTTGCCAACTCTCCCTGAATGTCAGGTAGACTCCCTGAAATAGTTTAGCAATCTCCCTGAGGCCAGGCTAATGGGCAAAACACCATGGAGAAATAGTGGGGAGGAGAATAAGGAACATTTAGAAACATAGAAACATAGACTTTAATAGCAGATAAGAACCACTTGGCCCATCTAATCTGACCCTTTTTTACCATATTGTTACCTCAACACTTATCTGAGCCTTATTTCATTGTAAGGATATCCTTATGTCTATCCTATGCATATTTAAATTGCTCTACTGTCTTCCTCCTCTGACGGGAGGCTATTCCACTTGTCCACTACCCTTTCTGTGAAGTCATTTTTCCTCAAATTTCCCCTGAACCTATCTCCCTCCAGTTTCAGTGCATGTCCTTGTGTTCTAATACTTTTCTTCATTCGAAGAACGTTTCTCTCCTGGACTTTGATAAAACCCTTGATATATTTGAAAGTTTCCATTTACAGATTGACATAAGTAGCCAATATTATGGCATGCCTCTATGTGGGGAGCAATACATGCATTTCACCCATGCACACGAGAGGGCCAGCACAGATGGTGGTGTGAGATCCTGCGGTGATATCTCCTGCATTACAAGCAGGACAAATGTCAGAAAATCAATGGAAAAGTAAAAATACATATTTATGTTGTGATGAATGTGCCCCAAAATGTGAAATAGATACTACTTACTTTGGGTTCACTACGGCTGGCCGGCGGTCGGGCTCCCGAAGACCACCCCTTACTTTAACCATTTACTTTACTCTAGGCTACATTTTGCTTCTTCAACATTTTATTTCCCTATTCAGATGGAATTCTCTGTGGGGTTCCTGGAGAGGTATTGTTTGGAGACCTCCCGAACTCTTCTTCTCTGGCATTATGACATCACATATGTTGGAGGTGGGAAGCAGCAGGTGGTGGCCCAGGGTGCAGAATTGTCCTAGTACGGCACTGCATTTTTAGCTTAAAAAGGTATCGAATCCATTTCTAGTGATTTTATCTTCACCAGTGACAATGAATTGTGCAGCTTCATCACATTACAATAAGAAAAATTGGATTCTTTTTTTTTTAATACATTGTTCCACATCCAATTGTAAAGTGCAACAGAATTTGCCGCGCTATATAAGAAACTAATAAATAAATAATAATAATGTACCTATGTCTATTTGGGTTGCAGTTATATCACAATACCGGCCCCTAAATCTTGCATGCTCACAATCGGCATGCCGACCAACAAGGACTATTCCCACTCATGGGTGTCCACGACACCCATAGAGTGAGAATAGAACTTGTGGCGAGCACAGCAAGCCACTGAGTCCACTGCGTGGCAAGAGCAGCGAGACCGCAAGGGGCTTGTTGCGCTCCCCCCAACACCCCCAGCCGGCATTCCGCTGCCAGGATACCTGCATCGGTATGCTGACCGGCGGTCTCCTGATACCCATCTATTTATGCACAAGTAATTAAGCTGAAATAATAGAAAGCCTAATTTCAAGCAGAGAGGTCTGTACGTTTCAAATTCTATAGTGCCATTTCTACCCATAATATATCATATTTCACACATATTGGGTCTGAGTTTAATACAGATGCGGCGGCACAGTGCGTGCTGCCAAATAAATGCAGATCTATACCTATATTTCCAGTTTTCTGTATTTATCGGGCTACTCTGCCCATATATATCAGTTTGTGAAACTAGCAATCATCACTATCAGCCCTATACCAGGTACAAGAAATACATTCAGTAATCAGATGGTTCTCTGCACATGCTCATCTCTGATTCGTCCACCACATGCCTTCAGGATAATAACCATGCCTGTGAATGCTCAGGTTCCGCCAGTTACACCCACTGAACTGGGAGTGGAGATGCATATGGCTGATCATAATTGCTCAAAGCTGAGTATCCGTAGCTATGAAGCAAGCACAGTGTGAAAAACAGCAAGATCCATTAGCGGAACGGAGTTGCAGACAACTCTGAAACAGACCCATTATGTCCCACAAAATGAAACCTTGTTCTTCCAGTTTGAAAGCATAGTCTATGCTGCAGAGGTGAAGAACGCTGCTCCCATCCATCCCTGGTCTGCTCGTCATCTCATAAAACATTTGCTCAGTCTGCATGTGCAGTTCTGTCAAAATAGGCGTCTTGTTCCATAAACAATGTGTGTGATGTGTTTGCTTTGCCAGTGTCCTAGAAATTATGATGTTCAGAAGTAGGAAATCCATTGTCACTGACAGTGCAGGAAGATTTAATAATGCAGCCTGTGACACTAGACACTACATTTCTATAATGAACTTCTAAAACCAGGCTAATAATTGTCTTCATCTTAGACCCCCAGGTGTTGTACACGCAGCAGTAGAGGTTTAAGGGGCCCATACATCAGGCAGAAATCATTCTGTAGACGCCAGAAATGTATGGCCTGCAATAGAAGTGCTAGCATAGTAATGGTTGTGGATCATAGGGACGACAGTAACTAGGTCGACAGTCATTAGGTCAACCACTATTGGTCGACAGTGACTAGGTCGACATCTTAAATAGGTTGCCACAGTTTTTAGGTCGACATGGAATAGGTCGACATGCGTTTTTTAATATATTTTTTGTGTAGTTTTCTTCGTAAAGTGACCGAGAACCCCAATTAGTGCATGGTATCCCCTCGCATGGTGAGCGAACTTTGGGCAAGGTGCCTCGCTCCACTACCGCTGCAATTGGCACAGGTCACTATTAGTCCACATGGACAAGTTTTAAAAAATTTAAAAAGAAGTGAAAAACTTATGTCGTCCTTTGCCATGTCGACCTAGTGACCATGTTGACCTATTGACCATGTCAACCAATAGTGGTTGACCAAAAGACCGGATCCCATAGTAATATTGTAGACAAAATGGCAACAGTTATGATGATGATCAAGGTATTGATAGATACATCAAACACAAAGCGATGGACACACCAAGTACCATCCTAAAATAGTTAATAAAAAGGTCCACACATCTGGCAGTCACAAAGAATCCAGGCTAAAGTAATGGGCCCTACACACTGGGGGTCATTCCGAGTTGTTCGCTCGTTGCCGATTTTCGCTATACTGCGATTAGTCGCTTACTGCGCATGCGCAAGGTTCGCAGAGCGCATGCGCTTAGTTATTTTACACAAAAGGTAGGCATTTTACTCACGGCATAACGAGGATTTTTCATCGTTCTGGTGATCGTAGTGTGATTGACATGAAGTGGGTGTTTCTGGGCGGAAACTGGCCGTTTTCTGGGAGTGTGCGGAAAAATGCTGGCGTTTCTGGGAAAAACGCGGGAGTGTCTGAAGAAACGGGGGAGTGTCTGGGCGAACGCTGGGTGTGTTTGTGACGTCAAACCAGGAACGAAACTGACTGAACTGATCGCAATGGCTGAGTAAGTCTGGAGCTACTCAGAAACTGCTAAGAAATTTCTATTCGCAATTCTGCTAATCTTTCGTTCGCAATTCTGCTAAGCTAAGAAACACTCCCAGAGGGCGGCGGCTTAACGTGTGCAATGCTGCTAAAAGCAGCTAGCGAGCGAACAACTCAGAATGAGGGCCACTATGCGATCCGCCGCCGAGCTGCCCAACGGCGGATACGGCAGACGGGCAACCCGGCGGCGGTGAAGCAGTGACGGGGGAGTGAAGTTTCTTCACTCCCCCCATCACCCGGCTCCATAGCAGTGCAGGCAAATATGGATGAGATCGTGCATATTGGCCTGCACAAGCGATGGGGCACCAGTGATAAACGAGTGCAGGGCCGCGCATCGTTCATCGCTGGTGCCTCCACACTGAAAGATATGAGCGGTATCTCGTTCATTAATGAACCAGATCGTTCATATCTTTCAGTAACATCGCCCAGTGTGTAGGGCCTATAAGAACAGAGAGCAGTTAAAATTGGCCAGTGACCATGCAGAGTTCAGGCTCACAAGCAATAGAATCAAGTCTAGAAAGGTCAGGGTGACACAAGATTGTAAGGTCCAAAATTACACAAGTAACAAACAAGCCGGAATCCACGTTATATACTGCATTTATAACAAACAGAGAAACACACAAATGCCTGCACTAATGAAGGTGTAGACAGCCTCAGCAGGAGGCTTGTTTTATTGGTCTTACTTCAAAGGTGTAGCATCATGAACACATTTTTATGTTTATGCTCTAAATATAGGGCGTAGTGGTTAGTCATATTTCACAATAAAATGTAAATTTACCATTTATCTCTGTTTCATTGACTTGGAATCACCATGTGTTGCAGTTTCTCTGTATTTCTGTAGTCATTAAACCGACAGACTGCATTAGCATAATTTATCTGATAATGTTAAGTATTATTTGTTTACAGCATAGTAAAGGGCCGTTTTCACGGGGGCCGATTTGGGGAGAGATGTGTGCTGAGCGGTTTGCTCAGCACACATCTCTCCCCCCGCTCAGCACAGCGCGATGGGGGGGGGGCACTCATTTCACCCAGCGGGTGACATGAGCGACCTGCTAGATTGGCCTGCATGCAGGACAATCTAGCACCAGCGATAGCGATGCGCGGGGCTGCACATCGCTATCGCTGTGGGGGTACACACGGAGTGATCGCTGCTTAAAATCAAGGCAATCTAGTCAGATTGCTTAGATTTTAAGCAGCGATCGCTCCGTGAGTACCCCCCTTAAAGATTGGGCAGTTTGGTCTTGGGGACAGAAGAGACAGTAAGAACAGCTGCAGCTCCAATAATACAATTCAGAATGATTGTGCAAAACAAATTAGCTATCAACCATACATGTTATGTTTAAGCATAAACTAAATCAATTTTAGTGGTTCTTTAATGGACAATAAAGGTGACTTACAACATCAATAACAAAAGTTCAAAATGTTGCGTAAACTATACTTAATTTGAAGTGACTTATCATTTCCAGATACTGTACTGCTCCTCTAATTGCTACAGGTATTGAGGGAGTCAGGTACCTCTACTCATCAAAGGTGGGATTGTCTGAATTTAGAGGAATCTGGGTGAAAGCCCTTAACCTCTTATGCAGGATTTTATTGGTTCAGTTCCCCTTTCATCCATGAATTGTTCGACTTAATAAGGTTTTCTACTTAATCTGTGGAAAAGCCCACCACATGTCAGCTAGGATTTTACTGGTTCAGTTCCCCTTTCATCTAGTGATTGCACTACTTAATAGGCATATACCACAGTTAACAAGATGTAAGGGCTGTAATTAAGCCTGCTCTGTACTGCTGTTAGGAGTTGATGCACAGTTTCATGTATGCCTGTATCTTGCGTGTTTTCACACTGCGCATGCTCTGATACTAAGTGTATTCAAATACGGGCGATGTAAATCGTACACATTTCAATTGCAACTCCACTTACTAGAGCTGTAACTGAGCTGTTACAAGAATTTGTCTCATAGGCAAGGTTCAGTGAGGGTGTGTAGACGCAACTGCAGCCCAGATATAGGGTGGGATGTACTAAAGTGAAAATGATGTAAATCACCATTTTCTGTGGTTTTAACGCAATTTTCGTATGTTCTTACCACTGTCAGCCGGGTCTCCGCTTTTGATAGCGTTACCCTGTAGAAGCCTATGGGACTTCTTCCACAATGCGATGTGGAGAGGCTTCAAATTACAGAACCCTTCCAGCATCCCCGTGACCGCTGCTGGTCTGCGAATGCGCAAATGGACTCCTGGGTCATAGACCTGAAAGTCTAGCCGCTGCAGTTTATTGTGAAGGACAGCTCTGATCGCAAGAGGTGTCCATCGCAACACTAATCGCACATGTTAGTACATATTCGATTAGTATTAGCACGCAGTGTTGTGGAATGTACTGCAACAGGTTGGTACATCCCATAGTTGGGTGTAAGCAGGGGCGTAGCCAGAATTTTGTCGACCCCATAGCAACATTTTGAAGGGGCCCCTGTCCCAATGTTTCTAGAAAGACACTGATGATCATGAGTAGTATCAAACCAAGTGTATGAATAGGAAGTGGGTTCACTATAAAGTTGCGTACAGCTCTGTAATAAGGCGCTTAGTCACATGCACCAAATTGTCTATCTTTGAATTAGGACCTTGGGCTATATGTTACTGCTCAGTAGAAGAGTCTCGTTCTTGTCTGACTGTCTTTCATGAGTCTTCCAAAATTATAAATTGAGACCAGAGACTTAATCCTGACCAATTTCATTTGAGAGATAAGTCTGCTTTCTATTTACCATAAACTTTTTGAGTGATTTAACCTCAGCTCAATTAATAAATAATAAATGACGTTAAGAAAAAAGTCTTATTAATTTATATTAGTTATGAGCAGAGGTTAGCTTAAATCAGCTAGAAAATCAGTGCTAAATATGAATGGTGGTAAGTAAATGTCTATGTTGGCTTTTATATGATAAGTATATTCAAACTTGGAGCCAATCAGAAAATAATTTCAGCAGAGCTGATTTCTAAAAATAATTTGGCTACCCAATGAATGTATGTAAATCAAATAGTATATATTATATAATGCAATTATGGTCCATCTATCATCAGTATAAACTAAAGCTGCAGGGTGCAAGATAAAAAGGAGAGAGAGTGCCTCCACTACAACCCCACCACCACCACCCATGTGTCCTCCCATCATTCCCAAGTCCATTGTGGGTGGGTGGTGGGGGCAGAGCTCGGAGACAGATGGAGTGACAGAGATGAGAGAGATGGTGTAGGGGGACAGAGATATAAGTAAGATGGGGAGGTGGCAGAGATGAAAGAGACAAGGGAGCTATGATGCTGGAGAGATGCAGGGGCAATGAATCTGGAGAGATACATGGGGCAGCGAGGCTGTAGAAATTAAGTGGATGATCATGAAACTAGAGAGATCATTAATGGATGGGGCTTATGAGACACAGGAGGTGTGGGGCTATATGACTGTCAAACTTGCTAGAGACCCAGTGAATGACAAGTCAAAAATACTAGTAAATGAAAAGGGGCAGACAAGATGTGCCAAGAGGTTCTTATCTGCTGTCAAATTCTCTGTTTCTATATAGTAGGGAATTTTAATGAGATTTATGGAAACCTTATTGTCATCAGTAAATTTACTGAAAGTTTGTAAAAACAATTGACAAATTTTTAATCTCTGTTAGATATGGCTGCTTTTACTCTTAGGCAAACATTGAAACAGAATATAAATGATTCCGTAAAATATGAATCTCTCAGTAAATGTTTGATAACATTTTCAGGGTAAAAATGTTTTCATGGTGACACTTGTGCTCTTACTTTACTTATACAAATTTACAGGGCATATTCATGAATCAATATTACTGCTTTTCATCGTAATTTACAGCAATAACAGATGTTTCTTTGGGGCAATTTATCAAGAAATCCCAGCAAGGGCAGAGCATCCAATAAGATCAGTTTAGAATATAGAGATTCACTATTCGCCTGGTTTTGTCCCAGCAGTACCACTGGGCCCATTACCAATAAGTGTGTAGTCTGCCAGAGAGGCAGCAGAAGATAACATTCCAGCCGGACATTCCCCAGAGGGAAAACCTATCTAAGAACTCTTGAGCTTTTTTAAACTTGTTTCATAGCACCAGTAGTGAGTGAAACTTTCGTAAATCACAGATATTTCCACTGTGTAGAATTGAATGAATTCTGTAATTTTAAACATTCATTTATGGCGTAGCACTGATTAATAAATAAATATGGAAACTTTGCTGTAAACTTATTTAAAAAATAAATTCACATTTATCTATACACTGAAATAACAAAAAATGCGGCAAAGTAAAACAATGCTTTCAGTTGTAGCATTAGTGTTTGTGTGTTGCTGTGAGAGGAACTGGAAACCTTTCTCTGTTGGAGGAAAAGGAGGTTAATAGAGTATATTGAAACCACTGCCCTAAAGTACTGTTTAATTTATATACACATTGATGTTTCATGTTGCCAGAATGCACTACGTTGTAGGATCAGGTTTTAAAACTTAAGATCAGCCAAAATCAATGAGCCACCGGCAGTAGAAAACAAAATATACTGTAGTGTAAATGACTTTGACATCCAAGTAACAACAAAATAGCACTGTACAGCTCACCAACATCTACATGGGTCTATAATGATGTACATGTGCTAATTTATTTTTTTCATAATTCTTTATTTAACATGGTCAAAGTAAGCACTGATAAAGAAAAACAGGAAGTCCAATACAGACCATGGGCCAAATGTAATAGAGTGAGAGTTTCAGAAAGTGAGAGATTTGGTAAGATTTTTCAGTTTTTTTTTAAGTGGCAATCATTTACACTGCAAAGCCACGTTGATCTTGCATATAAATGATTGACACTTAAAAAAAACAAAAAACTGCAAAACCTTACCAAATCTCTCACTTTTTGAAACTCTCACTCTATTACATTTGGCCCCATATTTTAAGTATAATAACAGTAAAAAAAGATAAAGAAAAAAGTCAAGTGATTAACGGAGGGAAAGGGACAATTGGGAGGGTAGGGAGAAGGGGAGGACGGACATAGGACAAATTTTTAATGAATGGATACACATTAACCTCCAAAGGTAACAAGAAGAGACAGAGAAAAGGGGGGGGGGGGGGGACCACAATATGGGTGAAGAAGCAGAAAATAGGAGTATTGTTATTTATTTATTTATTTATTTATTAATTACCAGTTATTTATATAGCGCACACATATTCCGCAGCGCTTTACAGAGAATATTTGCCCATTCACATCAGTTCCTCCCCCAGTGGAGCTTACAATCTATATTCCGTACCACATGTAAACACAGAAACATTCATGCTAGGGTTAATTTTTGTTGGGAGCCAATTAACCTACCGGCATATTTTTGTAGTGTGGGAAGAAACCGGAGTACCCGGAGGAAACCCAGGCAAGTACGGGGAGAATATACAAACTCCGCACAGTTAGGGCCATGGTGGGAACCCATGACCTCAGTGCTGTAAGGCAGTAATGCTAACCATTACACCATCCGTACTGCCTTGGTGCACATGGGGTTGGTAGTTAGGACAAGGAGGATGAGGATCTTTGCTCAGTATGCAGCCAGGCAGCCTAAACTTGAGTAAAAACAATGGCCAGGATCATGGAGGTAATAAGTTATTTCTTTCACGGCTGCAATATGCTAAATTTTGGGTTTTAAAGCACAGAAAGTAATGGGGGAGAAGCCTATTTCCAATTCAAAGCAATCAGGGACTTTGCCGCCGCCAAAATATGTGCAGTCAACTGTCTGGAAAATTTGTTGAGACCCAGTGGAGGATAACACAACAAAAATATCCAAGGGTCTCAAGAAATGAGTTCAGAAGTCCATGAACCAAGTCCCAGAAAAGGATATTACCATAGTACCCCTGCAGCCACAATCCCGCCAACGGTCAGAAGAGGATGAGAACATTTTATTATAAGAAGTATAGTATGAGTGAAAATAAACTTTGTATGCAGTTTATTTGATATTGGTAGCAATCAAACTTTTAGCAATCCCCAGTCTCATGTCGTCCCAAGCCTTGACATTCAAGGGAGGGCATAGGTCACGTTCCCAAGCGATCTAATGGGATTCTAAATGGGGGTACTCACGGAGCGATCGCTGCTTAAAATCTAAGCAATCTGACTAGATTGCTTAGATTTTAAGCCTGATCGCTCAGTGTGTACCCCCCTACAGCGATAGCGATGCGCAGCCCCGTGCATCGCTATCGCTGGTGCTAGATTGGCCCGCCGTCCTCCCCCGCATCGCTCAGCACACATCACGCTGTGCTGAGCGGCGGGAGAGATGTGTGCTGAGTGGTTCGCTCAGCACACATCTCTCCCGCATCGGCCAGTGAGTACTGGCCTTAAGAGTACGGAGGGTAGCATCTAAAAGGAATGCATATATTTGAGATATCTGGCCCTTGGATAAAGGGCTGTGTTTACACAGACTCTCAAAAAGGGTAAAGGCATAGAGAACAGAGTGAAGTTATAGACAGTAAGAAAATGGCAGATTTGAAGAAATTCAAAGGGGTTAATTACCTGGGATGGGGTTTTTGGTTGTAGATCAGACAGGGATAACTATTGACCCTGGTCAGAAAAATACATGTGCTGATTTTGCTGCTCCAAAAGTCAAAATTGAGAATTTCTACTTTGTTAGTTGCAAGTACCATAACAAGTGTATTAAACAAAACTGATAGAGTACTTTACAGCACAAAGCTTATTCTGATATACTTTACAATTCATCAGAAAGCCTAGATGGAGGAAGAAGATTGCCCAGAATCAGGGCTAGCTTTTAGTCCACGTGGAGCGAGCCCAGGGCAAAAATTACCTATTGTTGAAAGATCCTCCGACTGATGATGACTGAGAGAACCATCGGGTATGTTTAGTTCCAAACAGAGGGACAGAGTTAACCCCTAACAGTACAGCTCAATGCAAACATAGGCTAATGTGGACTTTTCCATAATCTGCCCTCTCTTAGGACCGACTATATATATATATATATATATATATATATATATATTTAATTATTTTTTTATATATATATATATATATATATATATATATACAGTAATTTGCTAAAGTTTTAGTAGACAAGTGTGGGGAAAAATGCTGCAAAGTAAGAATGCTTTTAAAAATACTGATTATAGTTTATTGTTATCAATTAACAAAATGCAAAGCGAATGAACAGAAGAGAAATCTAAGTCAAATCAATATTTGGTGTGACCATCCTTTGCCTTCAAAACAGCATCATCAAATCTTCTAGGTACACTTACACACAGCTTTTGAAAGAACTCAGTAGGGATGTGGTTCCACACATCTTTGAGAACTAACCACAGATCTTCTGTGTATGTATGCTAGCTCAAATCTTCCAGGACTCCTTGTTCTTCTTTAAGCTGAAAATAGTTCTTTGTGTCATTGGCTGTATGTTTTGGGATTGTTGTCCTGCTGCAGAATACTAATGGAGCCAATCAGACGCCTTACATTTTTCACCCTATAGTTTCATTTTTTAAACAATAAGGGCTAGATGCGTCATCGCTTGGAAAGTGATAAAATGGAGAGTGAAAAAGTACCAGCCAATCAGGTACTAACTGCCATGTCACAGGCTGTGTTTGAAAAATGGCAGTTAAGAGCTGATTGGCTGGTGCTTTTCACTCTCCATTTTATCACTTTCCAAGCGATGACGCATCTAGCCCTAAGCATTATACGTCTTTCTCTTTCTTTATTGTGCAGTCTCTGCTACATTGGACAGTTTTGAGGAAGGATCCTGTGGCCAAACAGTTACCTCCTGCTGTGAAACAATGACCATTGAGCTAATACGTTATCCTTTGTGATGGCACTAGTCTACTATTATGCATCTTTTAAACATTGCTCATTATGGTAGAATCAACATGATACATTCCATACAACTGCAGTTTAGATTAATTCAAAGTGAATATAATGTATGTTGACAGTATCAATGTAATTCCTATTCAGCAAATCCTGAGGTGTTCCTTTGTTTAAACTATGTTTCTGCTGTCTGTAACACTGTTAACGCCTGCTGCAGCAGTGACATAAGACATTAACATAAAATGAATAACAATGTTTGAAGTAATTTTTTTTTTTCTAAAAATGTTATTATAGAACTGCTCAAGTACAAAATTACATTATCCCAAAGACCTTGAAACACAAAGCCATATGGCAACACAATTTGTTTGAAGTCATA
This sequence comes from Pseudophryne corroboree, assembly GCF_028390025.1. NCBI lineage: Eukaryota > Metazoa > Chordata > Amphibia > Anura > Myobatrachidae > Pseudophryne > Pseudophryne corroboree. The sequence continues at coordinate 346,455,294 of NC_086444.1, forward strand.
TTAATATCAATTGGGGGTATTAATTAAAATGAAACAATGAAGTGAATATCTGTCTGTTTAAAAAAAATGAGTGATGTAATACACTGAACTAACTGCAGATGTGGAGTCGATGTGAATTGTTCAGTGTAGATTCTGAAGGAAGATGTTTCAAAGAAGCACCTTGTACAAGGCTTCATAGTTTTTCAATTTTATACTCTGGAGGTGACAGAATATCATACTGAATCACAAACACAATAGGGAGCTAAGTTTAGCAAGGTTAAAGAAAACCTTGGTTACTTTCCTGCACAATTTTGGATTACCGCAGGTATGCATCTAAAATATGGTTGCAGGCTTTTCAGTGCGTAAAAAAATACAATAATAAAACCTCAGCTCTACAAGGGTCTCCGCAGCCCTCGGTGGTTTCCTCTCCATATTCCGACTGGGGAGGGGGTTGCTGGGAGACTGCAGGGGGCTGCTGGGTGGGCACAAGGGCTGCTGCTGCTAGATATAGTTCTCCCAGTGGTCGGTTCTGGCAGTGCTGTAACTAGGCATTTTAGCGCTGTGTGCAAGAAACGACAGTGGCGCCCCCCCCCCCCCCCATGTAAGATAGGGGCAGAGCGCGCCAAATTTTTTAGGGGTGTGGCTTCACGGGGAAGGGGCGTGGCCACAAAATAATAGCAATTCATACTACGGTGCACAGTAGTCTACATTATTCAAATTACGCTGCACAGTAGCGCCACTACACCAGGTAGAGCCCCTTTTATACATTACAGCAGACAGTGTCCCCCTTTTTACACATTGCGGCAGCCAGTCCCCCTTTTTACACATTGCGGCAGATAGACCCTTTTTACACATTGCGGCAGCCAGTCCCCCTTTTTACACATTACAGCAGCCAGTCTCCTTTTAACGCATTGCGGCAGCCGGTCCTTCTTTTTACACATTGCGGCAGACAGCGTCCCTTTTTTACAATTACAGCAGACAGCGTCCCCGTTTTTACACATTACGGCAGACGGTGTCCCCCTTTATACACATTGCGGCAGCCAGTCCCCCTTTTTACACATTACGGCAGCCAGTCCCCATTTTTTACACATTGCGGCAGCCAGTCCCATTTTACACATTGCGGCAGCCAGGACCCCATTTTACACATTGCGGCAGCCAGTCCCCATTTTTTACACATTGCAGCAGCCAGTCCCATTTTACACATTGCGGCAGCCAGTCCCATTTTTTACACATTGCGGCAGCCATCCCCCTTTTTTACACATTGCGGCAGCCAGTCCCATTTTTTACACGTTGCGGCAGCCAGTCCCATTTTTTACACGTTGCGGCAGCCAGTCCCATTTTTTACACATTGCGGCAGGCGGTGTCCGAGAGAGAGAGAGAGAGAGAGAGAGAGACAGAGAGAGAGAGAGAGAGAGACAGACAGAGAGAGAGAGAGAGGGAGGGGAGAGGGAATATACTTACCTTCTCCCCGCTGACAGGCTCCTCGTGCTGCTCCCTCGGTGGCGGCAGTGAGATGAGAAGGAGGAGGAGGGAGGGGGAGCAGGGAGCCGCAGCAGCGCTATGTTATTGGTAGTAAGCGCCGCTGCAGCATCCCCCTCTCCTTCTGTATTGGCTGCCGGGCAGCCAATACGGAAGGAGAGGGGGATGCTGCAGCGGCGCTTACTACCAATAACATAGCGCTGCTGCGGCTCCCTGCTCCCCCTCCCTCCTCCTCCTTGTCCGCTGCCTCCGGCGCTGGTCTCTCTCCTCCAGCGCGGCGCACGGCGCACACAGAGGCGGCATGTAATGAGTCAATTTGACTCATTACATGCCGCTGGCCGTGCGCCCCCAGGGCAACTGCGCTGTGTGCCAAGCCCCCTTGGCACACACGTAGTTACGGCTCTGGGTTCTGGGGGGGAAGGGGTTCAAACACACAATGGGTTCACATCAGAGGCTTAACTAGCACGGGGCGAGCAGCAGGGCCGTTTTTTCGTATGGGCTCAATGGGCTCTTGCCCAAGGGCCCCAGGAGTATAAGGGCCCCAGGCTGATAGCTGAGGGTCCCCTCTTTCCATGGGTAACAGATTTTTGAAAATCGGCCCTGGGGTACCGGAGATATCCAACGTGAAAGCAGTGGTCCCCATCTGAGTCTGTTAATTGATCTTCCCAGGCAGATATCTCAGGTTCTGTCTGATTTAGAGTTTTTCTGAGGGTATACAGGGCCGAAACTAGGGGGGGGCTAGGGGGACAGGTGACCTGGGCGCCGGATTGGAGGGGGCGCCGAGACCCCCAAACACCGCCGCGGCACTTTTAAACCCCCTTCTCCCGAGTGCCCAGCTCGGGGGGCGGGGTTTCGCGGAATGACGCAATTGCGTCGTGACGTCACGGCGCAAACGCGTCATTCAACGAAACCCCGCCGGAGGAGGGAGAACTGAAGGGGGAGCCCGGAGCCGCGCAGACGAGGAGGGAGAGGCGGCTGAAGAGCGGCGAGAACCGCTTCAAATGTAAGTCAGCCCCTCTCCCTTCCTCTCTCTCTCTCTCTCCCTCCCTCCCTCTCCCCACCACCTGCCGTAATGTTTAAAATGGGGACCTGCTGTGCCTGCGTACTGTGTAAAATGGGGACCTGTGCCTGCGTACTGTGTAAAATGGGGACCTGTGCCAGCGTACTGTGTAAAATGGGGACCTGTGCCAGCGTACTGTGTAAAATGGGGACCTGTGCCAGCGTACTGTGTAAAATGGGGACCTGTGCCAGCGTACTGTGTAAAATGGGGACACTTACCAGCGTACTGTGTAAAATGGGGACCTGTGCCAGCGTACTGTGTAAAATGGGGACCTGTGCCAGCGTACTGTGTAAAATGGGGACCTGTGCCTGCGTACTGTGTAAAATGGGGACCTGTGCCAGCGTAATGTGTAAAATGGGGACCTGTGCCAGCGTACTGTGTAAAATGGGGACCTGTGCCTGCGTACTGTGTAAAATGGGGACCTGTGCCTGCGTACTGTGTAAAATGGGGACCTGTGCCTGCGTACTGTGTAAAATGGGGACCTGTGCCTGCGTACTGTGTAAAATGGGGACCTGTGCCAGCGTACTGTGTAAAATGGGGACCTGTGCCAGCGTACTGTGTAAAATGGGGACACTTGCCAGCGTACTGTGTAAAATGGGGACACTTGCCAGCGTACTGTGTAAAATGGGGACCTGTGCCAGCGTACTGTGTAAAATGGGGACCTGTGCCAGCGTACTGTGTAAAATGGGGACCTGTGCCTGCGTACTGTGTAAAATGGGGACCTGTGCCTGCGTACTGTGTAAAATGGGGACCTGTGCCTGCGTACTGTGTAAAATGGGGACCTGCGTACTGTGTAAAATGGGGACCTGTGCCAGCGTACTGTGTAAAATGGGGACCTGTGCCAGCATACTGTGTAAAATGGGGACCTGTGCCAGCGTACTGTGTAAAATGGGGACCTGTGCCAGCGTACTGTGTAAAATGGGGACCTGTGCCAGCGTACTGTGTAAAATGGGGACCTGTGCCAGCGTACTGTGTAAAATGGGGACCTGTGCCAGCGTACTGTGTAAAATGGGGACACTTGCCAGCGTACTGTGTAAAATGGGGACCTGTGCCAGCGTACTGTGTAAACTGGGGACCTGTGCCTGCGTACTGTGTAAAATGGGGACCTGTGCCTGCGTACTGTGTAAAATGGGGACCTGTGCCTGCGTACTGTGTAAAATGGGGACCTGTGCCTGCGTACTGTGTAAAATGGGGACCTGTGCCAGCGTACTGTGTAAAATGGGGACCTGTGCCAGCGTACTGTGTAAAATGGGGACCTGTGCCAGCGTACTGTGTAAAATGGGGACCTGTGCAAGCGTACTGTGTAAAATGGGGACCTGTGCCAGCGTACTGTGTAAAATGGGGACCTGTGCCTGCGTACTGTGTAAAATGGGGACCTGTGCCTGCGTACTGTGTAAAATGGGGACCTGTGCCAGCGTACTGTGTAAAATGGGGACCTGTGCCAGCGTACTGTGTAAAATGGGGACCTGTGCCTGCGTACTGTGTAAAATGGGGACCTGTGCCTGCGTACTGTGTAAAATGGGGACCTGTGCCAGCGTACTGTGTAAAATGGGGACCTGTGCCAGCGTACTGTGTAAAATGGGGACCTGTGCCAGCGTACTGTGTAAAATGGGGACCTGTGCCAGCGTACTGTGTAAAATGGGGACACTTGCCAACGTACTGTGTAAAATGGGGACCTGTGCCTGCGTACTGTGTAAAATGGGGACCTGTGCCTGCCGCAATGTGTAAAATGGGGACACTTGCCAGCGTACTGTGTAAAATGGGGACACTTGCCAGCTTACTGTGTAAAATGGGGACACGTGCCTGCCGCAATGTGTAAAATGGGGACACTTTTTCCTGCCGCAATGTGTAAAATGGGGACACTTTTTCCTGCCGCAATGTGTAAAATGGGGACACTTTTTCCTGCCGCAATGTGTAAAATGGGGACACTTTTTCCTGGATATGAAATTTATGTTAGAAAAGGCAGTTTTTCAGGTTAAAAAGTTCTGAAAGAGATATATATATATATATTGTGTACAAAAGGTGCAGATAGCGCTACAACCTGAATATTCTATAACCAGATATCCCTGAGATGGGAGATCATAAATTACACATGAAATAGTGCACAACAAATTATTAAAATTATTTAAAAATTAATTAAAACACTTCCAAAGTGAATGGTGTCGCAACCAGATTTCAAAATGTCCAATTCCCAAGGGAACTTAGTTTTCAAAATTGTTCTAGTGGTAAATCAGTTGCGCCTTCAGTGTTTGTGAATAAAACGTTGCAAATCCTTAAGTGATAGTTAGAATATGCGTACCAGACATATGTAGAACATTCGCCTTGTTTGAGGTGTCTTTGCATCTGGATGTTCCTTACTAGTACTGATTCTCCGTTCCCATCCGTCCAGGCATTGGTGTGGAGTTTGTACGTATATGCAAAAAAATGTGTCAAAATGCTGCTCTTAAAGAAGTGACTTGGTGCTATATTTTGTGCAAATTTAGCAGTAAAGTGAATATGTGCAGAGAGAGTGCTGTAAGTGCTTGTTATAAATATATGGATAAAAATATGAATAAAGATAAAAATGAATCTTTTACTGGCAGTGTGCTAATTCCCTTTTTCCTTAGGTAATGTGCTTATATACCATTTATTAGGGGTGCAACACCATATAGCTCAGTATTCAAAGGAGGCACTTACATCTGGAGTTGAAATGACTTAAAAAGATGCTGCCATCATTCCGTCATCAGACTTATATACCTTAAAAAAAAAGGTCCCATGTGGGAAGGAAAAAGCCTCTGATAGTGTAGTATTATTTTAAAAAAAACATTTAATAATACATAAAGCGACAAAAAACATACAGATGGACTCGTACAATTTTAAAAGTGCATATAGGCTTATCTGTTATTTCCTCAGATAGGAGCGGAGTGCCGGTATGTGCCCAACGCGTTTCGTCCCTTAGTTCATCTCTGGGACTTCCTCAGGGGTCAATGGTGGTCTGCTCTGCATCCCCACACCTTATATTTACTATGAATCAGGTCACATTATCAAAACTGGATTGCGCTTGTTGTCCGCGCGCGTAGCGCTACTGCGCATGCGCGGGATTTTAAATCTCGCGTGGCTTTTGCTGCCGAGTATTAGAACTACAAGTGGGAACTACAAGTTTCACCTGCGCATGCGCGGCCGTTGTTGTCACGCATGCGCATTCGAGAATTGCCGTGATCTTACGATGCTGTGTCTCTGAGGTTCTGAGACACGGAGATAAAGACGTCAATGTGCAGCTGCGCACAGCTGCCTGCTGGATTCATGTTCATGGATGTTAATAAATAAATATAGGTGTTGGGTGCAGGTCACATCACCGTACAGTGTATTTAGGATATATTAGGAGGGATGCGGCATGTTACACTTATTCATGCATTTTAAGAGGAATGGGATATGTAGCAAAAATCATCAATGTCATTAGTGTTTATCTTAACATGGTGGGTATTTTTACTTATTTAAATAACCTGGTTGCCATGGTTACCACGATAATGCACCTGTGTTCCACCGCTGGAATCCATACATGACAGCTACATGTAATGGGCGCTGGAGCACAGTGTGCTATATTCATACAAAGAGGAATTCTCGCAATATAAGTAATAGTGAAGAGGGCATATAATGGGTAATAAAGAAAAAAAAAATATATATATATATATATGAAGATAAATATATATAAATATCTACATATACATAAGAGCGCATAAAAATACGCATAAAAAATACGAATATAAATATAGATATAAACATACATATAAATATATAAGCATGAAGTACATAAGTTAATAAATTAATATATTAATATAGAATAAAATGCAGGAAGGCTTATTGAAGCAAGTAGTTATAGTTGTACTTTCATAAAATATTTACATAAAATATTTACATAAAATATTTAAAAGGTACATAAAGTGTAAGATTATAAAATTGTGTATAAATATGTAAGGTTGGCGCATGAAGAATGAATTATAGAAAGGGAGTGAGTTCGTAGTGTTCATTAAGACCTTCTGGCATCATTGTACCAAGTGTTTGGATCCAGAACATTTCTCTCTGTGCCAGTCTCTTGTCTCTATCACCGCCTCTTTGTCCTACTTTAATATGTTCGATGGCTTTGAATGTAATTTGATCCGGATTGGAGTTATGAGTTTTGTTAAAGTGTTTTGGAACTGAGTGATTGTCCATTCTGTTTTTAATTGCTCTTATGTGTTCCTGAATTCTCAGGCGAAGTATTCTCTTTGTTTTGCCTATGTACTTTAGGCCACATGTACATTCCAGACAGTACACTACATAATTCGTGGAGCAGTTTATCAGATCCTTGATGTTATATGTTTTGGACAAATCAGAGGTGCTGAATTTCTTCCCATCCTTGTGTGCATATTTGCAGATGCAGCAGTGGTTACATTTAAAAAATCCGGTTGATTTAAGCCATGGGCCAGTAGGTTCCGTCATTGTTGGTTTGAGGAGACTTGGTGCTAGGATGTCTTTCAGACTTCTGGCTTTCCTGTAAATGGTTCTCGGTCTTTCCGGTAGTATGGGATTAAGAACTTTATCCATTTGGAGAATATGCCAGTGTTTTTTTAGGGTTCCCTCAATCTTCTTCTCTCCAGCATTAAATGCAGTGATGAAGTTCAATTGGTGAGCGCCATCTTCTTTGGGTTGGTACCTTAGTAAATCTTCTCTCTGTGTGGTGTTTGTTTTTTCTTTCGCTTTATTGATTGTTTTCAGGGGATAACCTCTGTCCAAGAACCTGTGTGAGTAGGTGTCGAGCTGGGTTTGAAAGTCTTCATCTCTCGTGCAGTTTCTCTTCAATCTGCAAAATTGTGAGAAGGGAATATTGGTTTTCCACTTCTCTAGGTGGCCACTGTTAAAATGCAGGTAACTATTTTTATCCACTGCTTTGATGTAATTCTTGGTTATTATTTGCGTGCCTTCCAATGTGAGTATTAAATCCAGATATTCTATTTCTACCTTATTTGCTTTATATGTGAAAGTTAAGTTGTAGTCATTAGCAGAAATCTTTCTGAAAAAATCAGTGAAGGATTCTTCGCTCCCTTTCCAGATCAGCAGAATGTCATCTATGTACCTGCGGTATGTGATGATGTTTGAATGGTACTCGTTACACTTATATATCTGGTTTTTCTCCCAGCACCCCATGTGTAGGTTAGCGAAACTGGGAGCAAAAACCGTACCCATCGCGGTCCCGCAAGTCTGTAGGTAAAATCCGTTAAGAAATTTAAAATAATTGTGGGTGAGGATGAATTTTATTAAAAGACAGATAAAATCCTTGTGGCCTTCTTCCAAATTTGTGTCATACTGCAGGAATTCCTTGCACGATTCAATCCCTTTTGTGTGTTCTATTGATGTGTAGAGATTGAACGTCTAATAACCATAGACGTTCAATCTCTCTACACATCAATAGAACACACAAAAGGGATTGAATCGTGCAAGGAATTCCTGCAGTATGACACAAATTTGGAAGAAGGCCACAAGGATTTTATCTGTCTTTTAATAAAATTCATCCTCACCCACAATTATTTTAAATTTCTTAACGGATTTTACCTACAGACTTGCGGGACCGCGATGGGTACGGTTTTTGCTCCCAGTTTCGCTAACCTACACATGGGGTGCTGGGAGAAAAACCAGATATATAAGTGTAACGAGTACCATTCAAACATCATCACATACCGCAGGTACATAGATGACATTCTGCTGATCTGGAAAGGGAGCGAAGAATCCTTCACTGATTTTTTCAGAAAGATTTCTGCTAATGACTACAACTTAACTTTCACATATAAAGCAAATAAGGTAGAAACAGAATATCTGGATTTAATACTCACATTGGAAGGCACGCAAATAATAACCAAGAATTACATCAAAGCAGTGGATAAAAATAGTTACCTGCATTTTAACAGTGGCCACCTAGAGAAGTGGAAAACCAATATTCCCTTCTCACAATTTTGCAGATTGAAGAGAAACTGCACGAGAGATGAAGACTTTCAAACCCAGCTCGACACCTACTCACACAGGTTCTTGGACAGAGGTTATCCCCTGAAAACAATCAATAAAGCGAAAGAAAAAACAAACACCACACAGAGAGAAGATTTACTAAGGTACCAACCCAAAGAAGATGGCGCTCACCAATTGAACTTCATCACTGCATTTAATGCTGGAGAGAAGAAGATTGAGGGAACCCTAAAAAAACACTGGCATATTCTCCAAATGGATAAAGTTCTTAATCCCATACTACCGGAAAGACCGAGAACCATTTACAGGAAAGCCAGAAGTCTGAAAGACATCCTAGCACCAAGTCTCCTCAAACCAACAATGACGGAACCTACTGGCCCATGGCTTAAATCAACCGGATTTTTTAAATGTAACCACTGCTGCATCTGCAAATATGCACACAAGGATGGGAAGAAATTCAGCACCTCTGATTTGTCCAAAACATATAACATCAAGGATCTGATAAACTGCTCCACGAATTATGTAGTGTACTGTCTGGAATGTACATGTGGCCTAAAGTACATAGGCAAAACAAAGAGAATACTTCGCCTGAGAATTCAGGAACACATAAGAGCAATTAAAAACAGAATGGACAATCACTCAGTTCCAAAACACTTTAACAAAACTCATAACTCCAATCCGGATCAAATTACATTCAAAGCCATCGAACATATTAAAGTAGGACAAAGAGGCGGTGATAGAGACAAGAGACTGGCACAGAGAGAAATGTTCTGGATCCAAACACTTGGTACAATGATGCCAGAAGGTCTTAATGAACACTACGAACTCACTCCCTTTCTATAAATCATTCTTCATGCGCCAACCTTACATATTTATACACAATTTTATAATCTTACACTTTATGTACCTTTTAAATATTTTATGTAAATATTTTATGTAAATATTTTATGAAAGTACAACTATAACTACTTGCTTCAATAAGCCTTCCTGCATTTTATTCTATATTAATATATTAATTTATTAACTTATGTACTTCATGCTTATATATTTATATGTATGTTTATATCTATATTTATATTCGTATTTTTTATGCGTATTTTTATGCGCTCTTATGTATATGTAGATATTTATATATATTTATCTTCATATATATATATATATATATTTTCTTTATTACCCATTATATGCCCTCTTCACTATTACTTATATTGCGAGAATTCCTCTTTGTATGAATATAGCACACTGTGCTCCAGCGCCCATTACATGTAGCTGTCATGTATGGATTCCAGCGGTGGAACACAGGTGCATTATCGTGGTAACCATGGCAACCAGGTTATTTAAATAAGTAAAAATACCCACCATGTTAAGATAAACACTAATGACATTGATGATTTTTGCTACATATCCCATTCCTCTTAAAATGCATGAATAAGTGTAACATGCCGCATCCCTCCTAATATATCCTAAATACACTGTACGGTGATGTGACCTGCACCCAACACCTATATTTATTTATTAACATCCATGAACATGAATCCAGCAGGCAGCTGTGCGCAGCTGCACATTGACGTCTTTATCTCCGTGTCTCAGAACCTCAGAGACACAGCATCGTAAGATCACGGCAATTCTCGAATGCGCATGCGTGACAACAACGGCCGCGCATGCGCAGGTGAAACTTGTAGTTCCCACTTGTAGTTCTAATACTCGGCAGCAAAAGCCACGCGAGATTTAAAATCCCGCGCATGCGCAGTAGCGCTACGCGCGCGGACAACAAGCGCAATCCAGTTTTGATAATGTGACCTGATTCATAGTAAATATAAGGTGTGGGGATGCAGAGCAGACCACCATTGACCCCTGAGGAAGTCCCAGAGATGAACTAAGGGACGAAACGCGTTGGGCACATACCGGCACTCCGCTCCTATCTGAGGAAATAACAGATAAGCCTATATGCACTTTTAAAATTGTACGAGTCCATCTGTATGTTTTTTGTCGCTTTATGTATTATTAAATGTTTTTTTTTAAATAATACTACACTATCAGAGGCTTTTTCCTTCCCACATGGGACCTTTTTTTTTTAAGGTATATAAGTCTGATGACGGAATGATGGCAGCATCTTTTTAAGTCATTTCAACTCCAGATGTAAGTGCCTCCTTTGAATACTGAGCTATATGGTGTTGCACCCCTAATAAATGGTATATAAGCACATTACCTAAGGAAAAAGGGAATTAGCACACTGCCAGTAAAAGATTCATTTTTATCTTTATTCATATTTTTATCCATATATTTATAACAAGCACTTACAGCACTCTCTCTGCACATATTCACTTTACTGCTAAATTTGCACAAAATATAGCACCAAGTCACTTCTTTAAGAGCAGCATTTTGACACATTTTTTTGCATATATGTACAAACTCCACACCAATGCCTGGACGGATGGGAACGGAGAATCAGTACTAGTAAGGAACATCCAGATGCAAAGACACCTCAAACAAGGCGAATGTTCTACATATGTCTGGTACGCATATTCTAACTATCACTTAAGGATTTGCAACGTTTTATTCACAAACACTGAAGGCGCAACTGATTTACCACTAGAACAATATATATATATATATATATATATATATATAATATTTTTATTCATTTATTTATTTATTTATTTATTCTTTGTTTTATTATTTTTATTCATTTATTGTAAAATATTTTTTTTTTTTTTTTTTGCGGGGGGGGGGGGGGGGGGGGGGGGTGTGTCAAATGACTACCTTGCCCCGGGTGACAGAAATCCTAGTTTCGGCCCTGGGGTATAATCCAAAAGCTGGGACTCTCCCCTTTTGGAGGACACTGACAGATTGTCTCTACTATGCCAAGAACCAGAGATATCAGCCTTCAAGCAGCTGGTCCCTGCTCCAGCTCCACATGCCTGGTATGCAGTTTTAGATTTTCATTGGTGAATTGCTCTGACTCCTGAACTCTGATCCCCAAGTCCCCAGAACCTTCTGAAAGGTGGGACTCTGTAATTTTTTATCCCATTCAAAGCTAAGAAATATATTTTCAGGAACTAGAGATATCTGCAGTCAAGCAAGCTGCACTCCCACCGGAAAATGATGAATATTAAGCCCACTCCACTGTCCACCCTCCCCTACATTTTAAGCACCCCTACCACCCTGGAAGTCATGTATCAGGGCTTCTTCATTCAGCCCAATGCCCCCTTCTACAGTTTAGCCCCATCTGTGCCGTAATGGAGTAATTAGCAGAAATTACTGCTCCAGGTCCTACATGCTCAGCGGAAGATAGAACACCCCATACCGCCCGCGGGACATCAAAGCCGCAGCTGATAGCACCCACCACCCCTATCACTGGAGGATGGGTAGGGGGCCCAGTGCATTGCTGTGCCCAGGGGCCTACACTGCTGTTAAGACGGCCCTGGCGAGCAGGGTGCGTGCCCTGGGCGCCGTGGCAAACCCAGCAGAGGGGGGCGCCAAATCGCACCTGCACGGGCCGCTCGCCCCATGCGCACACTGCCGCCAGAGCTCTGCTGTCCACAGTTGCGCCACCGCTGAGCAGTCCTTCTTCAGCTCTTCCTGCTGTGAACATGACCGTGATGTGTCACGCTCCCCTCTCTGAACAGCCTGCTGCCTGCCACCTCAGCTCGCCGGCTCCCACTAGGTAAGGGGAGGGGGGAGAGAGCTGACACATCGATAGTACTAGGGGGGGAGAGAGACACTTAAGGGGGGAGACGCTGGGAGACATAGAAAGGAGGGAAGACATGAGGGGGGGCACTGGGAGACTTAAAATGTGATGGCGTGCTGAGTGATGACATAGGGAATAGGTGATGTTGTGCTGAGTGACGACACGGGGTAGGTGATGGTGTGCTGAGTGATGACATAGGGGATAGGTGATGTTGTGCTGAGTGACGACACATGGGGAATGTGATGGTGTACTGAGTGACGACACGGGGTAGGTGATGGTGTGCTGAGTGACACCACAGTGGGTAGGTGATGGTGTGCTGAGTGAAACCACAGTGGGTAGGTGATGGTGTGCTGAGTGACGACACAGGGGGTAGGTGATGATGTGCTGAGTGACGACACGGGGTAGGTGATGGTGTGCTGAGTAACGATACAGGAGGAAGGTGATGGTGTGCTGAGAGACGACACAGGGGGTAGGTGATGGTGTGCTGAGTGACAACAGAGGGGATAGGTGATGGTGTGCTGAGTGACGACACAGGAGGTAGGTGATGGTGTGCTGAATAACAACACAGGGGATAGTTGATGGTGTGCTGAGCGATGACACAATGGTTAGGTGATGGTGTGTTGAGTAACGACACAGAAGGTAGGTGATGGTGTGCTGAGGGTCCACATTGTGAGAAATCATCATACAGGTAAGGTGTGTGTGCAATTGAAAAGAATGTTTCCACTGTGACATAAAACAGGTGGCGTGTCATGTCGGCACACCCCATTTTCAGTGGCCATGCCCCCTCTGATGCGTCACCATGCCCCCTCTGGTGAGAGACCACGCCCATTTTTTGCACACACCATTGCTTAGTTTATGAATCCGTGGGGGGGGGGGCCATTCGTAATCTTGCTCTGGGCTACAAAAACCCTTGTTACGCCTCTGGTTCACACACACACTTATGCACACACACGCACACACATACTTCCCAGATGCTCACACACACTTGCATCCACTCACACATCTCACATACTCACCGAGGGGAGGCGGGGGGTCTCACCCACACACACACTGGGGTCACACACACACACACACACACACACTCATGCACACACACACACACACGCTACCACATACTTAATCACACACACACACTTGCAAGCCCTCACACACCTCACCTACTCACCACTCCCGCAGAAGACTGGATCCCGATGCTGAATGCAATGTCCTCATGGATGTGCCACCAGGGTCCCAGAGCAAGTCCCAGGGATTTTTCCTAAAGGTAACGATTTTAGGAAAAATCAGACTTGCTCTATTGAAATCCCTGCGTCTCATTTTCAGTCCTGCAACTGAATAGGAAACCCTGTGCCGCTTCAGTTTTGTACATTTCCTGACGATAATTGAATCTGCCCCAATAAATTATAGTTAGTGAAAGATCCGGATAAAGCGATTTCTTACTGTTCTTCGTCAGAATGCTGCTTCTTCCCCTCATTGGGGTACCTTTTCAACTTTTCATATCTCTCAATCTTGCATTGTCCAGTACTCATTTGAAACAGTTTGATGTCTCTTACATGTTACTCAAGCAATGGTCAGTTCTGGCATATGCAGGAGAAGCTGGAAAAGGAGGAAGGGGAGGGGTGCCTGGTGTCAGAGAATAGCTGACCATTATTCAGTCAGATTATATAAGGTCTTGTTTGATTATATCCATGGGTATTTGACTTTCATCATTAGACTTTATGGTATATGGATGCAATGTCTCATTTCACAGCATCCGGTCAGAAGGTCTGTAAACTATAAATTATCTTTGAACTTTCTTGCTAGATTAAAAAAAGCTAAAATACGCTAAATAGATCATTTAATGGAAGAGTAATAGGGGGTAATTCAGATTTGATCGCAGAAGCACATTTGTTAGCAGTTGGCAAAACCATGGGGGTAATTCCAAGTTGATCGCAGCAGGATTTTTTTTTAGCAATTGGGCAAAACCAGGGGGGTCATTCCGAGTTGTTCGCTCGCAAGGCGATTTTAGCAGTATTGCACACGCTAAGCCGCCGCCTACTGGGAGTGAATCTTAGCTTCTTAAAATTGCGAATGAAAGATTTGCAATATTGCGATTACACATCTCGTAGCAGTTTCTGGGTAGCTTCAGACTTACTCGGCATCTGCGATCAGTTCAGTGCTTATCGTTCCTGGTTTGACGTCACAAACACACCCAGCGTTCGCCCAGACACTCCTCCGTTTCTCCAGCCACTCCCGCGTTTTTTCCGGAAACGGTAGCGTTTTTTCCCACACGCCCATAAAACGGCCTGTTTCCGCCCAGTAACACCCATTTCCTGTCAATCACACTACGATCGCCTGAGCGAAGAAAAAGCGGTGAGTAAAAATCCAAACTTCATAGCAAATTTACTTGGCGCAGTCGCAGTGCGGACATTGCGCATGCGCACTAAGCGGAAAAACGCTGCGATGCGAAGAAATTTTCCGAGCGAACGACTCGGAATGACCCCCCATGTGCACTGCAGGGGAGGCAGATATAACATGTGCAGAAAGAGTTAGATTTGGGTGTGGTGTGTTCAATCTGCAATCTAAATTGCAGTGTAAAATAAAGCAGCCAGTATTTACCCTGCACAGAAACAAAATAACCCACCCAAATCTAACTCTCTCTGCAAATGTTATATCTGCCCCCCCCCCCCCCCCTGCAGTGCAAATGGTTTTGCCCAACTGCTAAAAAATTTCCTGCTGTGATCAACTTGGAATTACCCCCACGTGCACTGCAGGTGTGGCAGATATAACCTTTGCAGAGAGAGTTATGGTGCCCATACACTTGTGCAATGCCCCGCGACGCGACATCGCTGGGCATCGCATCGGCAGTTCAGGTGCGATGAAATCGCGCCTGAACTGCCAAAGTGATTACCATGCAATCATGCGATATATCGCATGGTAATCACGTGATGGGCACGACACCGACGGTGGGTGCCTATCACGCTTCGCAGTGCAATATATCGCATGTGTTTTTAAAAACACATGCGATTGCACTGCGATGCGATAAATATTAAGTGCAGCCAGTGGTGCAAGTGGGCGGGTACGGGTGGGTACGGCGTACCCGTAAGAATTTAGCCGTGGGTACGCCGTACCCACACCGATGGGCCGCCGCCGCTCCTCGCACCGCCGCTGATGTGTGAGGGAAGGAGAGCGCAGCCTGTGCCTCTCCTTCACCTCAGTCTCCGGCGGCTGTCATAGTTTAATTCAGCGCCGATCCGTGAGCCAATCAGAGCTCGCGGTGCGAGCTCTGATTGGCTCACGGATCGGCGCTGAATTAAACTGTGAGACACCCGCCGGAGACTGAGGGGAAGGAGAGGCACAGGCTGCGCTCTCCTTCCCTCACACAGGTGTTGCCTTATAGGTAATTGTCTGCACTTCGTCTAATATTAGGGCAATAGATATTGTCTGAATCAAAATATAATTCATTATAAATAGGCGATGTTACCATAGTGGACAGTATACTGGATATATATAGTAAGGAATAGATATGAAATAAGTTTGAATGTATGAGGTAATGTTTAGCTGATTTAAGAGATTAGGTTTGTGTATGTGTTTATATAGATATACTGTATATTTGTGTTTTACAGCAAGATGGTAAAAAATAGTGTAGGGAACAGGTTTATTCTGCTCTAGTCATAAATAAGGCCAGAGAGGTTACAGTAAGATCAAGAGTCATTGTAGAGAAAAGGTATTAGGCCATAAATGATAATAGGTATGTGACAGAGCTCTGTTGGTCATTGGAATTCACAGGTGTGCTTACAGTAGATCAGAATCTACTGGTTTGTCTATTGTCCAGTGAAGGTTAAAAGCTAGGGAGTATAAATTAACTACTATGAAAAGAGATCACATCCATTGATAAAACATTGTGTAACCGACCCCAGGAAAACTTGTCAATACAACAGAACTTTGGATGAAAAGACATTCCAGATTTTACAATACTATACTTGCTTAAGGCAGTGTGGACACCACACTTTTATGACACCATGCCTCCGTGAACAGGACACGACAGCCCAGTTCAATGTTTGTTTTATTACACCTTGGAATCTGACAAACCTATAATTACCTATTCCATTGGAAACTATGAGAATATGATAGTTTGAATTGGTAAAATATGAGATAAAAGGACCAGACTTGTAGTTAGGAGTTAGAAGGAAGAGGGAGAGGGAGAAGAAGAAGGAGAAGGAAGGAAGTCAGTCAGGAGGAGAAGTCATGGAGAACATGCAGAAGGAATGATTCTTGGGATGGCAATCTTTAACTTGCAAGTATACATTTTATGTTAGCAATTGAAACTGTTTGTGAAACTTATGTCATGTTGTTTTATGTTATGTAACGAAGGAAGCATATATAATTATAATTAGTATATATATCACTACTGTGTATATCTTATTCTGTACGATTTGATCTGCCTGTAAATAAAGAATCATATAAAAAGAGCGGTAATATTCAAGCTTGAACTCTCTTTAAGGAATCTTAACTTAATAACTTCATAAGTCATATGTATAAGGACTGCATATATGTATCAGCCAATTAGTTTGTAAGCCTGACATAATATATTTGCAGATATATATGATAAATGCATATTAATTGAAATATATCCATATATTAAATACCATATATGATATATTAAATATTAATATTCATAAATATGATTCCATAAATCAATATTGGCGACCACGAATTGGACTTGTTATTACTGAATCTGATTATCTGATCTATAATATTTATGAGGAGTAGCAGATGCTATAAGCTGGCTACCAAATCTGCAGAATCACGGTGGGGATGTATCTATGAAAATTTATTACCATTGTGTAATGTCAATTTTGTATTCTGTATAACCTAGGATAAATGTGTTAGTGCAATATACGTTATTTTAACTAACATAATATCTATTAGGAAGCAGCACCAAAGGCTATAAGCCTGCTGGCAAAATACAAGATCACAGTGGAATAGGTTACAAATGAGAATAAAGAATTTAAAGGCCTAGAATAGAAAATGTGCACAGTGGAAAAGAGTATTTCCAAATAAATGTATAAATGTACCAGGTATTAGAGTTTAACCTTAAGACACCGGTCAATCTTAAGGAGAGGATACCTTCAGTACTAAAAACAAAGAATATATAAATTTAGCATTGAAATGTTAAAAATGCAAAAGTTTTCTGTAGCATTTAGAAAAATGCGCAGAACTGCGGCTCTAGAAGCCAAACAGAAATGTAAAGAAGAATCAGGTTCACGTCTTCGTAAGGCGTGCCTGACCATTAATGCAAAAATGCATTCGTTATTTAAGTCCCTTAAACAGAAAAATAAACAGAAAAAGTTTGGGGCAGAAGCGAAAAGCCTGACAGTTTGTAATCAAATTGTCAAGATCTCTGATGAAGAGATAACATCCAGCAAGCAAGCTGAGATAGAAACACCAAACAGGAATAGTGTTGAGGTATGTGAAACTCTGTACACAGAGTCTACAGGAGTCAGAAATGACTTAATCAGTCAAGATCCTAAAATTAAGGAAAGTTACATGTTGCAGGACTGCATCAATGTGCAGCGCATGGAGTCTGCTATGGTCACACAGACCACCAGCAGAACAGCCTCTGTGGTAAAGGAAGAAAGTAGCAATGTGCCGGATGTGTCTATCATCAGACAGCACATTAATGTAAAGGAGGTAGCAGCAATAGGAGATGTCCCCTATACTGTGTCTAGTAAGGGGGAAGATCATTGTAACTCAGATTATGAGTATTCTGCTGAATACACTCTCAGAGTTCCCAATGTAAATGAAGAATTTGTTATGCCCTTAGGCAAAGGTGAATTGTCAGCAGATTTAAACACTGATAGCAGCAGTACAGTGCACACAGGGGTGGGGAAGTTCCCCATGGTGAAAACTCCCATGGCAACCAGAGTTGCAAACCTTGAAATGTATTCACCTGGAAACATGTTTAAAGGGAAAATCCATGAAATTAATTCAGGAATGCATGTTTACAAACAAAGTTCCCAAACTTATGTAACCCCCACAGAGCACTCAGAGACTTCTAGTGATGGTGCAAATGTTTGCATGCTCTCAGAGAGACCACATGCAGAGTGTCATTCTGCAAACCACACACCAATTAACAATGACAAAAAGGATCACCAGGATGAAAATGTTTTTATGCCCTGGTGCCATAACCATTTTATTACAGGTGTGGAAAGACAGAAAGCCCTGGGACCTGCAATACATATTTGGCAAAGTTTAACAAGTTTCTCTCCCCACAAAAGTAGGTTTTTTCAGAAGCTCCAAGATTCTTCCAAACTAAGGAGCCACACCAAGCAGCAAACGCTATGGTTAAAGACAGTCTGGGACCAGGCTGCATCACAAGGGAGTATGGTCACAAGTGAATACGGTAGTATCATTCCTTTACTTGTTAGATCCAATGAAGCCATTGTTTGCTTTGATGTTCAAACAGCCACAGTTTCCAAATTAAACCTGCATCATATCTGCAGCGACAATTGTGCTGTCATTGACACACAATGTGACAGGAAAGATTGGCACAGGCCAGAAACAATTGTTTGTTTGTTATTCAATCGTTAAAAGACACATTTGTAAATTCTGTACCTGATAACATGCAGCAGATAGGACAGAATGCATAGCAAGCTATGTTAAATCACTGTATAAATATCTGTGATAGTCATTGTATGTATTTTTGTTTGATTCATAGTAATCCTGGCAACCTGTATACAGAATGGTGCAAGACTCCAAAAAGACTCCAATTTACAAGGGAAAAGGTCTTCATTAACCCTTTCATCGCTGCTATCCAGCAAAATCTACATAGCATCCCTAAAGACTGATATATGGACAAATCCTCAAGGAGTTTTCCAGTTTCACAAGAAAGGGGAAGGTTTTCATTAACCCTTTCATCACAAGTAATCATTACTTGTCTTTCAAACTACATGTACACTCCCACAACAGTGTACAGCACATCTCATCACTGTGATTATACAGAACTGTCTCATCCCTTCATATACCTTAATCACATATATGTAAACATTTGTCTGAGATATATTTTATATCATTGCATATATACCTTGTAAATATTTTATGTTTTTTTTATATATTACACAATAGATACTACCTATGCTTCCTTCGTAAAAGCTTCAAAAGTAATTAAATATCTAATACAGGATGGTATACCACGTTATAACAAATTGGGCCGAGATTATTAAGTGGGATGAATAATTCTCTTAATAAAGACTGTCACAAGTCTAAGATAATTATTTGTAGCATAACAGGGTCACTGTATATGCACATGGCTGCATATAAAATAATATTGGATGGAATTAGATATATTTAAAGCCATTCCTAAATGATATTTAATATCTGTTTGAAGCAAAATTATATTCATTTATTGTATTGATAGGATGTTACTATATACACATCAAAAGCATTTTAAATAATTATTAGTCAAAATATAGGTAGGATAGAAAACGCCTTTATATGGGTTAAACTGGTATAAGTTTATGTAAGATTGAGATGTATAAATAGGTACAAGGTAGAATAAGGAGATTTAAGACTGCATGGTAATTTATTCAGTGAGGAAATACAGAACAGAGTAGGTGTACTACTCACAGCCATTTGTGGTACTATTGCCCGAAGACAATTAAGACCTACTATTAACAAGCAAGGAAAGAAAGAAAGAAAGAAAAAAAAAAAAAGACTGTTTCATATATGCCTGTTCTATTCAAAATCACAACCTGTTTGTGCAAAAGCAATATGGACACTGGTCACAACTGCGGCATTGGATAAACGCAAAGGAAACAGAACTGCTAAAGACTGTATAAAGACTATTACTATTACTGAGGGTCGTCACAAGTACTGAATGTTCAAGACACAGCACTCGACGTACACAGCCCTCTGCCTCAAACAGCGAAATGGCAAGCAAAGGAGCAGCTGCTACGAAGAATTCTACTTCTAGTAATGGTGCAAATGTTGCAAACGCAAGGCCATAATGCAAACGCAAGGCATCTCCAATTGCAAGCAAACCACGCAGATGACAGTCTTATCCCAGTAAATTGCTACATACAAGAACAGCAAAAATGTCCAAACGTACTGATCCAGATACAGAAAAAAGGTCTACAATTGGGCTATGGTATTCCAAATGTCTGTAGAAATTAGTTTTCCTCATGAATACTGAATAAAAACCTCAGTTTTGTCTGCTTTAGTTAAAAGTAGAATAAGGTTAGGTAAGCTAAGAATTTTTAGAGATTTTTAAAATCATAATGGTTATTATTATTACACTTATGGTATATATTATGGTTACAACGAAAGTTATGTTTGAAGGAATATTTTGAAATGTATTTGGAAGCAATTACGCTAGTTTAATGTGTGGCCAATCAAAAGAATTTCTCATGGCCACAAGGGGGCGACTGTTGCCTTATAGGTAATTGTCTGCACTTCGTCTAATATTAGGGCAATAGATATTGTCTGAATCAAAATATAATTCATTATAAATAGGCGATGTTACCATAGTGGACAGTATACTGGATATATATAGTAAGGAATAGATATGAAATAAGTTTGAATGTATGAGGTAATGTTTAGCTGATTTAAGAGATTAGGTTTGTGTATGTGTTTATATAGATATACTGTATATTTGTGTTTTACAGCAAGATGGTAAAAAATAGTGTAGGGAACAGGTTTATTCTGCTCTAGTCATAAATAAGGCCAGAGAGGTTACAGTAAGATCAAGAGTCATTGTAGAGAAAAGGTATTAGGCCATAAATGATAATAGGTATGTGACAGAGCTCTGTTGGTCATTGGAATTCACAGGTGTGCTTACAGTAGATCAGAATCTACTGGTTTGTCTATTGTCCAGTGAAGGTTAAAAGCTAGGGAGTATAAATTAACTACTATGAAAAGAGATCACATCCATTGATAAAACATTGTGTAACCGACCCCAGGAAAACTTGTCAATACAACAGAACTTTGGATGAAAAGACATTCCAGATTTTACAATACTATACTTGCTTAAGGCAGTGTGGACACCACACTTTTATGACACCATGCCTCCGTGAACAGGACACGACAGCCCAGTTCAATGTTTGTTTTATTACACCTTGGAATCTGACAAACCTATAATTACCTATTCCATTGGAAACTATGAGAATATGATAGTTTGAATTGGTAAAATATGAGATAAAAGGACCAGACTTGTAGTTAGGAGTTAGAAGGAAGAGGGAGAGGGAGAAGAAGAAGGAGAAGGAAGGAAGTCAGTCAGGAGGAGAAGTCATGGAGAACATGCAGAAGGAATGATTCTTGGGATGGCAATCTTTAACTTGCAAGTATACATTTTATGTTAGCAATTGAAACTGTTTGTGAAACTTATGTCATGTTGTTTTATGTTATGTAACGAAGGAAGCATATATAATTATAATTAGTATATATATCACTACTGTGTATATCTTATTCTGTACGATTTGATCTGCCTGTAAATAAAGAATCATATAAAAAGAGCGGTAATATTCAAGCTTGAACTCTCTTTAAGGAATCTTAACTTAATAACTTCATAAGTCATATGTATAAGGACTGCATATATGTATCAGCCAATTAGTTTGTAAGCCTGACATAATATATTTGCAGATATATATGATAAATGCATATTAATTGAAATATATCCATATATTAAATACCATATATGATATATTAAATATTAATATTCATAAATATGATTCCATAAATCAATACAGGACGGCAGCGGCCAGCGGCAGCGGTGAGCAGGGAAGGGGGGGGGGGGTTATACCTGGCACTGGGGGATATCTGGCACTGGGGGGGCATTTCTATCTGGCACTGGGGGATATCTGGCACTGGGGGGCATATATACCTGGCACTGGGGGGCATATATACCTGGCACTGGGGGGCATATATACCTGGCACTGGGGGATATCTGGCACTGGGGGGCATATATACCTGGCACTGGGGGATATCTGGCACTGGGGGGCATATATACCTGGCACTGGGGGATATCTGGCACTGGGAGGCATATATACCTGGCACTGGGGGATATCTGGCACTGGGGGATATCTGGCACTGGGGGGCATATATACCTGGCACTGGGGGGCATATATACCTGGCACTGGGGGATATCTGGCACTGGGGGGCATATATACCTGGCACTGGGGGATATCTGGCACAGGGGGGCATGTATACCTGGCACTGGGGGATATCTGGCACAGGGGGGCATGTATACCTGGCACTGGGGGATATCTGGCACAGGGGGGCATGTATACCTGGCACTGGGGGATATCTGGCACTGGGGGGGCATGTATACCTGGCACTGGGGGATATCTGGCACTGGGGGCATATCTGGCACTGTAGGGGCATTTCTGTATCTGGCACGGGGGGCAATGTATATCTGACACAGTGGGGGCATTTGTGTATCTGGCACTGTGGGGCAATGTGTATCTGGCACTGTGGGGCAATGTATATCTGGCACTGTGGGGCAACGTGTATCTGACACTGCGAGGCAATGTATATCTGGCACTCTGGGGGCATTTCTGTATCTGGCACTGTGGGGCAATGTGTATCTGGCACTGTTAGTCAATGTGTATCTGGCACTGTGGGGCAATGTATATCTGTCACTGTGGGGCAATGTGTATCTGACACTGCGAGGCAATGTATATCTGGCACTCTGGGGGCATTTCTGTATCTGGCACTGTGGGGCAATGTGTATCTGGCACTGTGGGGCAACGTGTATCTGACACTGCGAGGCAATGTATATCTGGCACTCTGGGGGCATTTCTGTATCTGGCACTGTGGGGCAATGTGTATCTGGCACTGTTAGTCAATGTGTATCTGGCACTGTGGGGCAATGTATATCTGTCACTGTGGGGCAATGTGTATCTGGCACTGTGGGGCAATGTATATCTGGCACTGTGGGGCAACGTGTATCTGGCACTATTGGGGTCATACGTGTATCTGCCCCTCCCCCATATGTGTATCACGCCCCCATTTCCATTGGCCACGCCCCATGTGGCATTTGGCCACACCCATTTTTTTTGCGCGCGCGCCTTCGGCGCGCGCACACAGTACCCGTAAGACATTTTTTCTACTTGCACCACTGAGTGCAGCACTATAATGAGATGCGATATTCAAGCTGCGTGTCCGCGCATCACGTCGAATGTTACCTTAAATGTGCATACAATCCTTTGATTTCTCTCACAGATGCCGTCGAAATCGAAGGATTGTATGCCATATCTCACAAGTGTATGGGCTACATAAGATTTGGGTGGGTTA
Source organism: Pseudophryne corroboree (assembly GCF_028390025.1). Lineage (NCBI taxonomy): Eukaryota > Metazoa > Chordata > Amphibia > Anura > Myobatrachidae > Pseudophryne > Pseudophryne corroboree. The sequence continues at coordinate 346,478,744 of NC_086444.1, forward strand.
TTTTGCTTCTGTGCAGGGTAAATATTGGCTGCTTTAATTTCAGAGAAATTTAGATTTCAGTTTGAACACACCCCACCCAAATCATTCTAACTCTCTCTCTCTGCAAATGGGCCCTCATTCCGAGTTGTTCGCTCGCAAGCTGCTTTTAGCAGCTTTGCACACGCTAAGCCGCCGCCTACTGGGAGGGAATCTTAGCTTATCAAAATTGCGAACGAAAGATTAGCAGAATTGTGAATAGACACTTCTTAGCAGTTTCTGAGTAGCTCCACACTTACTCTGCATCTACGATCAGTTCAGTCAGTTTCGTTCCTGGTTTGACGTCACAAACACACCCAGCGTTCGCCCAGACACTCCTCCGTTTCTCCAGCCACTCCCGCGTTTTTCCCAGAAACTGTAGCGTTTTTTCGCACACACCCATAAAACGGCCAGTTTCCGCCCAGAAACACCCACTTCCTGTCAATCACATTACGATCACCAGAACGAAGAAAAAACCTCGTAATGCCATGAGTAAAATACCTAAGTGCATAGCAAATTTACTTGGCGCAGTCGCACTGCGGACATTGCGCATGCGCATTAGCGACTAATCGCTCCGTTGCGACAAAAAAATAACGAGCGAACAACTCGGAATGACCCCCATGGTGTATCTGCCCCCCCTGCAGTGCACATGGGGGGTAATTCCAAGTTGATCGCAGCAGGAAACTTTTTAGCAGTTGGGCAAAACCATGTGCACTGCAGGGGGGGCAGATATAACATTTGCAGAGAGAGTTAGATTTGGGTGGGTTATTTTGTTTCTGTGCAGGGTAAATACCGGCTGCTTTAATTTTACACTGCAATTTAGAACTCACCACACCCAAATCTATCTCTCTCTGCACGTTATATCTGCCCCCCCTGCAGTGCACATGGGCCCTCATTCCGAGATGTTCGCTCGCAAGCTGCTTTTAGCAGCATTGCACACGCTAAGCCGCCGCCTACTGGGAGTGAATCTTAGCTTATCAAAATTGCGAACGAAATTTCGCAATATTGCGAAAAGACTTCTCTGTGCAGTTTCTGAGTAGCTCCAGACTTACTCTTCCAGTGCGATCAGTTCAATGCTTGTCGTTCCTGGTTTGACGTCACAAACACACCCAGCGTTCGCCCAGACACTCCTCCATTTCTCCAGCCACTCCCGCGTTTTTCCCAGAAACGGTAGCGTTTTTTCACACACACCCATAAAACGGCCTGTTTCCGCCCAGAAACACCCACTTCCTGTCAATCACATTAAGAACACCAGAACGAAGAAAAAACCTTGTAATGCCGTGAGTAAAATACCTAACTGCATAGCAAAGTTTCTTGGCGCAGTCGCAGTGCGAACATTGCGCATGCGCAGTTAGCGGAAAATCGCTGCGATGCAAAGAAAATTACAGAGCGAACAACTCGGAATGACCACCATGGTTTTGCCCAACTGCTAACAAATTTGCTGCTGCTATCAACTCTGAGTTAGGCCCATAGAGTATAGAGACAAGAAAATAAAGTTAAAGCAAATAGAGACCAAATAAAGCCATGGATTCATGTTACTATTATTATTATTATTATTATTATTATTATTATATATCTAGAAGACTAAAGACAATAATTGGTTTCTTTTAAAGCAGGATTCCAATTTAAACAGTTTACTACTCGGTAAAGCAGATGTGAAACTGATACAATAAAAATGTTCGACCTGTAGATGAAGATAATATAACTGGGAGAGGTTCCAACAAAAATAGCTGTCAACGATTTTGTGAGACATTACTTTTGTAAATGAGGTAGATGTATGGTTTTTAAAGTATATTGTGCTGCTAATACGTTTTCTTTAACATAGAAGATTTCATTGAAATTCCGATATTAAAATATATGCTATATGAAGAGCCATGATGTAAAGGTGCAGCCTGCGGCTCAATGATTGGCTGGGCATGCAGGCTGCAGGGAAGAAGAGTGTGGAGCCAGCGTGCGGAAGAGCAAGCTCTCGTGTCACAAGCAGCGTGAAAGCTGCAGAGAAAAAAGTAAGCTGGCTGTATTTTTTTTTTAAATCATCATGCACTGTGGGGCACTGTGTATCTGGCACTGTGGGGCACTGTATCTGGCACTGTGTGGCACTGTATCTGGCACTGTGGATCTGACACTGTGGGGCACTGTATCTGGCACTGTGGGGCACTGTGTATGTGGCACTGTGGAGCACTGTGTATCTGGCACTGTGGGGCACTGTATCTGGCACTGTGGATCTGACACTGTGGGGCACTGTGGATCTGACACTGTGGAGCACTGTATCTGGCACTGTGGGGCACTGTGTATCTGGCACTGTGGGGCACTGTATCTGGCACTGTGGGGCACTGTGTATGTGGCACTGTGGGGCACTGTGTATCTGGCACTGTGGGGCACTGTATCTGGCACTGTGGGGCACTGTATCTGGCACTGTGGGGCACTGTATCTGGCACTGTGTATCTGGCACTGTGGGGCACTGTATCTGGCACTGTGGGGCAATATGTATCTGGCACTGTGGATCTGACACTGTGGGGCAATATGTATCTGGCACTGTGGGGCAATATGTATCTGTCACTGTGGATCTGACACTGTGGGGCAATGTGTATCTGGCACTGTGGGGCAATGTGTATCTGACACTGTGGGGCACTGTGTATCTGGCACTGTTGGGCAATTGTGTATCTGTCACTGTGTATATGACACCGGGGCAATATGTATCTGGCACTGTGGGGCACTGTATCTGTCACTGTGGATCTGACACTGTGGGGCACTGTGTATCTGGCACTGTCGGGCACTGTGTATCTGGCACTATGGGGCAATTGTGTATCTGGCACTGTGTAAAAAGGTGACTCTGCATGCGTACTGTGAAAAAATGGAATGAAGGTGTACTGAGAGACGACACAAGGGGTAGGTGATAGTGTGCTGAGAGGCGACACAGGGGGTAGGTGATAGTCATGTTGGCACGCCCCATTTTCAGTGGCCACACCCCTTCTGGTGTGTTTTTTTGTGGGCCTAATTCAGACCTGATCGCTAGGGTGCGTTTTTTGCATCCCTGCGATCAGGTAGTCACCGACTGCGGGGGGAGGGGGAAATCACTGTGCAGGGGTGCGATCGCATGTGCAGGAGAGCTGCACAAACAGAAGTTTGTGCAGTCTCTGTACAGACCAGGACTTACTCTTCCAGTGCAATGATTGGGGCCGGAGCTGACATCAGGAACCCTCCCTCCAAACGCCTGGTCCCTCCTGCGTTTCTCCGGACACTCCTTAAAAACGGTCAGTTGCCACCCACAAACGGCCTCTTCCTGTTAGTCACCTTGCGATCGCCCATGCGATCGCTTTTCACGCACCATCTGTCGCTGCCCGGCGCTCCCCGTCGCTGTGGACCGTTCAGTTCAGACCTGATCGCCTGCGCATTACGGTGCATACGCATGCACAGTTCAGACCTGATCGCAGGCTGTACGAAAACGCAGGCCTGAATTAGGCTCATAGGCAACAATGACTAATACCATCTGAAGATTGCGTTACCTACCAGAGGTTAGAAAAATTGTCATTTCCACGTAAAATACAATTAAATATAGACACAAACACAAAATGAATGTACAAATGAAATTAATTTAACTAGAAACATTCACTGTCAAACAGCAATCTTCCTTTCTGAAACGGTCTGAATGTAAATATCATGCGTGGTACAGAAATGTGCATTTTACACACAAAAAAGACACATACGTCCAGTGCTTAAAGTGGTCCTAGAGAGGTGGTGGAACTCACCCCCCTACAATCATCACCTCTTGTAGGTGCCACATCCATAGCCCCTCCCAGGTGGCAGATACCACACGCCCAGCCCCTGCCCTTCAAGTATGTTCATTCTTTGTGAATTTGCTGTTGGACTTGAAAGTATACCCATACAGTGGGCGGGATGTACTAAGCATTTGCGTTACATACCACCACACATTGCACTGATACGAATGATACTAATCACAAATGTACTAACATATGCGGTTTGTATTACAGAGAACAGCTCTCGCGACAAGAGATCAGTGGTGGTCACTGGACTTCCGGGTATCAGCCCAGTGAGTTAGCCTGCGCATGCACAGGGCAACGCGGCAGCCGCAGGTTGCTGGGAGGGATCCAATCTAATCCCTCTCATGAAGAATGTGGAAAAAAGTGCATAGGCTTCTATAGGGTAATGCCAGCAATAGCTAGCGTTACCCTCGGCAATGAAGCCCCAAGGCTTAGTGCATACGGAAATGCGGTAACTTTCCCTCCCCCCCCAGAACCCCCCCCCCCCCCCCCCCCAGAACCCCCCCCTCCCAGAAAACGGGGCTTTTACTGCATTTTTCCTTTAGTACATCCCACCCTGTATATGATGCCGGGGCACCTCAGTCTGCCTCGGCGCAAGGGTATTGCTGCAGAATGGCCTGTTTTACTGTAGAACTTTATTTACATACAGTGTGGGAAGGGTAGGAGCAGGGTGATCACATACAGTGTGTGTGATGGGGGATGACATGCAGTGGGGGGGGGGCAGTGGGAGCAGGGTGATGACATGCAGTGTGGGGGGGGCAGAGGGAGTAGGGTGATGACATGCAGTGAGGTGTATGGGGGCAGTGGGAGCAGGGTGATGACATGCAGTGTGGGGAGGGGGGGCAGTTGGAGCAGGGTGATGACATGCAGTGGGGTGTGTGGGTGCAGAGGGAGCTGGGTGATGACATGCAGTGTGGGGTGTGGGGGGGCAGTGGGAGCAGGGTGATATTCAGTGTGGGGGCGGTGGGCGCAGGGTCATGACATGCAGTGGGGGTGTGGGGGGCCTATGGGAGCAGGGTGATGACAAGCAGTTGGGGCAGTGCAGTGGGAGCAGGGTGATGACATGCAGTGGGAGGTGTGGGGGCAGTGTGAGCAGGGTGATGATATGCAGTGAGGAGTGGGAGGGAGGGGAGTGCATTGGGAGCAGGGTGATGACATGCAGTGAGGAGTATGGGGGGCAGTGGGAGCAGGGTGATGACATGCAGTGTGAAGAGGGGGGACAGAGGGAGTAGGGTGATGACATGCAGTGGGGTGTATGGGGGCAGTGGGAGCAGGGTGATGACATGCAGTGTGAGGAGGGGGGGCAGTTGGAGCAGGGTGATGACATGCAGTGGGGGGTGTGAGGGCAGTGGGAGCTGGGTGATGACATGCAGTGGGGGGTGTGGGGGGCTGCAGTGGGAGCAGGGTGATATGCAGTGTGGGGGCAGTGGGAGCAGGGTCATGACATGCAGTGGGTGGTGTGGGGGGCAGTGGAAGCAGGGTGATGACATGCAGTGGGGAGTGTGGAGGGGGGCAGTGGGAGCAGGGTGATGACAAGCAGTGGGGGGAGTGCAGTGAGAGCAGGGTGATGACATGCAGTGGGAGGTGTGGGGGCAGTGAGAGAAGGGTGATGATGTGCAGTGGGGAGTGGGAGGGAGGGGAGTGCAGTGGGAGCAGGGTGATGACATACAGTGAGGAGCATGGGGGGGCAGTGGGAGAAGGTGATGACAAGCAGTGTGGGGGCAGTGGGAGCAGGTTGATGATATGCAGTTGGGAGTGTGGGGGGAGGGGAGTGCAGTGGGAGTTGGGTGATGACATGCAGTGGAAGCAGGGTGATGACATGTAGTGGGGAGTGTGGGGGGAGGGGAGTGCAGTGGAAGCAGGGTGATGACATGCAGTAGGGGGTGTGGGGGGCAATGGGAGGAGGGTGATGACAAGCAGTTGGGGGAGTGCAGTGGGAGCAGGGTGTCTGATGACATGCAGTGGGAGGTGTGGGAGCAGGGTGATGATATGCAGTGGGGAGTGGGGGGAGGGGAGTGCAGTGAGGAGCAGGGTGATGACAAGCAGTAGGGGGAGTGCAGTGGGAGCAGGGTGATGACATGCAGTGTGGGGGCAGTGGGAGCAGGTTGATGATATGCAGTGGGGAGTGTGGGTGGAGGGGAGTGCAGTGGGAGTTGGGTGATGACATGCAGTGGAAGCAGGGTGATGACATGTAGTGGGGAGTGTGGGGGGAGGGGAGTGCAGTGGGAGCAGGGTGATGACATGCAGTAGGGGGTGTGGGGGAAATAGGAGAAGGGTGATGACAAGTAGTGGGGGGAGTGCAGTGGGAGCAGGGTGTCTGATGACATGCAGTGGGAAGTGTGGGAGCAGGGTGATGATATGCAGTGGGGAGCGGGGGATAGGGGAGTGCAGTGGGAGCAGGGTGATGACATAAAGTGGGGAGTATGGGAGTCAGTGAATGCAGGGTGATGACAAGCAGTGGGGGGAGTGCAGTGGGAGCAGGGTGATGACATGCAGTGTGGGGGCAGGTTGATGATATGCAGTGGGGAGTGTGGGGGGAGGGGAGTGCAGTGGGATCAGGGTGATGACATGCAGTGGGAGCAGGGTGATGACATCTAGTGGGGAGTGTGGGGGGAGGGGAGTACAGTGTAAGCAGGGTGATGACATGCAGTAGGGGGCATGGGGGGCAGTGGGGGAAGGGTGATGACAAGCAGTGGGGGGGACTGCAGTGGGAGCAGGGTGTCTGATGACATGCAGTAATAGGTGTGGGAGCAGGGTGATGATATGCAGTGGGGAGTGGGGGGAGGGGAGTGCAGTGGGAGCAGGGTGATGACATGCAGTTGGGAGTATGGGGGCAGTGAGAGCAGGGTGATGACATGCAGTGTGGGGGCAGGTTGATGATATGCAGTGGGGAGTGTGGGGGGAGGGGAGTGCAGTGGGATCAGGGTGATGACATGCAGTGGGAGCAGGGTGATGACATCTAGTGGGGAGTGTGGGGGGAGGGGAGTGCAGTGTAAGCAGGGTGATGACATGCAGTAGGGGGCATGGGGGGCAGTGGGGGAAGGGTGATGACAAGCAGTGGGGGGACTGCAGTGGGAGCAGGGTGTCTGATGACATGCAGTGGTAGGTGTGGGAGCAGGGTGATGATATGTAGTGGGGAGTGGGGGGAGGGGAGTGCAGTGGGAGCAGGGTGATGACATGCAGTTGTAAGTATGGGGGCAGTGAGAGCAGGGTGATGACAAGCAGTGGGGGGCGTGTAGTGGGAGCAGGGTGATGACATGCAGTGTGGGGGCAGGTTGATGATATGCAGTGGGGAGTGTGGGGGGAGGGGAGTGCAGTGGGATCAGGGTGATGACATGCAGTGGGAGCAGTGTGATGACATCTAATGGGGAGTGTGGGGGGAGGGGAGTGCAGTGGAAGCAGGGTGAATGGCATGCAGTAGGGTAAGAGTGATGACAAGCAGTGGGGGGAGCACCTAGGGTCAGTGTTGAGCATGTTAGTAGAAACTCATAAAAAGTAAAAATAACCATATGACAAGCAATAATATGTAGCTGTACTACTGCACTCAGTATTCATACCAGCGCAAGGAAGGACCACTTTAACCAGTGCTGATTCTCTGATCGATTCTCCTGGTGTCCACGTGGGTCCTCACGTGCAGCATCTCCTCTTGTTATTCCCGCAGTCGCTGCTAGAGAAGAGAGACGGGAGATTGTGGGGGGCGGGCAAAATCCATCACTGTCTATAGTGCCGCCCACCCATAACATCTATTGACATGGGCAGCGTAGATGGGCGGCTCACAGCAGGACAGCGGCAGCCATAGGGAAGCCAGCCTCAGCCTCCACCGAGTCCTGCACTCCTGCTTAATGTATTAGGCAGCAGGGGCAGCTGTGTACGGGTAAGGTGGGAGGGCAGAGGCGGGGCAGCCAGATAGACATGTGTGCAGAACCGACTCCCAGATGTCCAGTGATAGACAGCTACAGCTGCCTGTACTTAAATATTGTGGGCGGGCGGAGGCGGGGCAACAAAGAGAGAATCCTGCTTACAGTGTTGTAATTAGTTGCTGTGGCCGGGCGGAGGCGGAACTGGTTCTGCCTCCAATTACAATTGACGGAACGCAGTTCCATCCCGTTCCGGCCCACTTTAACCTCTGCATACGTCTAACTCTACATAAGCCCCATAATGAGGTATCTTGGCAGTGCTCTGCTGTCATTTTATTCCAGAATTAAAGACTATCAGAAAGACTTTAAGAAAAAAGGGGTAAAACTCTAGATCACAGCATTATGCTAAACACCATCATTAAATCCTCCAGTGCATAAATATATAAGTTGTATATCCTATGTTAGTTTGGAGGGATTAAATAAAATATGTTGACATTCAAAATATCATAGTTAATAATGTTAACATGAGAATGTTGACATGAAAGTAATGTGGACATTGACATGTAGACATTTATGTGATGTTGACATGTTAGAAAGTTGACACATCATTCCTGGTATTACCTACCTGCTCCAGACAGCTGCAGCGGCTCCAGTGACATTTTTGTTGACCTCTGATAATATCTTGCATTAAACGCTGTTACTATGCACTTTTTTTAATGGATCCATTAGACATATTACATTGGACCGCAGTCTCGGTATAAGGTGTGTATATACTGTGACTGTGTGCATGTTTTATCAGCCTGGCAGGGGTGCATCTAGGGATCGGAGCACCCCTGGCAAAGTAAGGGACTGGCACCCCCCCTATATTTGAAATAGGGAATGTGCGTGTGCCACAAAAAGGGGCATGGCCACACAATATTACCCCCAATTCAAATGACACCACACAGTTGTGCCCTATATACATATTACACCACACAGTAATGTCCATTACTCCCGTTATGCCGCACAGTAGTAACACTTATATACATTACGGCATACACTTGGGCCATTTATTAACATTACACTACACAGTAGTACCCCTTATACACATTATGCCACACAGTAAGACCACTTATACACATTATGCCACTTGCACACTGTGTGTGCACTCCAGCTCCCACCGGAATGTCATCTCCTCCTGTACTTGCTGGGACAAAGGAAGTGTCATTCCCCTTTTCTGCATGTTACAACTGTATTGTGCTGTCTTTCTATAATCTAGAATGGAATAAAGCAGGTCTATGCAATCAGTAGTATATGCCAAAATGGGAATTATTACATATAATAGTTGTGCCTCTTAGCAGAGAGTAGACACCATTAGGGCACTAATAAATGGATGCATGGGATTGGTGCCTTACCCATTTATTCTCTACGTCAGTTTTGTTTGTAAAATGTAATTAGTGGGAAATGCTGCAGTTTTTCCTACCTCTGTTTTGGGCTACTCGTCCTGCTCAGAAACTGAAACTACCTTTTGGCTGCGGGTGGCACTGCTGGGCAGCGTCCCTCTTCATCTGGCGCTCCTGGCGAGTGCCATCCTGGCCAAAGGGTAGATACGCCCCTGACCACATGACTTATATTTGTTTCACTTTATGCATCCATATATGATGGCGTGCTGGCACAATTTAATACAGTGTAAGGCTAGTGAAAAGAGTGTAATGAGTCTGACAGTAGACCACTGCCTCTGGTGTTACTGACTTTCTTACTAGCGCTGTGTTTCTTTCCATTTGCGTTATGGTTTTGTAACGCATCTCTTCTATGTTTTGCTCTAACTTCATGGAAATGCGTTAGAATTCCCTAATGTGAGCTCTAAATGCCTGGCAATGGTGTTTGTGTGTGACATGCATTTCTACTGGTGTTTGCTGACTGGCAATATGTTAAAGGCCAAGCACTTGCACAATGAAGGACACTCCATTGACATCAATGTGTTGAGCATAAAAGTTTGCCACACCCATCTCACTGTAAGCTCAAATACTAGCAATTATGGGGCTACTGGAACTATTATTTTGTTTCTATAGGGCATATTTACTAATTATCAGGTTTCAGAACAGTAATTAAAATTTCTTATTGCCACTATTCAGAGCAATAAGAAATTAACGTTCTCCCAAGTGTACTAAAATTTACATGCAGGGACTGGGGCTCCGACACACGTGCCCCATTGGCACTAAACCCCAGTTTACTTCCAGGGCTGTGAGAACATTGTTTTGCTCTCCCGCTGCTCGGCTCCTTCCTCTCATGACCCTTCATTATGTTTCTTAAACTGTGGAGCCTCAAAGATCCACCAAGGTGTGCAAGTTAAACAGGCGTGAAGACAGAAAAATTATATTGGCAGCCCTAAATTTATATGTATGAAATAAAATGTATGTAGCATCACTAACCATTCCACCACTGATAAGGTACAATCTATCGCACCAATGCATCACTCCAGAATATTCCTATTACCACACTGATGACGTATTACCAAAGGATTGGCAGACAGTTGAACAGTTCTATGGGTCATCAGTCAGAGGGACCTGCTATAGAGACGTTTACATGCTAGTCTTTGTAAAAAAATTGTCTAAGATAAGTGCCTAAAAAGCGGTAGTTTGTTGAGGAAACATGAAAAAGATACTCCTAATTGTAGTGTAGAAACTGAGGAGGTTCCTGACAGTAGTATGCTAACTATTTTGTTAAGATGGCAGAAATGGTTTGTAGGGGTGTAAGATATGACCAGATAGGTGATGCACAATAGCATCTGTACCTTGTATTAGGGTGTCTTGCGCTGAAACAAAATGAGAGCCACTACACTACGTAAGCAGGCAGCAGTGGCAGCAAGTGTTATTTGCGCTGGTGTCCGGCGGCTCAGCACAGCACTACAATAAAGAAACTGCTGTGAGCTCTGGCAGCAAGGGCTGATGGGAGCTGTAGTTTATGCAGAGTTTCTTTATTGCAGTGCTGCACAGAGCCGCCAGATACCAGCGCAAATAATACTGGCTGCCGCTGCTGCCTGCTTTAGTCATTGCCGGGCGTCACTTCAGGTCAGGAACTGCACGGGGAGGGGAGGACTGGTGCCGCTTGTACAAACTGCAACTACCCTTTGTCCGCGGGTGACACTGCTGGGCAGCGCCCCTCTTCATCTGGCGCCCCTGGCAAGTGCCATCCTGGCCAAAGGGTAGATGTGCTCCCGCAGCCCGGTACCATTGGATATAATTTTGTCAGTTCAACACATTTCCTGTTCACACCATTGACTAGTCTGTGAGAACACGTGGTATAATGCCTCTGCACTAACTACTCTCTTATTTTGCAGACTCTTTTAATACTTGTCCACTGGAAGACATAGTTTGACATACTATATATATTGTTTATATAATCGTCTTAATCGATCATCTATTTTATTAATTGGCATACTGGGACTATATTCACGTTTACTTGTACGTTACCTTTTTATGCACCAACGTTCCACAAGTGGAACATCAGCTTTGAGAAGCTATAACTGTTGAAATTTTTGTTTAAGCCACTGCACATGTGAAATAAATTGTGTAGAAGTCATGCTGTTACATATAGTGAAGTGCTATTGCATAATGTTGTGTAGTTTTCAATCTGCTGCTTGTTGAAATGTCATGTCATAAAAATGACATAGAAAACGTGTAAATAGTACCATTAGCTCCAAGTGTGCCCGTGGACAGGGCTGTTTCTAGCCAATTTGGCTCCCAGTGCGAGATTAAAAAATACGACAGGGATGCGTGGCCTCGCTAAAATGGCCGTTGTCTTGCTAAAAATGGGCACGGTCTCGCCTGAAAAGATTACTTTACACCCCAGTTTTTGACCCTGCACCAACAACAGATCATGGCCACCACAGGTAAAAAAAAAATTAATTCCACCATATTAAGCCCCACACATTAATGCCCCTTGCACCATAGTATGCAATGCCCTTGATACATTATGCCCTACAGTAAAGCTTCTAATTACTTTTAAATTACCTGCTCGCTGGCAAGGGTTTCACGCACTGGGTGTCATGCTGGTTGCCAGGGGTTTCATGCTCTGGAATCCATGCTGGTTGCCAGTGGTTTCATGCTCTGGAATCCATGCTGGTTGCCAGTGGTTTCATGCTCTGGGATGGGTGTCATGATCGTTGCCAGGGCTGTGTAATGCCAGTTGCCAGGGCTGTGTAAATTACACAGCCCTGGCATTACACAGCCCTGTCAACTAGCAGTACACAGCCCTGGCAACTGACATTACACAGTGTAATGTCAGTTGCCAGGGCTGTGTAATGCTAGTTGACAGGGCTGTGTAGTGCTTATCGGGTGTTTACAGCGCCCGCCCGCCAGCATCTTTATCCTCTTCCTCCTGCCCATTCGTCAGCCAACCCGCCCGTTTGCCAGTCAGCCCATTGCTATGTCCTGGCTCCCCCTCCACCCCGACATTAGTACTCCGCTCGGAGGTGGAGTTTCGTGTAATGATGCGTTTGTGTTGTGACATCACGATGCAAATGCATCATTACATGAAACTCCAACCCCCCAAGCAGAGTAGTAATGACGGGGGGGGGGAGCACCAGGAGCCACCAAAAGAGCCACGGCGGGCGCCCCGTGTGAAGGCACACCTCGCCCACCGCAAGAAACGGCTCTGCCTGTGGAATTAAAAATGGAGTCCCATACCTGTGATAGAGAAATTGTGTAGTGAGGGGCGTTTTAACAGAGGAGGGGCCCCCTGTGCAGAGTCCAGGTGGGCCCCCTCCTCTGTACAGTGCAGAAGTTCCCGGCATTGTGCCAGAGTCTACTGCACAGGTCTCCGAAAACATGGTGCCCGCCATGTTACGGCGACCAAGTTAACTACTGCGCATGCACGTCTGCCATTTAGGGTATGATTTTCGCATCGGTTACAGCGTCCGACGCAGGACTCCTGGAAAGGTATTAAAATATGGGGGCACCCATTATAGAAACAACAAAGTGTGTAGTGTTTGTCATGCATCTGTATGGATAAAACATTGTTATATCTTAATAATGGGCCTGCTTTTCAAGTTTTTTCCCCATGAAATTATATAGAAGCTAAAGTTTCTGTATAATTTTATGGTTTGTGGCTATATGCTAATAGCATAATGCTGGGGAGATTTAACGGAAATCTTGTGCAGAAGGCTAATTAGCACTACAGATCACAGTCCCCATTATTATCAACGGGGACTATGATTTCACCCCTATGTTCTACATATACCTGCATGCCCTGCTACAGTTTTGCCATTTGGCCATGCTACAACTGTTGCCGGGCATGCTGGGATGTGTAGTTCAACAACAGCTGGAGGGACAAAGGTTCCCCATCCCTGTTCAAATCCTAAAGAGTTTGACCGGTTTAGTGTGCACCGTCTTCACATGGTGTAAATTGCTTTAAGATATAGAGGCATTGGAGCAGCAGGAAAGAGAAATTTCAATCCCCTTCCCACAGCACCTGCAACGATTCTGGGAAGTGACACAGGTGGTCATTCCGAGTTGTTCGCTAGCTGCATTCGTTCGCTGTGCAGCGATGAGGCAAAAAAAGGCACTTCTGCACATGCGTATGTGACGCAATGCACACACGTGGCGTACTATTACAATGAACAAAGTAGTTTTACACAGGGTCTAACGATGCTTTTCAGTCGCACAGGCAGCCGCAGAGTAATTGACAGGAAGAGGGCGTTTCTGGGTGTCAACTGACCGTTTTCAAGGAATGTTCGGAAAAACGCAGGCGTGGCTGGGCGAACCCAGGGCGTGTTTGTGACGTAAAATCAGGAACTGAATGGTCTGAAGTGATCGCAAGCACTGAGTAGGTCTGAAGCTACTCAGAAACTGCACAAAAATATTTTGTAGGCGCTCTGCGATCCTTTTGTTCGCATTTCTGCTAAGCTAAGATACACTCCCCAGTGGGGGGCGGCATAGCGTTTGCACGACTGCTAAAAACTGCTAACGAGCGATCAACTCGGAACGACCACCACTGTGCACATGCGCAAGGTCAGATTCCCTCGTCAGAATTTTTCACAAACGTGGCAAACCCCAAAATGCTGGGGAAGTAACTCACAGGGACAGCGGTTATCACTAACGATGTCCCCACGGGTTTCCCTACGTACATAAAAGAGATATTTTAATTAAAAATGTAAATATCCGCTATAAAATGTAGTGTTAATAATCACAGCAGATCAGCAGTTATTAATACATATGGCCTCAGTATTCCACCCCTGTATCTTTGAAGGATCAATGTTCAATATATGGAACAGTTCCATGTCCATTATATTTCACACAGCAGCCCCAAATTACAAACAACCTCAGAATAATTCCAAATTCACCATATTAAAATTTGTTGTCCTGTGTCAAGGTTACTATTTGTTTGTTTTCTATGAGATTGTTATTTTTTATTAAATAAGAGTGCCCCCTCACCAGTCTCTTTTCTCTATCTATTGCACTATAAGCTACTTACTAAAACTGATAAAACATAGTGCCTGTGCTTTGTCTTCTGGTTTCATGTACTAACTCATGTTAGACGATAATAATTACAATTGTAAATTTACATAACGGTAATTGTTTTGTAGCTGTCCAATATTACGTCCGTGAACACTTAAGATTTAAGAGGGGAATTAAATTCCAGGCAAAAGGGTGCAAATTGGCATAGCATTTAGACGCCAGCAACTGCGCCCCATCTCTAACCCTTTGCCCAGCTGGCCAAAAGTCAAATTTGCACAAAAGTGCTCGCTATCCTATGGGGCAATGAACACTTTCGTGCGAGATGAAGCTATTGCCGCACTGATTTGGATTCACCAGCAATTGAATTTCCCCTTTTTGTTTTTAAAAATAAAGTTTTCTGAAAAAGAAGCTAGAGTAAAATTGAAGTGAATAAGAAGCTGGCCGAATAAGCAGTGAACTTCATCCTCCTGTCCAGCTCTACCCTCTATAACATGAGCTGTGCCATTCCCATCCCCAGCCCAGGTCACGCTCTCACAAACTTATTGCTGCTGCTCGTGCTGCCTGAGGAGGACTCTCCCTGTGATAACACTGTAATTCCCTCTCCCTCCTCCTCGCACAATCAAGAAGTGGGACTTTTTTCTGAGGCTGGTGCCGCGGAGTAATTCGACTGCCTTGTATCTTGCGGAGGTATCCCTTCCGTGCTTTTCCATAAGCTTGTACCCATAGAGACCTCTCGGAGCCGCCGCCGCCGTGCAGTTAAGTAACCGATTTTTTTGTCTGTGTCATGTAGATTGCCCCGTGTCCTGCCTGGGAACCGGGGGTAGTGCGGGCTGCAGAATCCGAGAGGGGGAGCCTCTCTAGGATCACGGTTTCAGGGTTGGGGGAGGGGATGCAGGCTTATTATTAACACACAGACACACTGATAGCACTGTGTTAATGTATCATGTCATACTATGCATGGGTGGTGATACAGTGATTAGTTCCTGCTCGGGAAATCATCATGTCCAATGTCTGCTTTATTGTGTGTGTATGTATGTATTCATATATGTGTAAGTGTATGTATGTGTGTATATATATATCTTTATAGTAGATAACTAAATTGTCAGCTTTGAAAGGGTTAATCGCTATCTTTGACAACTTGCAAACAAAGCCAGTGTGAGACTGTCATGGATCTGGTGTGCATGTATGTGCAGAGCTGTATATATTGGATATTTGTGTAAAATATGTATAGAGTTGGGGCCACATTACCGGCGGTCAGCATCCCGGCTGCAGAATGCCAGCGGAGGGGGCAAGCGCAACGAAGCACCTTGCAGTCTTGGACACCCACGAGTGGGAATAGTCCCTGTTAGTCGGCATGTCGACTGTTGGGATTTTCAGGTTTCGGGATATAGTGGTCAGTATTGTGACCGGCGGTCTCCTGACCACTGGTCACATAACTACATCCCATAAAAAATATACATCAGGGGCTGGCAACTTTCAGCCTGGGGGCAGACTCAAGGAAGTGGCCCAGCTTTTCACAGGGAACCTGCAGTCAGGTGGCCCTGAAACACTTAAATTGCACTGGCCTGGGGGGGAAGATGGTTACTTGTCCCCCTGGCCAGCTAGCATATATATGTGTATATATATATATATATATATATATATATATATATATATATATATTCTCTTTCTTTGGATGTTTATTGCTTATGCTGTAAGTCTGAAAAACCTAGACTCCACTTTATATTCAGTAATGTATATATTAACTATTTCTCTGCCTGGTGTGCAGTACAACATGGTGCAGCTATTTAAACCCGAGTACAGGTATATGTAATCCAGTTCCATGTTCCTTTGAACCTTCTACATATACAGTATGTGTGTAATACCCCTTTTCCACTAGCTCTTAGAAACACGGGTAAATGCGCGGGGGCGTGCATTTACCCGTGTCTTGCCCTAGTGGAAAAGGGTTCCCCGGCAAATTCACGGATCAAGTGATCCGGGAATCCTACCCGGGTAGCTAGCCGGGTTGAACACGTGTTCAACCCGGCTAGCTGTCTAGAGTGAACGGGTACCGTGTCGAGGCGACACGGCTCCCGTTCACAGTGTATAGGGAGGGCGGCGCTGGGAGACCATGTGATCTCCCAGCGCCGCCCCTGCCGCGTCAGTAGTAGCGTCACCAACCCGGCAATCTGCCGGGTTGGTGAGCGCTGTTCAAAAGGGGCTGTAGCACGGGTCGCAGCCGTGTCAGGCGACGCGGCTGCGACCCGTGCTTTTAGTGGAAAAGGGGTATAGGTAATACAGGGGATGTAGTTAATATTGCGATGGTCAGGATCCCAGCAGTCAGAATACCGACACCATGATCTCGACCGTCGAGAATGCTAACAGCTGTGCCAGGGATATTCCCACTTGTGTCCCGCAAGGGACTTTCTAGTGCTGACCCGCTGCCGGCCTGGCGACCCCGGTGTCTGTATTATGACCGCCGGGATTCCATACCCAACCCTAATACAGTTTTTGGTGTAGATTATAATATAATATAGATCTGACAGTTGTGTATTGCAGAATATTGTAGATAAAATGTAAGTGCATATTTTTTAAGTGTCTATTGAGGTTACTTTTTATATACGTTGGACATAAAATATTTTTTAGTCATATCATTATGATTAATACTTGCGGTCATATTTTTTGTAGCTGGTGATTCAGGTTTGTGATAATGGAGACTATATATGACAGACGATGCAAAACAAATAATTACTATACAACTATTAACTTTAAAGGGTATATTGAATTGCTGTCGGGTCCTTTCCGATGGAAAGGACCCGACAGCTCTCTATTCAATGCCGGACCAAACCCGACAAGTTTGGCCCGTTCCCGACAGTGTCAATCCGACTTTTTAAAAAGTAGGATTGACATTGTCAGAAACTGGGCTAAAACCTGTCTGGTTTGTCCCCGTTTCCGACAATACAGGCGTCTCAAGCCGCAGATCCGTGTGTATTCCGACAGCATTCCAACAATACGGATTTCCCGACTTGTCGGAAAAACTGAGCCCGGATTGAATACAAAGAATTACAGAGAATTAACCAAGAATTAAGGTTCAAAAACGGTTGAGATTACCTAAAGGATAAAAAAAAGGGGCAGACTAGATGGGCCAAGTGGTTCTTATCTGCTGTCAAATTCTATGTTTCTATGAATAGGTCAGAACCCCTTCCGACGTATTCCAGTCGGAAACTGCTGTATTCCCGACAAGACGGCAATTTCCGACTCTAATTGAATATATCCCATAGTGGATGCTCCCAATTAACAATGTATTTTCTGAAACATAACGCAAAGCAGTTGAAGCCTGAAATTACTATTTAATGTTTATTATTTTTATCTATTGATATACAAATAGTTTGAAAATAAGGGCATATGTCCTGCCAAGTAGATCTTTCTTGACCTCTTCAAGAACCTGCTGAGCTAGGAATCTAAAGTAACTTAACCCCAATAATGAATACAAATTTGTGTTGCAGTGTTATTGACAGAGAAACAGCCACTAAAAGTATAATGCAAGTGACTGGTGTTGATGTGTGCCAGTGACACTTGCTACCTGCAACAACCAGGCAGCCACATTAATTTCTGTATTGGACGTCTATCTAAGCAGGGCAAACATTATGCGATCATTGCCCCGATCCGCTGATTGGAGCAGTAATCGTGTTGTGTATACCTGCGATTGATTTATGGACAGTCAGACGTGAAAAATTCTCCCAACATGTCTGACTGATCCGAATATCGCTTGGTTGCATCTGGCAGTGTATGCACTACTGCGGCCGACCAGCCAACATTTCTACTGTTCCTTCACAGGGGAGGTATGGGGAAATATCTCACATTGGGGTAAATGCTATTCTCTGACAGCTGAATAGCGCCGGGAGTTTGCTCCTGGCGCTATTCAATACAGCGACGAGTGACCCTCAATTGTCGGGAATTCTTCTCTCATCCCCGGGGGATGAGAGAAGAAACCCGACAAAAGTGCTGCCTCGCGGCCGGCGCGAGGCTGATTCTGTTGGGAATCCGCCTCGTGCCGGGGAGTTAAGTCGGAGAATGCCCGTTCTCCCGACAATTCAACCTGTTTAGTCGGTGAGAACGGGCTATCGCCGACTTAACTGGAGCTGAATTGAATAGCGTCGGGAGCTAATTCCCAGCGCTATTCAACTGTCGGAGAATAGAATTGACCCCATTGCAGTGATCGCGCTAATCCAAAAAAAAAGTGGGTCCCAGGGACCCCTCACTTTCAAAAAGTGGGGTCCTACCGGTCCTTTTCTGGGTCCCATCGAAATGAAGGTTCTTATTAATCTTAATCTTGTTTGGACACTACAAAAGTGTTGCAAGGTGGGGGGATGAGGTGATAGTGCTGCTGGGCTGTGTAGCATGCAGGACACCCTGCACCAGAGCTGTAACTAGACATTTTGGTGCCCTTAGGCAGAAAGTGAATTGGTGTTCCACCTTACCAGAACGCAAAGCACAGGCAGTGCGCGCCGAAGGCGCGCCGCAAAATTTGAGGGGCGTGGCTTCATGGTGAAGGGGCGTGACAACATAATAGTGCCAATTCACATTACACCACGCAGTAGTGCCGCTTATACAGATTGCACTAGGTAGAACCTCCTATACACACTGCGCCAGGTAGAGCACATTATACATATTGCACCGGGTACAGCATGTTGTACACTTTGCTCCAGGTACAGCTCGCTATACACTTTGATCCAAGTAGAGCACATTACACACATTGCACCAGGTAGAGCCCTTTATACACATTGCGCCAGGCAGAGCACGTTACACACATTACGCCAGGTAGAGCACTTTATACACATTGTGCACGTTAGAGCGCATTATTATACACATTGCGCCCAGTAGAGCACGTTATATACATTGCACCAGGTAGAGCACATATAAACATTGCACCAGGTAGAACACTAAAGACACATTGCACCAAGTAAATCAAATATAAACATTGCACCAGGTAGAGCACGTTATACACAATGCGACCGGTAGAGCACGCTATACACAATGCACCAGGTAGAGCACGTTACACACACTGCACCAGGTAGAGCACGTTACACACACTGCACCAGGTAGAGCACGTTACACACACTGCACCAGGTAGAGCACGTTACACACACTGCACCAGGTAGAGCACGTTACACACACAGCACCAGGTAGAGCACGTTACACACACTGTACCAGGTAGAGCTCGTTACACACATTGCGCCAGGTAGAGCTCGTTACACACATTGCGCCAGGCAGAGCTCGTTACACACATTGCGCCAGGCAGAGCACGTTACACACACTGCGCCAGGCAGAGCACGTTACACACACTGCGCCAGGCAGAGCACGTTACACACACTGCGCCAGGCAGAGCACGTTACACACACTGCGCCAGGTAGAGCACGTTACACACACTGCGCCAGGCAGAGCACTTTACACACACTGCGCCAGGTAGAGCACGTTACACACACTGCGCCAGTCAGAGCACATTACACACAATGCGCCAGTCAGAGCACATTACACACAATGCGCCAGTCAGAGCACGTTATACACATTGCGCCAGGCAGAGCACGTTATACATCACTGCGCCAGGCAGAGCACGTTATACATCACTGCGCCAGGCAGAGCACGTTATACATCACTGCGCCAGGCAGAGCACGTTATACATCACTGCGCCAGGCAGAGCACGTTATACATCACTGCGCCAGGCAGAGCACGTTATACATCACTGCGCCAGGCAGAGCACGTTATACTCACTGCGCCAGGAAGAGCACGTTATTCACATTGCGCCCAGGTAAAGCACGTTATTCACATTGCGCCCATGTAAAGCACGTTATTCACATTGCGCCCAGGTAAAGCACGTTATTCACATTGCGCCCAGGTAAAGCACGTTATTCACATTGCGCCCAGGTAGAGCACGTTATTCACATTGCGCTCAGGTAAAGCACGTTATACACACTGCGCCAGGTAGAAGGGCAGAGAGATAGGGGTGTGAGGAGGTAACACTGGGCTGAGTTGGGGAGGGGAATCAGTGTGCCTGGACTGACATGGGGGTTCTAGATGGGAGGGGCAGTGAGAAAACACAGTGGGCTTGTTGGGGTGGGAAGGTGGAAACACTGGGCTGGCAGGGTCAGTAATGGTGGGGGGATACTGGGCTGGCAGACACTGTTAAGGCAGCATTAGCCTGCTGCTGTTCAGTTTCTGTCCGGTCCGCACACTGGCTCAGCACAGCACTCACACCCCTTCCCTGTGTCCCTACATCCTCAGACCCCAGCTAAATTACCTCTGCACTGGCAGCTCTGTGCAGATATCTGTTCCCAGGTGGCGGGTCCGGCTTGCTTCATCACTCTGCCAGGTGATGTCATCTAGCAGCGGCTCCGGCACCTCCCGTATCATCAGTGATCTTGCGTCGCGGACTGACCCCCCCCCTCTCCCCGCCCGTGGACTAGTGCAGTTAGGGAGAAGTTGACAAGTGTGTTTCAAGCCCCGGAGCGCCGCGCTGCTACTTCCCGTGGCTTGACGATAACGGGTCCGTCCCTCAGTCCTATCATCAGCGTGTTACCAGCTCCCGGCACCGCCATATTCCCGCCCAGCAGCAGCTGCCGCCTGACACACTTCTGACCAATAACGTCAGAGAGCAATTCCAACGGAGCGCGTCCCCGGGGACCCGCCCATTTTTAAAAAGTGAGTCCCCAGTCCTCATTTTGGGGTAAAAAACGCGCTATAGCGCGTTTTTGCGATCACTGCATTGTATGGCCACTGTGTCTGCTGGGTGTCAGGCTGTCAGATAAAATGTCTCTTGGTCTGACAGGTATTTTATCTGACCGTGTATGCCCAGTTTAACTGTTTGATATGGAAGCTTTACGTTGTAAGGTGATCAATAAAATGGCTTTTTTGTTTTCATAGAACCTCCATTTACTTTTCTCTGACGTCCTAAGTGGATGCTGGGGACTCCGTCAGGACCATGGGGAATAGCGGCTCCGCAGGAGACAGGGCACAAAAGTAAAAGCTTTAGGATCAGGTGGTGTGCACTGGCTCCTCCCCCCATGACCCTCCTCCAAGCCTCAGTTAGATTTTTGTGCCCGGCCGAGAAGGGTGCAATCTAGGTGGCTCTCCTAAAGAGCTGCTTAGAGTAAAAGTTTTGTTAGGTTTTTTTATTTTCAGTGAGTCCTGCTGGCAACAGGCTCACTGCATCGAGGGACTTAGGGGAGAGAAGTGAACTCACCTGCGTGCAGGATGGATTGGCTTCTTAGGCTACTGGACACCATTAGCTCCAGAGGGAGTCGGAACACATGTCTCACCCTGGGGTTCGTCCCGGAGCCGCGCCGCCGACCCCCTTGCAGATGCCGAAAAGTGAAGAGGTCCAGAAACCGGCGGCAGAAGACTTTTCAGTCTTCATAAGGTAGCGCACAGCACTGCAGCTGTGCGCCATTGTTGTCGGCACACTTCATAGCAGCGGTCACTGAGGGTGCAGGGCGCTGGGGGGGGCGCCCTGGGCAGCAATGATAGTACCTTATTCTGGCTAAAAATACATCACATATAGCCCCTGGGGGCTATATGGATGTATTTAACCCCTGCCAGGTCTCAGAAAAACGGGAGAAGAAGCCCGCCGAAAAGGGGGCGGGGCCTATTCTCCTCAGCACACAGCGCCATTTTCCCTCACAGAAATGCTGGTGGGAAGGCTCCCAGGCTCTCCCCTGCACTGCACTACAGAAACAGGGTTAAAACAGAGAGGGGGGGCACTTATTTGGCGATATGACTATATATATTAAAATGCTATAAGGGAAAAACACTTATATAAAGGTTGTCCCTGTATAATTATAGCGTTTTTGGTGTGTGCTGGCAAACTCTCCCTCTGTCTCCCCAAAGGGCTAGTGGGGTCCTGTCCTCTATCAGAGCATTCCCTGTGTGTGTGCTGTGTGTCGGTACGTGTGTGTCGACATGTATGAGGACGATGTTGGTGAGGAGGCGGAGCAATTGCCTGTAATGGTGATGTCACTCTCTAGGGAGTCGACACCGGAATGGATGGCTTATTTAAGGAATTACGTGATAATGTCAACACGCTGCAAGGTCGGTTGACGACATGAGACGGCCGGCAAACCAATTAGTACCTGTCCAGGCGTCTCAAACACCGTCAGGGGCGTTAAAACGTCCTTTTACCTCAGTCGGTCGACACAGACACAGACACGGACACTGACTCCAGTGTCGACGGTGAAGAAACAAACGTATTTTCCTTTAGGGCCACACGTTACTTGTTAAGGGCAATGAAGGAGATGTTACATATTTCTGATACTACAAGTACCACAAAAAAGGGTATTATGTGGAGTGTGAAAAAACTACATGTGGTTTTTCCTGAATCAGATAAATTAAATGAAGTGTGTGATGATGCGTGGGTTTCCCCCGATAGAAAATTATTGGCGGTATACCCTTTCCCGCCAGAAGTTATGGCGCGTTGGGAATCACCCCTTAGGGTGGATAAGGCGCTCACACGCTTATCAAAACAAGTGGCGTTACCGTCTCCAGATACGGCCGCCCTCATGGAGCCAACTGATAGGAGGCTGGAAAATATCCTAAAAAGTATATACACACATACTGGTGTTATACTGCGACCAGCGATCGCCTCAGCCTGGATGGGCAGCGCTGGGGTGGCTTGGTCGGATTCCCTGACTGGAAATATTGATACCCTTGACAGGGACAGTATTTTATTGACTATAGAGCATTTAAAGGATGCATTTCTATATATGCGAGATGCACAGAGGGATATTTGCACTCTGGCATCAAGAGTAAGTGCGATGTCCATATCTGCCAGAAGATGTTTATGGACACGACAGTGGTCAGGTGATGCAGATTCCAAACGGCACATGGAAGTATTGCCGTATAAAGGGGAGGAGTTATTTGGGGTCGGTCCATCGGACCTGGTGGCCACGGCAACAGCTGGAAAATCCACCTTTTTTACCCCAAGTCACATCTCAGCAGAAAAAGACATCGTCTTTTCAGCCTCAGTCCTTTCATCCCCATAAGGGCAAGCGGGCAAAAGGCCAGTCATATCTGCCCAGGGATAGAGGTAAGGGAAGAAGACTGCAGCAGGCAGCCCATTCCCAGGAACAGAAGCCTTCCACCGCTTCTGCCAAGTCCTCAGCATGACGCTGGGGCCGTACAAACAGGTGCGGTGGGGGGTCGTCTCAAGAGTTTCAGCACGCAGTGGGCTCACTCGCAAGTGGACCCCTGGATCCTACAAGTAGTATCCCAGGGGTACAGATTGGAAATTCGAGACGTCTCCCCCTCGCAGGTTCCTGAAGTTTGCTTTACCAACGTCTCCCTCCGACAGGGAGGCAGTATTGGAAACAATTCACAAGCTGTATTCCCAGCAGGTGATAATCAAAGTACCCCTCCTACAACAAGGAAAGGGGTATTATTCCACACTATATTGTGGTACTGAAGCCAGACGGCTCGGTGAGACCTATTCTAAATCTGAAATATTTGAACACTTACATACAAAGGTTCAAATCAAGATGGAGTCACTCAGAGCAGTGATAGCGAACCAGGAAGAAGGGGACTATATGGTGTCCCTGGACATCAAGGATGCTTACCTCCATGTCCCAATTTGCCCTTCTCACCAAGGGTACCTCAGGTTCGTGGTACAAAACTGTCACTATCAGTTTCAGACGCTGCCGTTTGGATTGTCCACGGCACCCCGGGTCTTTACCAAGGTAATGGCCGAAATGATGATTCTTCTTCAAAGAAAAGGCGTCTTAATTATCCCTTACTTGGACGATCTCCTGATAAGGGCAAGGTCCAGAGAACAGTTGGAGGTCGGAGTAGCACTATCTCAAGTAGTTCTACGACAGCACGGGTGGATTCTAAATATTCCAAAATCGCAGCTGTCTCCGACGACACGTCTGCTGTTCCTAGGGATGATTCTGGACACAGTCCAGAAAAAGGTGTTTCTCCCGGAGGAGAAAGCCAGGGAGTTATCCGAGCTAGTCAGGAACCTCCTAAAACCAGGAAAAGTGTCAGTGCATCATTGCACAAGGTTCCTGGGAAAAATGGTGGCTTCTTACGAAGCGATTCCATTCGGCAGATTTCACGCAAGAACTTTTCAGTGGGATCTGCTGGGAAAATGGTCCGGATCGCATCTTCAGATGCATCAGCGGATAACCCTGTCTCCAAGGACAAGGGTGTCTCTTCTGTGGTGGCTGCAGAGTGCTCATCTACTAAAGGGCCACAGATTCGGCATTCAGGACTGGGTCCTGGTGACCACGGATGCCAGCCTGAAAGGCTGTGGAGCAGCCACACAAGGAAAAAATTTCCAGGGAGTGTGATCAAGTCTGGAGACTTCTCTCCACATAAATATACTGGAGCTAAGAGAAATTTACAATGCTCTAAGCTTAGCAAGACCTCTGCTTCAAGGTCAGCCGGTATTGATCCAGTGGGACAACATCACGGCAGTCGCCCACGTAAACAGACAGGGCGGCACAAGAAGCAGGAGGACAATGGCAGAAACTGCAAGGATTCTTCGCTGGGCGGAAAATCATGTGATAGCACTGTCAGCAGTGTTCATTCCGGGAGTGGACAACTGGGAAGCAGACTTCCACAGCACGACCTCCACCCGGGAGAGTGGGGACTTCATCGGGAAGTCTTCCACATGATTGTGAACCGTTGGGAAAGACCAAAGGTGGACATGATGGCGTCCCGCCTGAACAAAAAACTGGACAGGTATTGCGCCAGGTCAAGAGACCCTCAGGCAATAGCTGTGGACGTTCTGGTAACACCGTGGGTGTACCAGTCGGTGTATGTGTTCCCTCCTCTGCTTCTCATACCTAAGGTACTGAGAATTATAAGACGTAGAGGAGTAAGAACTATACTCGTGGCTCCGGATTGGCCAAGAAGGACTTGGTACCCGGAACTTCAAGAGATGCTCACAGAGGACTCATGGCCTCTGCCGCTAAGAAGGGACTTGCTTCAGCAAGTACCATGTCTGTTCCAAGACTTACCGCGGCTGCGTTTGACGGCATGGCGGTTGAACGCCGGATCCTAAGGGAAAAAGGCATTCCGGAAGAGGTCATTCCTACCCTGGTCAAAGCCAGGAAGGAGGTGACCGCACAACATTATCACCACATGTGGCGAAAATATGTTGCGTGGTGTGAGGCCAGGAAGGCCCCACGAAGAAATTTCAACTCGGTCGATTCCTGCATTTCCTGCAAACAGGAGTGTCTATGGGCCTCAAATTGGGGTCCATTAAGGTTCAAATTTCGGCCCTGTCGATTTTCTTCCAGAAAGAATTGGCTTCAGTTCCTGAAGTCCAGAAGTTTGTCAAGGGAGTACTGCATATACAACCCCCTTTTGTGCCTCCAGTGGCACTGTGGGATCTCAACGTAGTTCTGGGATTCCTCAAATCACATTGGTTTAAACCGCTCAAATCTGTGGATTTGAAATATCTCACATGGAAAGTGACCATGATGTTGGCCCTGGCCTCGGCCAGGCGAGTGTCAGAATTGGCGGCTTTGTCTCACAAAAGCCCATATCTGATTGTCCATTCGGACAGGGCAGAGCTGCGGACTCGTCCCCAGTTTCTCCCTAAGGTGGTGTCAGCGTTTCACCTGAACCAGCTTATTGTGGTACCTGCGGCTACTAGGGACTTGGAGGACTCCAAGTTGCTAGATGTTGTCAGGGCCCTGAAAATATAGGTTTCCAGGACGGCTGGAGTCAGGAAAACTGACTTGCTGTTATCCTGTATGCACCCAACAAACTGGGTGCTCTTGCTTCTAAGCAGACGATTGCTAGTTGGATGTGTAGTACAATTCAGCTTGCACATTCTGTGGCAGGCCTGCCACAGCCAAAATATGTAAATGCCCATTCCACAAGGAAGGTGGGCTCATCTTGGGCGGCTGCCCGAGGGGTCTCGGCTTTACAACTTTGCCGAGCTGCTACTTGGTCAGGGGCACACCCTGGCTGAAGAGGACCTGGAGTTCTCTCACTCGGTGCTGCAGAGTCATCCGCACTCTCCCGCCCGTTTGGGAGCTTTGGTATAATCCCCATGGTCCTGACGGAGTCCCCAGCATCCACTTAGGACGTCAGAGAAAATAAGAATTTACTTACCGATAATTCTATTTCTCGTAGTCCGTAGTGGATGCTGGGCGCCCATCCCAAGTGCGGATTGTCTGCAATACTTGTACATAGTTATTGTTACAAAAATCGGGTTATTATTGTTGTGAGCCATCTTTTCAGAGGCTCCGCTGTTATCATGCTGTTAACTGGGTTCAGATCACAGGTTGTACAGTGTGATTGGTGTGGCTGGTATGAGTCTTACCCGGGATTCAAAATCCTTCCTTATTGTGTACGCTCGTCCGGGCACAGTATCCTAACTGAGGCTTGGAGGAGGGTCATGGGGGGAGGAGCCAGTGCACACCACCTGATCCTAAAGCTTTTACTTTTGTGCCCTGTCTCCTGCGGAGCCGCTATTCCCCATGGTCCTGACGGAGTCCCCAGCATCCACTACGGACTACGAGAAATAGAATTATCGGTAAGTAAATTCTTATTTTTTCATTAGTGCCAAACAAAACAAATATTAATTATGTCTACAACGAACAGTTTATGATACAATTCGGCTGAAAAAACCTTTATATTATTATTTCACTATGGCATTTTGTGACTGAAAAATATCTGTACCTTGTAGCAGATTCATTCTTCTCACCTCATGAATTTCTTTTACCTGTGCATTTGATATTACCACTCTGCATTCACTTTATTCCCTTCGCTGTGAAGGATAAGTGTGGTTTATCCTCCACTTATACATCTAGACTACAGAAGACAAGTTCCACTTCACCCTCAAAGGGACGGGTAACGTGCACCCGCAAAATAAATTACCTTGCAGCTGCCTTAGCCATAGTCAGACTGCAAAAAAAAAAAAGAATGAACATTTTGTGGGGAGGGACTTTAAGCTTCTCTGTTTTCTCCAGTATACAACGTAGAAAGAGGGTGGTACCCTCTTTCAAATGGTGAGGCCACATAGAAGCTAATATCTAATGATCACACTGATCACCAGACGTTAACCCCTTGCACTACAGAAAAATAACATAGTACAGGCATGGGGGAAGATCTCCCCCATCCTGGCTACAAATAATAAAGGGGCACCCATTGTAGAAAGAGTGATTGATTTTAAAAATGTTTCATCCCCTTAGTACTTATTGCAGGCAATGTCACCCCACACTATGGAAGTTTTCTGTATATGGGCGGGAGGAAACTACTTGCCCTATCATTACCCATAATGACAGCTGCAATCGATTGGGTACCTATATTTGAAAATGGTGAGTTGCCACTTTCATATTATGTGGCCCACTAGTAGCTATTGTCTGGTGATTACCAGACATATTACCCTGCACTAAGGAAAACAGATGTTTTCCACATATAGGTGGGAGGGTACTGCTTACTCTATATTGCCTGCGATTACACCTGTAAATGTGGGATCCCTTGCATGTAAGTTCCCTCTTTCAGATTATGTGGCTTCCTAAGAAGCTCTCGTTCACCAGACAATATCGCCCAGCACTGCAGAAAAAAAATAGTTTATAATAGATTGGAGAGAGACAAATTGGGCGGTATTTAAATGTTTCTGCCCCCTCCCGCACCCTGCTGGCAGCTATTCAGTTGTTTTAGCCGACGGAGCGATATCATTTCTGCTCCCTATCCCTGGGCGTGGCAAGCTGAAATGCGCGGAAAGTGACCCATTAGGGAACACAAACGGGCTTTTGGGCGATCGTGCCCATTACTTTAGTAGGGCTTAGCAGCTTTATGCAGTTAAACCCGACTACTATGGGTGCGCTAATGGGCAACAATTGAATATTGCCCCGCGGTCTCCCGTCACTTTAGACCGGAGATCAGGGGCGATATATCAAGTGAATACCGCCCAAATTGTGCTCTTCTATCTCTCCCATACGTGTCCGCACACACATGGGGGCACTCTTTATTGAAAGAGCGTTTCTTCTTTTTGAAACGATGTACCCTCTTAGTAGCTATTGGGGTAAATGTAATAGGGTAAGAGTTTGCCGAAGGTGCGGGATGATCGTCGGGAATGGCCATACTTTTAAAGTGACAATCATTCTTGTAAACGATTGCTGCTTTAAAAATACGGCCATTCTTGGCTGACATCTCGCACCTCCTGCAAACTCAGAACCTACTACATTTACCCCCTTGTCTGGTTTATAAAATGATAGGCCTTGTTGGACTATCATATTCTTCCTACACATAGGAAACGTTGAGACAGCGGAAATGTTAAGAAAACAATACATTTTTATTTCAAGTGCAGATTTTTTTTGTGTCAAAACCTAATTTTTTTTACTGCTTCAAATTGTTGGTAAAACAAGAACCACAAAGTATTCCTTTATGCTGTTTATAAAACGAAAAAAGAAGTAATAAAAAAAACCCATGTTTGGCTTTGGTTGCCTTTCTTGAAATTTTAATAAAAAAACAGTTTTGGCCAATTTAGGCTACTGTTTTTTTTTTTTTTTTGTCTTTTTGATTTTTTTTGGTGTTCGAATGAGTGAAAAGGCTAATGGTATTTTCAAAGCCAGGTACAATCTGTGTGGTACTGCATTAAAAAAAAATCAGTGATATTGGTGTTGGAATGTGATGAGTGCAAATGTGAACACAATGACCAAAGCACAAGGGTGAGAAAACCTTCAGCAACGTAGGAGTTAAACAATTTTTAAAATACTTAAAAATAACAAAACTAATATTATCTAGTTAATATCCGTGCTCTGAAGATATTTTGTGTTGCTCGTGTGGCAATAAGATGAATATAGACCATAAATAATCTGAGCCATAACATCTAACCACAGTGCATTTATTGGCAAAATACTATACTGAGGAAATAAGGTTATTCTTATACAGAGGCTGATCATATGAAAGCGCTGTGTGGAATTTGCTTTTTTTCTGGTGATTTTCAGATATTTTTTTTTAGTCTTTCTGGACTTGCAAGATGATGGCGATGCATTTTTCTGAATGTCACCGGAGGTTATATTGAACAGGTTTATGCAGTGATTACATACATATGGACATTTGTTAAATAAAATGTAATGTTAAAGTGTAAATTTCCCAGAGGGTATAATACATGCAGCAAATCTATAAGGAAAAAAAGGCAAATATGTACTGTAAATGTAATGAAAGCTGAAATGGTTTCCTTGGGGACTACATCAGTACTGTGGGGTCTAGGAAAGATAAATTAGTACTCCTATTCCCGGAGGTGAGTGTCCCGTGAGGCGACTGCAAAGGCTTTCTCTGGAGAATCCCAGCCCTACCACTGAAAACACAATTGCAGGCCTCTCTACTTTGCTTGGGCTACAAAGGAGGCTTTTGTTTATATAAGAATGAAAGAGACCCTGGAGCTGATGTTTGCCTTTTTTTTTCTTTATCACATGTCACCATGCATGTTAACATTGGCGAAACTGAGTGGTTTGTTTTTGACAGTAAATAGCATGGTTCATTACTCATTTTATAAATAACTTGAAGGCCTGTTACCTTATCTAATGATTGCTGAATCGATTCTTCCAATTCTGTAAATTGCTGGATTTCAGAGATTCAACAATGGCAAGTTAATTGCTACCCAATTCTAAAAAACTTGCAAATGCTGGGGTAGTTGGCAACCCCGATTCTGTTTTACAAAGCTGTGATGACAAGAAATGTACAGTCTCTGGAACACGACACTGGTTTGTCAGCCATAAGTAAGAACAAACCTTCAGCTTCCCCCAGTGCAAAGCAGGTCAGAACTCCACCATATTCAGTGCAGCGCTGGTAACCTCTGGAAGGGAAGGATGCTCTATTTTACTAAAAAAGAGCCTAGACTATCTCCTATCTAGACTAGAGGGGAGGGGACTGTATTTTTTTTTTATTACTTATGGTGAATGCACTTGCAAATATGCTTTTCCACTGAGCACATCAGATTAAATAAAGGGTTATTTTGTCTCTTTAAATACCAACAGCCCTTTGAAATTAGAATCATTGCTGAGGTACTTTTCCTTTTATATACAAGTTTGATTGACGTTTGCTGAAAGTTTAGACTTTTGAGCCAAAATTTGCCTTTTTACAAGGAACAGAATTTCTGGGGCTTGATATGGTGGAATTCAATTAGAAGTGAGGAGGTGTAGCTCCCAGGATGAGTGCCCAGAGCTATTAAATTAGCTGCATTGTAAACCCATGAATAGCGGTTTTCTGCTCACAGCCACTAGAGGTGTGATAAAAAAAATCTGTGCTCAATAGTGCCTCAGGGCTAGTTGTGATGTTATCTTGTTTGATAGCAGCATTGTGCCTGACACATTGGGCATTAGTCATGATAAACTTCATCTCACGACTTAATTGCGTGCAATGCAGTCAATTGAATAGCTCTGGGCAACACATCCCCTCACAGTTTGCCTTTGGACCAATCATGCTTCAAAATAGCCAAGATTGTGCTCTATACAGTATACTGAGAAATTGATGGATAACATAAATTGTTTGCTTTTATAATCTATATTTTAAAATAGATCAATAACTAGAATAAAGTACAATCTCTTCTATAAGATTGAATCAGATGCGGTGAAGATCCCGGCGGTCGGAATACCGACACCGGGATCCCGACCGACACAGTCTCCTTCTGTGGGTGTCCACAACACCCATAGAGGGAGAATAAATTAGTGTGCCGAGCGCAGCGAGCCCGCAAGGGGCTGCGTTGCGCTCGCCCCCCTGTCGGGATTGTGGCGGTCGGGATCCCGGTGCCGTTGCGGTAATCCGACATTCGGGATCCCGTCCGGCGGGATCTCATACTGATCCCGATTGAATATTCAAGTCAGTTAATTATTGCAGTATAATTTCACACAAATGACAGTGTACAGCTTCTTATATTTGGATTAAATAGAGACGCTTTGACATTTGTGGAAGATGTATAATTCTCCCTCTTACAACATACAAACGGATTATGTTGGGGGAATTTAATTCACACATAGCTTGTTTTCAGTTTACACCTTCACAAAAGCCCTGATTAAATAAATTGAAGTTTCCTTAAAACTCACCTCTTCAGTCACGTTTATCAAATTCCATCCAGAACAACCCATATAACCGCTACATACTATCCCTTTATAAAGTCCACACTTAACTTTACATGTGTACTCTTTCACAGACCACTGTCCCCAGGCCAACATTGTTGTGTGACTGTTTCATGTAGTCCACCAAGAACCTCTGCAATCTGGACCATTTGTGTAGCACAATCTGAGGATGTCGTTAACAATGTGTAGCACATCGTGCAGTGTGTATGCACTACTTACATATATACTTGATTTATCGTTAAGGCCCAAACGACCTAGTGATGCACAATATATAATTCGGTCGTTAGCAAGATTGCACAGTGTGTATTCACTAAATCGCTTGCCCATGAGTTCAAGGAAGATCATAGACAACATTGCATTGTTTGCCCGTTGTCTACTTATCTTTGGGGGTCATTCCGACCCGATCGCACGCTGCAGTTTTTCGCAGCCGTGCAATCGGGTCCAAACTGCTCATGCGCTGCAGCCGCAATGCGCAGGCATGTCGCTGCCCGGCGAAACTAACGAAGATCGGGATCGCAGCGCCAAACGCAAGGTGACTGACAGGAAGGCGTTCCTGGGTGGCAACTGACCGTTTTCTGGGAGTGTCGACGAAAACGCAGGCGTGTCCAGGCGTTTGCAGGGCGGGTGTCTAAAGTCAATTCCGGGACCTGACAGGCAGAAGTGATCGCAGTGGCTGAGTAAGTTCAGAGCTACTCTGAAACTGCACAAAACTTTTTGGCACAGCTCCCCTGCACATGCATTCGCTTACTTGCTAAGCTAAAATACACTCCCCCATAGGCGGCCCCTATCTCATTGCACAGGCTGCAAAAAATTGCAGCGTGCGATCAACTCGGAATGACCCCCTTTGTCTGTTATTATCCAGTCTCATCTTATAAATGTTTTCTTACCAATTGTAAAGCACAACGGAATATGCTGACACTATATACATAACTTAATAAATATACATGTTTCTCATCTGTTGGTAGGAATTAAATTAGTGTGCATTAAATTCATTTTTATGTTCCTTTCTTAGTGAGGTGCATATCCTCCTTTACCCTTGACCACCTGTAACCTCCTGCTTGAGACTGCTATCGGGGGACTGATGCACTAGCTTACATGACACCAAGTTCCTGATTGGCTGTGACATTTCTACATTTAATCAGGAGAAAGCTGCAGTTTGAAGTGTTTCTAATCTCTCTCTTGCTTTAGTTTTTCAGCGGCTTTTCTGCTGAAGTACAATAGCATTCTTTGGGCAGCTATGATTGGAAAATGGAGGAGGATACTTCTGACGATATGGGCTTATTCTTGTCATCCTGTCCTCTCATGTTGATCTGTGCTTTTACAGATTAATCTTGGGGTTCCAGTTTATCCTCCGTAACCTGCTCTTACTGTGCACTCCTACTGATGTTGCTTAGCCACAGACGGTGAGTGCCAGCTGTGCACCAGTTGTAGGAGAGTAGTTGCTGGGGAACAGATTAGAAGGTTATCTGTAGGTCACTTAATTACAGTGGGTAATAGGTGTCGTGCAGGATCTTGTATACAAGGATGAATAGTGCTTATAAATATTCCTTAAGGGGGGTACACACGGAGATGAAATTTTTAATGTAAGTTTGCTCCATTGTTATGTTAGTATGAATGTATATGAGCATATGTATGTATAGTATATAAGCATATGAATGTATAGTAGGTGGTACAGTGGGATGCTCTCAAAACAGCCACAGCAGGATCCCGATGACCAGAATCCTGAATTATCTTAGTGGTAAATACAGAAGTTGTAATTAGGGTTAGACACTAGGGCAGAGCTGGCCAAACCGGTCCTCGAGATCTACTAACAGTTCACATTTTCCAGACCACCTAGTTTGTGCACAAGTGTAGTCATTACTAATTAAGATGTGATGCATTCATTCCTAACTGACAATTCTACAGGTCTCCAGGAGGCCTGGAAATGAACTGTTGGTAGATCTCGAGGACCGGTTTGGCCAGCCCTGCACTAGGGGAAGGGTTAGGCTGCGGGAGGGGGCATTAGAGACTGCGGGGGGGGGGGGGGGGGGGGAGCTGTTAGGGTTAGGCTGTGGGAGTGGTGGGTTAGGGAGAAAATACTAGGATGTCTCGGGATTCTGGCCATCGGGATCCTGCTGTCGCTCTACTCTCTCCTGACTGCCGGGATTTAGTACCCAGTACAGTGGTTAGGATTCTTGCTGTTTTGAGACTTTAGACTGTAAGCTCTAGTGGTGCAGCAACTGATGTGGATGTTTTCGTATTCTCTGTAATGCACTGCATGATTATTGGGACTATGTAAATAAACAATATATATTATTTTAGTATACATCTAGAACACGATAGTGGCAGCTCCCTGTGGAGAATTACCAAATAAAAATGCTCAGAAGTTTATCCCCCCCCCCCCCCCTCACTTTTCTTGTACCATAGTAAATACCAGGGACGGCCATGGAATGTAAGATTAACTTTTTTTTTTTTCATGCTCAATGGTCTTTCTAGACATAACCACGTCGTTAACACAATCAGCAACTCACCTGCATACATCCACTTCATATTTACTGGACTATATCATGGTTTCACAGCTTTTCTGCTGGAGATAAGGGTCATAAAATGTTTACAGATGATGCTCATGACAGCTAACTCTTAGTACAGAGAACATGCTTGTAGTTTATCTGGACATGATATATATGAGTTGCTAACTATACCATGTATTTCTTTTTTTACAATTCCTCTGCTCATATAAATGCCTACACACGTTTCCCACAGTGTCTTTGGTTTATTTTTAGTAAAACAAAGAAGAGCAGTATTAACAAATCAAATGCCTCAAGTAAGGTAATGGGGAGAGTGGTTTTGGAACCATCAGTTTGCAAAAAGCACTTTGTGAGAACCCAACTGAGGGCAGAATATTTCCTCCTTTAATGTTCCACTGAGATCTGTAAAATCCTGTATTCACACACATGCTTCCTGCTATGCAAGGTTTTCTTTAGGAAAGTTGTTTGCCATATATGTTATTTCAGCAGCCCACTACTAGGGAATATGGTCTATTGATTCTTCAACATATTCCATCTTTGGTCTAGAAAGGGGTTAAGCAAGAAAATAATGACTTCAGTCCAGAAAATGGAGTACATAGCCAGCCATTTCTAAGAATAAATTCATAGTTACAAAGGCTTCTAGCATTCACAGGGAGATAACCTTTATTGTTAGCAGTGTAATGTAGAAGCAAAAATATACATTACCTGACATTAAAGTTAGAACCCCGGGGACTTAAATTGTATAATAAAAAGGTACTGTAGGAATATTTTATTACTAGAAAAAAATCTGAATTATTCTTAGCAGTGGGAAAGGTTTAAGACTTATTTAGAAGTCTGTTTAAATTGCCTGATTACTGTAAGTAATTTGAACAATAATGACTGTTGGAGAAAGGTCTATTTTCCTATTTTGTCAAGTGCCAGTAGTTGAGATCTAAAGAATAATTGTTGCAAAGTTAATTTGCTCCAGCTTTTAATGGATTATAGTAAATATATATATATATGAACGAAAGGAGGATTTTTGATCCAGTGAGTTTTAATCCTTAAAGGTGCACTACCACCTACTTTAGAAATATTACTACCATGCCCCTAGGATATAGCCAACTGTGTTTCACGTGTCTGTAAAAGGTTCTGAGATACAAAAATTGAAATGGTGGCAAACCTACCTACCTATCACTCTCTCTAACACGCCTGGCAAAGGACATTAATACATGTTTAAATACAAAAAAAATGCCACCAGCGTGTCCAAAACTCAGGGTACCTCCATGGTGTTATTAGACTGGCTGATATTGAGTCTGGGGAGGCTTGATCCACCCAAAGTGATTCCATCTGTAAAACTTGAAAAGCAGTACTTATGATTGCTTGGAAAAAATTGCAGTAAATCAAGTTTTCTATCCCTAGGTAATGTTTGGCCCACTTTAAAAGGGTAATGACACTGTATTACAGTAATGTGTAAGAATTATCCACATGGGATATAGCCATATAATTCACTGCGAAGAATATTGATTTACCAATTGCAAGCGGCCTATGTCAATGTGGAAAATAATGATGAACTAATTGAGTACTACTACACATGTTGTTAGTTGTGATTAAAATATTTATATCAAAGCAGTATAATACATAACAGAACCAGGGGAGGCATTACCTCTATGCAAACCTAGAAGGTTGCCAAAGGTGCAGGTTTGGGATGCCCCAAATACTAATAAGTATTATAGGAGGGTATTCAATTAGTGACGTCTTTTTGACCAGTCAAAAAAAATGCACTTTTCGTCCGTTTTTAGGTTGAATTTACAGTACATTCGACCAATTCAATGCCCGTGCCGCTTCTTCGACTGGTTGAAAAATCCACACTGATGAAAACCATATGGATCGGCGAATCCACCGCCGATTCACATGTTTTGTCGAATTTGCAGGCGTTTTATACAGTTTTTGTGTGCGTTTTTCGCCCATGCCGATTCATAAAAAAAACAAAAAAAACCCCGAAAAGACATGGGCGAAAAAGGCCCGCTATTGAATACACTGAGGTCAAATTAGTGCAGATTTTCAGACTGTCGCTCTTATAGTATTTATATATATATATATATATATATATATATATATATATATATATATATATATATATATATATATATATATATATATATATATATATATATACATATACATACAGGTTGAGTATCCCATATCCATATATTCCGAAATACGGAATATTCCGAAATACGGACTTTTTTGTGTGAGAGTGAAATAGTGAAACCTTTGTTTTTTGATGTCTCAATGTACACAAACTTTGTTTAATACACAAAGTTATTAAAAATATTGTATTAAATTACCTTCAGGCTGTGTGTATAAGGTGTATATGAAACATAAATGAATTGTGTGAATGTAGACACACTTTGTTTAATGCACAAAGTTATAAAAAATATTGGCTAAAATGACCTTCAGGCTGTGTGTATAAGGTGTATATGTAACATAAATGCATTCTGTGCTTAGATTTAGGTCCCATCACCATGATATCTCACTATGGTATGCAATTATTCCAAAATACGGAAAAATCCCATATCCAAAGTACCTCTGGTCCCAAGCATTTTGGATAAGGGAGACTCAACCTGTACACACACACACGTTTTACATTTGCCCATGGCGCCCTCACATTGAGCTCCTGGCTGCTGATGTGGAGGGGCAGCAGCCAGCAGTTTTTAGCACTAGGCTATGATGTCACTGCCCAGCATCATACTTCCAAGAAGAGATTAAGAGGTTGCTCCTCCATGCTTCACACAATGTAAGAAGCAGGAAGTGGTCGAGCAGCTGAGGGGTAGGGGAGCCCTGTGACAACATTCCTGAATAAAGAAAATTCCTGGAGGGCAGGTACAAAAGCAACTATTTTTTCCCCTCCTGTTCTCTATACATTTTTATGGATGTGATCAATTGCTAATTTCTTAGCATGAAGCCTCTTGCAATGTCCGTGGATACCTTGCGAGTAAGGTCATTGTTATGTATGTTCTGGTTTTTGTCACTTTTTGCTATTTTATTTTTCTATAATAACATTGTACTGAATATAGCCTAGTTTTCTCAGCACAAGTTAATTAACTGGATGAATTTTGTTATCTAGAGTGCTAGTGCAGATTAGGTATATCTGAACTAAATATCCCCCAACACATCCTGAGAGCCTCACTGGACTATATGCGCCAAGAGATTCAGGTTGATAGACCACAGGTGAAACATGACAGGGAGCACTGGCAGACTGTCGCTGTGGATCAGTGTGGTTGACAGAGAAGGTTGGCCATGTATGTGGGGCAGATCCACGAATGGATGGATTCTATGTATAATTATGAATTTAGTGCCTTCTGCGCGTATGTGAACTCCGTAGTAGTTTTTTATAGAATACAGGTTGAGTACCCCATATCCAAATATTCATACGGAATTTTCTGAGTGAGATAGTGAAACCTTTGTTTTCTGATGGCTCAATGTACACAAACTTTGTATAATACACAGTTATTAAAAATATTGCATTAAATAACTGTCAGGCTGTGTGTATAGCCTGTGTGTGTGTGTGTGTGTGTGTGTATATATATATATATATATATATATATATGTGCAAAAGAAGCTGTCAGCGCCACAGATGCAGTATTAAAGTTATAAACAACAGTAGGGGAATGGTACGTTCTGTAGTAATTGACAGAACTTCACCTGGTGGACACTCCCTTGTAAAATTTAGGGCGTCAGCTCTGGGACCTCAAAATTTTATGTAGGCACTGGTATATATGCCTACTGGTTTAGAAAAATGGTTTGGGGGGGATGAGGTATTTGCAAGCGACCAAGGTGTCTAATCAATAATGAAAAAACCAGGTACTGTAAAATAGTATATTTTTAATTTTAGAAATTCTGTGGTCCGGCACTCAATGAAATAAAAGTGATCTTACCCCGGTGTCCATTTCCTAGGTAGGTACCAAACGAATGTAGAAATACAGAGGGGGACGGCACTCAGAGGATTTTTTCAAAGTGTTGTATTCAAATATAAAACACACTAATATCCATCAACGTTTCGGTGCTAGACAACACCGTCTTCAGGATGTAAACAGCATAGTGAAATGACAATACATACAGTACATAGCGTGACTTACCCTGCTTATAAGTGCTCCCTCTTCTAACTACACCAATGCCACACACGTCCGGATCGTGTTTCGCGCCCCAGCCCCGGGGCGCACAGCGGTGATGTCACGCAGCCTCTCACACCACATGAGCCGGCACACGCTGCACCTCCTCCAACGCGCTTCCGTTGCCATGGGGACTGGATTATACAACAGTGCGGTTTACTAGGGACAGGATCAGTGTCCACTTAGCGCCGTTAGCTGTCATTCTACAGGGCCTGCGATGTTCACCGATTCCAGACCTATATAGACATAAACATAAAATTTAAAACCGTGGTTGATATGCTACTAAGAACATACCCCCACATATCTGACTAACATCTACTAAGTATAACGTTCCTATATTATAACTTATATTGAATATATAGCAATTTAAAGGCTATTAAATACTATGCTATTTTATAAACAAAGGCTAATAGTGACCCACTTGTATTATAAGACACTACTAATGAGTGTTAACTACATATATCTATACTAGAGAGTTCCAGCAGATTTTTTCATTTAGGGCCCGGGGCCATACAGTGTCCAACCGTGTGATCCATCTTGCCTCCATGATTAGGAGCTGTTTGTTCCGGTCACCACCTCTTCGGTTTTCTGGGAGATGATCCATGATCATGTATTTGACACTAGACATGCTGTGTCCTCGGTCTGCAAAGTACTTCGCCACTGGCTGGTCACTATGTCCCATCTGTATTGCTGCTTTAATGGCGGAGCGATGTTGTGTAACCCGTTCTTTAAACGGCCGGATCGTTTTGCCCACATAATAGTGCCCACATGGGCATCTAATTATATATATGACAAATGGAGTTGTACATGTCACAGCGTGGTTAATGGCAATGTAATTGCCACTATGTTGATGCCTAAACACAGTGCCTACATCCATGTGGCTACATGTTGTGCAGTTGATACATTTGTTGCATCCTTTTCTCCTGCTACCTAAAAAGGAAACACTTGGTTGTTTAAAGTCAGTAATATCCGTCCGGACTACCATGTCCTTAATATTCCTTCCACGTCTAAAACTAGCCATAGGAGTCTGATTTTTAAAACTCTGCAGTTCTTTGTCCGTACTTACAATGGGCCATAAGGCCTTGGTAGCCGATTGTGTAATACGGCTAGTAGTAGAATACGTGGAAGTCCATATTATGCGATCATCTTTTGATTTATTACAGGTTTTTCTATTTGCAGCTGATGGAAAAAGGGATTCACGTGGGGTGTGTAATACTTTCTGTTTATGCTGTAACAATAACTGTATAGGGTATCCCCTATGGGAAAATTTTTTAACCATTTCATCTAGTTGTACTTTCAATAGCCCTTTGTCATTATTTATCCTTGCCACCCTTAACATCTGGGAGTAAGGTAATCCAGATTTAAGAGCCACCGGGTGGTGGCTGGAGAATCTTAATAATGTGTTACGATCGGTTGTTTTACTATATAAAGAGCTGGTCAACCGTCCCCCACAATTAACCAATTTAACATCTAGATACTCAATCTCCTGGAAAGCTGCACTTGCTGGTAAAACTTAATTGGACCATTTAATACATTAATGGATTGTACCAACTGTTCAAACTCCAATTGTGTACCTGCCCAAAAAATTATCAAATCATCTATGTATCTAAGGAACAGTCTCGCATGTTGTATCAATAATGGATTTTCAAAGAATAAGACCTGTTCCTGTAGGTATATATAGATGTTAGCATACGTGGGGGAGACGTTCGACCCCATGGAACAACCAGATTTTTGCAAATAGTATTGCCCATCAAACAAAAAATAATTCCTGTACAGTACTAATGTAAGTAACTGCAAAATAAATGATATAGGAGGTCCACAGTAATACTGACTTGCCCCTAAGAATTTTTCTACGGCCTTGAGCCCGTCCTGATGGGGTATTGACGTATATAAATTTTGCACGTCTAGTGTGCACATGAGTAAACTAAATGGTGCACTACAAAATGGCTGAATGTGTTCCAGAAAACTGGTGGTATCTTTTACATAGGATTTCTCATGAATAATACATGGCTGTAACAACGTGTCTAGATATTTGGACACTGGTTGGTACAGGGATCTCATGGCGGACACGATAGGGCGACCTGGGGGATTGAGGAGATCCTTGTGGATCTTGGGGGTGGTGTATAGTACTGGGGTGACGAGATGCGTCTGTGTTAATGCTGTTACCACTCGCTTTGTAATAACGCCACTACCCATGGCTGTGTTTAACACCAAATCTAATTCTCGCTTAAATACTAAGCCTGGATTTCTGGATAATTTTTCATAAACATGCATGTCGCTAAGTTGTTTCAATATTTCATTACGATAGGCATCTGTGTTCTGTATAACAATAGCCCCGCCTTTATCAGCGGGGCGAATCACCACATCATTATACTTGGATAGATTTCTAAGCGCCTGGTAAAGCATTTTAGTGACGGATTCTTTACCATGCGTCACTAAAATGCTTTACCATGCTTCTGGATGATTCTGTACATAAATATCATAAAGAAAATCGTAAATATCGTCACAATTTAACACAGGGTCAACGCACTGCGCTTAGAAATCTATCCAAGTATAATGATGTGGTGATTCGCCCCGCTGATAAAGGCGGGGCTATTGTTATACAGAACACAGATGCCTATCGTAATGAAATATTGAAACAACTTAGCGACATGCATATTTATGAGAAATTATCCAGAAATCCAGGCTTAGTATTTAAGCGAGAATTAGATTTGGTGTTAAACACAGCCATGGATAGTGGCGTTATTACAAAGCGAGTGGTAACAGCATTAACACAGACGCATCCCGTCACCCCAGTACTATACACCACCCCCAAGATCCACAAGGATCTCCTCAATCCCACAGGTCGCCCTATCGTGTCCGCCATGAGATCCCTGTACCAACCAGTGTCCAAATATCTAGACACGTTGTTACAGCCATGTATTATTCATGAGAAATCCTATGTAAAAGATACCACCAGTTTTCTGGAACACATTCAGCCATTTTGTAGTGCACCATTTAGTTTACTCATGTGCACACTAGACGTGCAAAATTTATATACGTCGATACCCCATCAGGACGGGCTCAAGGCCGTAGAAAAATTCTTAGGGGCAAGTCAGTATTACTGTGGACCTCCTATATAATTTATTTTGCAGTTACTTACATTAGTACTGTACAGGAATTATTTTTTGTTTGATGGGCAATACTATTTGCAAAAATCTGGTTGTTCCATGGGGTCGAACGTCTCCCCCACGTATGCTAACATCTATATGTACCTACAGGAACATGTCTTATTCTTTGAAAATCCATTATTTATACAACATGCGAGACTGTTCCTTAGATACATAGATGATTTGATCATTTTTTGGGCAGGTACACAATTGGAGTTTGAACTGTTGGTACAATCCATTAATGTATTAAATGGTCCAATTAAGTTTACCAGCAAGTGCAGCTTTCAGGAGATTGAGTATCTAGATGTTAATTGTGGGGGACGGTTGACCAGCTCTTTATATAGTAAAACAACCGATCGTAACACATTATTAAGATTCTCCAGCCACCACCCGGTGGCTCTTAAATCTGGATTACCTTACTCCCAGATGTTAAGGGTGGCAAGGATAAATAATGACAAAGGACTATTGGAAGTACAACTAGATGAAATGATTAAAAAATTCTCCCATAGGGGATACCCTATACAGTTATTGTTACAGCATAAACAGAAAGTATTACACACCCCACGTGAATCCCTTTTTCCATCAGCTGCAAATAGAAAAACCTGTAATAAATCAAAAGATGATCGCATAATATGGACTTCCACGTATTCTACTACTAGCCGTATTACACAATCGGCTACCAAGGCCTTATGGCCCATTGTAAGTACGGACAAAGAACTGCAGAGTTTTAAAAATCAGACTCCTATGGCTAGTTTTAGACGTGGAAGGAATATTAAGGACATGGTAGTCCGGACGGATATTACTGACTTTAAACAACCAAGTGTTTCCTTTTTAGGTAGCAGGAGAAAAGGATGCTACAAATGTATCAACTGCACCACATGTAGCCACATGGATGTAGGCAGTGTGTTTAGGCATCCACATAGTGGCAAATACATTGCCATTAACCACGCTGTGACATGTACAACTCCATTTGTCATATATATATAATTAGATGCCCATGTGGGCACTGTTATGTGGGCAAAACGATCCGGCCTTTTAAAGAACGGGCTACACAACATCGCTCCGCCATTAAAGCAGCAATACAGACGTGACATAGTGACCAGCCAGTGGCGAAGCACTTTGCAGACCGAGGACACAGCATGTCTAGTGTCAAATACATGATCATGGATCATCTCCCAGAAAACCGAAGAGGTGGTGACCGGAACAAACAGCTCCTAATCATGGAGGCAAGATGGATCACACGGTTGGACACTGTATGGCCCCGGGGCCTAAATGAAAAAATCTGCTGGAACTCTCTAGTATAGATATATGTAGTTAACACTCATTAGTAGTGTCTTATAATACAAGTGGGTCACTATTAGCCTTTGTTTATAAAATAGCATAGTATATAATAGCCTTTAAATTGCTATATATTCAATATAAGTTATAATATAGGAACGTTATACTTAGTAGATGTTAGTCAGATATGCTACTAAGAACATACCCCCACATATCAACCACGGTTTTAAATTTTCTGTTTATGTCTATATAGGTCTGGAATCGGTTAACATCGCGGGCCCTGGAGAATGACAGCTAATGGCGCTAAGTGGACACTGATCGTGTCCCTAGTAACCCGCACTGTTGTATAATCCAGTCCCCATGGCAACGGAAGCGCGTTGGAGGAGGTGCAGCGTGTGCCGGCTTACGTGGTGTGAGAGGCTGTGTGACATCACCGCTGTGCGCCCCGGGGCTGGGGCGCGAAACACGATCCGGACGTGTGTGGCATTGGTGTAGTTAGAAGAGGGAGCACTTATAAGCAGGGTAAGTCACGCTATGTACTGTATGTATTGTCATTTCACTATGCTGTTTACATCCTGAAGACGGTGTTGTCTAGCACCGAAACGTTGATGGATATTAGTGTGTTTTATATTTGAATACAACACTTAGAAAAAATCCTCTGAGTGCCGTCCCCTTCTGTATATGTATGTATGTATATATATAATTTTATTACGCATCCCATTACATAGAATCTTGCCATCTGTGTTCATTACCACACACACATATATGTACGTACGTACGTACGTACGTACGTACGTACGTACGTACGTACGTATGTTAAGCTTGTCAGAGGTTGTTTAATCTTATAGTGCTGTTTGTCTTTTGGACTGTGGGAGGAAACCTACACAAATATGGGGAGAACATGTATCTGCCACACATCCCTTGTTAGAATATAATCCATGGCTGAAACTCAGTACGCTAATAGTGTGGAGTTTGTATAGTTTCCCCGTGCTTCCGTGGGTTTCCTCCAGGTACTCTGGTTTCCTCCCACTCTCCCAAAATATTCTAGTATGTTAGTTGACTATTGACAAAAAAAAAAAAAAAAGATCCTTAGGGTGTGCATACATTTGGTAGGAATATAGGCCCTCATTCCGAGTTGTTCGCTCGCAAGCTGCTTTTAGCAGCTTTGCACACGCTAAGCCGCCGCCTACTGGGAGGGAATCTTAGCTTATCAAAATTGCGAACAAAAGATTAGCAAAATTGCGAATAGACACTTCTTAGTAGTTTCTGAGTAGCTCCACACTTACTCGGCAACTGCGATCAGTTCAGTCAGTTTCGTTCCTGGTTTGACGTCACAAACACTCCCAGCGTTCGGCCAGACACTCCTCCGTTTCTCCAGCCACTCCCGCGTTTTTCCCAGAAACGGTAGCGTTTTTTCGCACACAC
This sequence comes from Pseudophryne corroboree, assembly GCF_028390025.1. Lineage (NCBI taxonomy): Eukaryota > Metazoa > Chordata > Amphibia > Anura > Myobatrachidae > Pseudophryne > Pseudophryne corroboree. The sequence goes on from NC_086444.1 coordinate 346,522,411, forward strand.
CCATAAAACGGATGGTTTCCGCCCAGAAACACCCACTTCCTGTCAATCACATTACGATCACCAGAACGAAGAAAAAACCTCGTAATGCCGTGAGTAAAATACCTAACTGCATAGCAAATTTACTTGGCGCAGTCGCACTGCGGACATTGCGCATGCGCATTAGCGACTAATCGCTCCGTTGCGAGAAAAATATAACGAACGAACAACTCGGAATGACCCCCATAGAGTGTAAACTTCACTGGGATTGGGGCTGGGACTGAGGTGCAGGGCCAAATAGTCTCTGGAAATCACTACGTAATTTGTATGTGCTGTATAATTAACTGGTTAAGAATAAATAATGCATTTATACTACAGTTACTTGGCAGTAAAGGCTCATGGGGCATGTATGTTAGGGTGCATCAAACGCCCCATGAATTTTTAAAAGTAAGAAAAATGATTTGCCCCCATGCTACAGTTTTTTGAATTGTTAAGGATATATTGCATACCAATTTTGAAGAATCTGAGATGATATTTATGTGGCCCACCATGCCCCTGAAGATTAAAGATTTCTATTAATTTATATTTTTCTATTTATTTTATTTCTATAAATTTCTATTTATTTTATCTGAAAAAGAAATAATGATTTGATTAATGATTTGGATGGGAACAGCCACGATAGGCCCATGAGGCTTCATGCTGTTCCCTTTCTTTGTTATGTTCTTAAATCAATGTAAGACACGCATTCATGGCACACATACAAAAGTTGGTTTCGTTTTGCTAATGTTAGTTGTTTTGTATAATACAATACAATACAATACAGTACAGTACAATACAATACAGACTATTTTTGGGTGTGGAGGTGGACCACCTAAGTCAAATCGTACATCAAAAAAAATCTGCACAGTTTCTATGCTAAAAAGGTACATTTTAAGAATAGGGACAACAAGCATTCCAAATGTCAGGGCGTTTGATGCACCCTAATGTATGTGCATTGCTAACAGTGGTCTCTCCTTAGATATGTTGTAACATGTAATTTTGTTTTATAATTCCCCTAAACGTATAGATGCCACCACTATTTTCCATGATGTCTTTGATTGTATGTAGTATAAGTATGGGTCAATTTAGGTAATGGGATTAGAGGTCTCATAACCTATTTTTGCAGAAAGCACAATCAAGTATTTCTTTCTTTGGGGTCAATTCAATTCGATGCAGATTGAATAGCGCCGGGAATTAGCTCCCATTGCTATTCAGTTCAGCGGGATGTGATGCTTGACGAGAGGATTTCTCCTTGCACCCCTTCGGGGGCGTGAGCAGAAATCCCCAAAAAGTTCTGGCGCGATGCTGTTTTCTAGCCTAAGTGTGGCGGAAACAGCATCACGCCGGGCACATAAGTTGGAGAATGACGCTTCTCGCGACAAAAACACCCTGTTTAGTCGGTGAGAACTGGCCTTCTCCGACATAAGAGCGCACTGAATTGAACAGCACTGGGAGCTTATTCCTGTCGCTATTCAATCCGTGCTGAATTAAATTAATGCCTTTTAAGTTCCATAAATGTACATTTCTATGTACTGAGTATTCTCTGTTTGATTTTACTTGCAAAAATAAGATATTTAATGGATTTCATTTTTTACAAAGATACGGTATACAGAAATTCAACATTTAATGGATAATGGTTTTTCAGAGTTTTCTATATAAGAAAACACCCTGGCCATTTACACTTCATTCATTTGCCAGTATTTGAGCATATAACAACCTCACAAGGACTATCTATTTGATTGCTTTGATTAAAAAAAACTCCTCTAAAGATACGGTAACCAATCCTCAATCAATTAAGATTACAGTGTAGTTTTGTATTTTATTAATTAAGAGGAGATTAAGGACAAGATAATTATGTTGCTGATGACATCCTTGCACTAGCTGACGTCCTGTTGGTGAGGCTTTCCTTTCAGTGCTTTTGCAGTGGCAGTCTCCTTTTGTGAACAGGAGGTTTTCATTTACATGAATAGCTTGCTGCTGCTGCATGACGTTCCAGCATTCCTGCTTAGCAGAGTTCATGTCTGAGTTTGCTCCAGACAACAAATAAATGTAACATCAGGGCTTGGACTTTATCCCATATCTGTTCACAATAAAAGATTGAGTCCTGCTCCTCCTACTCGCTCAAGCCTCTAAAAAAGATTTACTTTGGTGTTCATGAGCCAAAGAGCTTTGCTTGTACTATAGTCCACAAGGAGCTTGGCTGTTTGCAAATCAGAGTTTGTTTTCTCCACAGAGAGATTACTAGACATAAGCAAGCGTCGGGTCCATGTTTGGTGTGGCGCTGAGGATAGCAGAGGGATCAGCAGCTGGCAGTGTTGACATGTGGGAGGGGTCACTAATCAGTGGTTGGAAGCGTGATGGTACAGAGTGAAACTGAGCACCCGGCTGACTTCATTAGCCATACATTTATTTTTCTTTCTTTCTCTACACTATACCGTTGATCTCTTCCAGTTAAGGCACTTGGAAAAGATACTCTTAATTACCAAAGGGGATCAGTGTGATATAACGACGGTCGGGATGCCAGCCGTCAGCATAATGACAACAGCACCCCGGCTGTCAGCATGCCAGCAGCGGGGCGAACGCAGAGAGTTTTCTTGCGGGCTCAGTCGCTTGCTGCGCTCGCCACAGGTTCTATTCCCACTCTGTGGGTGTTGTGGACACCCACGAGTGGGAATAGCCCGTTAGCTGGGATTCTGGCTGTCTGCATTGTCAGCAGACGGAATTCCGGCATCTGTATCCTGACCTCGGGATCCCGACTGCCGGCAAATTAACTGCATCCCACCAAAGGAACCAAAAAAACATTAACTGGCTGTATTGGTGAACAGAAATGTACAATTTCATATTTTGTAAAGCTTTCACAGAATTCATACTGACATGTTCATATGTTTACCAGACGTGCATACGTTTCTTACCTTAATCCTTCTCTCCTGTCCTTTGTCACTGCCATTTTATGTCAAGTATTGTGACTGAACTGAAGGGCAGCCAGTCTATTAGTTTAAAGAAAGAGCGTTGATAATGCAATATAAAAAAAATTATTTAAGGAGGAATTCCAACTATATATGGTTTCACTGCTGCATCTCATTTCCAACTAGCAGTAGTCTGGTGTTCCATAACCAGTGATTCCACCCCCCCCCCCCCCCCCCCTTGTATGCGACCATGTCAGATTATGCACAACCTGTTGTAGTTGTAAACTATGTGACCACGACAGACAATTGCTTAAGGGACATGTACATCAGTAATCACCAAAAAATTTTTTTACAGATCCTGTGACCTCCCCCCACTTCCCCAATTTAAAGATTTCCCAATCTGCACCAATGCATTACATATGTTTTTCAGTGATTTGCTGATCACGTTCAATAAATACGGATCTGCCAGTCCTGAAAGGCTTGGATGGTGCAATGGTTAGCATTACTGCCTCACAGCACTGAGGTCATGGGTTTGATTTGCACCATGGCCCTAACTGTGTGGAGTTTGTATATTCTCCCCTTACTTGTGTAGGTTTCCTCCGGGTACACCAGTTTCCTCCCACAGTCCAAAAATATACAGGTAGGTTAATTGGCTCCCAAGTAAAATTAACCCAAGTGTGTAACTGTGTGCATGGGGTAGGGAAAATAGATTGTAAGCTCCAATGGGGCAGGGACTGATGTGAATGGGCAAATATTCTCTGTAAAGCGCTGTGGAATATGTGTGCGCTATATAAATAACTGGTAATACACAAATCAATCAATCAATCATTTTACTAGTAACGGTCTGCAAAACTGCTGAATTTTACCATTAGCAGTTTACAGCCCTAACTGATCCGTGAAATTCAACACATTGGGGTCGATTCTATTCGGCAACTAATGAATAGTGCCGGGAATTAGCTCCCGACGCTATTCAATTCAGCAACTAGTTACGTCGGCGATGGCCCGTTCTCGCCGACAAAACAGGTTGAATTGTCGGGAGAACAAGCATTCTCCGACTTAACTCCCCAGCGCGAGGCTGATTCCCGACAGAAGCAGCCTCGCGCCGGCCGCGAGGCAGCACTTTTGTCGGGTTTCTCTTCTCATCCCCCGGGGATGAGAGAAGAATTCCCGACAATTGCAGGTAATTAGTTGCTGAATTGAATAGCGTCGGGAGCTAATTCCCGGCGCTATTCATTAGTTGCCGAATAGAATCGACCCCATTGGGGCCGATTCAACACAGTGGGGCCGATTCAATTGTTTTTCCCCACGGCTTCCACCAGAGCAATTCAATATTTACTCTGTTTAGGCTCCCAGTAGCCGCGGGGCTGACATTTTTTCTCACATCCTCCTTAGGGGCGAGGAAACATGAACGCCCAGAGCAGGGAGTTCAGATGGGTTTAGCCGTAGATGGCTAAAGCTGGTCTGTTTGGACGCGACTTACGCAATGTGCATTGGTGCCCACACACAATTTAATAGTGACAGTTGTTTGGGTGTCTAAAAAGTCCCGTTTAGACAGGAGTTTTAGACGCCCAAAACAATTGAATCGGCCCCATTGAATAATAACCTCATTTACCAATTCCAATTACTTATTGACTGGAATCTGCGATCTGTGAACCCCATACTTTGCAGATTATTTTACACAATCATCCGCAAAATGCCAAATTATGTGTTCCTGCGGGTCTGCGTGAGCTCTTACTGCACTGATGCCTATTCCCACCATATTTCCGCCACTCCAGTCTTAAGTAGGCACAAGTGGCAGCATGTGAAAGTCTGAATTGGAGCATGTGTGATCGTTATGCTACTGTCTGGAACATAAACCAACAGGATCTATTACAAGTGCATTGCCTTCTCTCTACCTTGAGCTTTTCCATTTATGTGTGTGTGTGATGGTTGTGGGGGGATTCCCAAGGTGGTCATAAGAACATGTAGATCAGTTTTGTCTAATTGCAACCTATTTTAGTGCAGAAAAAATGTTAGTCTGCTAATGCTGACATAAAATATTCAATAATGAATACAATAATTAATTAATTTGATTGTATTGTTGAAGTAAATGAACCCACCCCATACGCAGCAGCACTGTACACTACTGCAGACTTTTTTGTTAACCCTCCACTTCCTCATTACATGATCTTTTTTTATTGCTGTTCTACAAGAAAACTATTTGCTTTATTACAACTTTTACTGATCTCCTTATGTCCTGTGCCACTTTTTGTGTGAACTGCTCATTGTCTATTTTGCAGCACTGTTGTTGCCAGGGGCTCAGCATGCCACGTGTCAAAAACAGATCAGGTATTGATCATGAGGAAGAGGCTATTGACCGTACTTATAACAGTTTTCCCACATGCTGGACCAATTCTAGATGCAACAAGCTGCGTCCATAATCCGTCAGACATTTGTAAAAATCTGCTGCGACTACAGCCCTTGTGCTGGTAATAATGATCAATAGATTATTTTGACAAGTTCTGCCACAATGTTTACTTTCCAGTGAGCGCAGTGCAGGATAACTGACAGCATGCAGCAGCTCCACAACCGCCAGGGAGTACAAACCTTCTGAGAGCCATAATCATGTCAGCCCACAGTCTGCAAAACCTGATTTAAGTCCGTGTAAAATACTGGTTTGTCAATTTTAAATGCATGAATGAAAACTTCTTGCATGGGGACTTAAAGAAAGTGTGTGTATATATATATATATATATATATATATATATATATATATATATATATATATATACACCAATTCCGTTCCGGCACTCGGCTCTGTCCCTGTTATGGGACTGGCTTGCTCTGGTGCCCTCCTCCCGGGGCACAACCCCTGGTATACAAACAGCAGGAAATAACGAGGCGGCACTCGGAGTTTTGAAAAGCAGCAATAGTGTAATAGTGCAAATCAACGTTTCGGGGTTGCCCCCTTCATCAGAATCCTGATGAAGGGGGCAACCCCGAAACGTTGATTTGCACTATTACACTATTGCTGCTTTTCAAGACTCCGAGTGCCGCCTCGTTATTTCCTGCTGTGTGTATATATATATATATATATATATATATATATATATATATATATATATATATAATATAATAAAATTTTTTTTTAATAAGTGCGTGAAAGAAGGTAAATGAGTTGGGCAAGCTTAAAAGCAGATGAGTCAGCTAGAGAAAAAACAAGGCTTTTACGATCTGGTAAAATGAGTATTAAATGTTGATTTTCTCTTTCATACAGAAAGTTGATTCTTTAGTATATTATGCCCGTAGTATCTCTCTATCCTGAGACATAGGCCCTCATTCCGAGTTGATCGGTCGGTATTTTTCATCGCATCGCAATGAAAATCCGCTTAGTACGCATGCGCAATATTCGCACTGCGACTGCGCCAAGTAATTTAACAATGAAGATAGTATTTTTACTCACGGCTTTTTCATCGCTCCGGCGATCGCAATGTGATTGACAGGAAATGGGTGTTACTGGGCGGAAACACAGCGTTTTATGGGAGTGTGGATGAAAACGCTACCGTTTCCGGAAAAAACGCAGGAGTGGCTGGAGAAACGGGGGAGTGTCTGAGCGAACGCTGGGTGTGTTTGTGACGTCAAACCAGGTACGACAAGCACTGAACTGATCGCACAGGCAGAGTAAGGTTGAAGTTACTCAGAAACTGCAAAGTAGTTTGTAATCGCAATATTGCGAATACATCGGTCGCAATTTTAAGAAGCTAAGATACACTCCCAGTAGGCTTAGCGTGTGTAACTCTGCTAAATTCGCCTTGCGACCGATCAACTCGGAATGAGGGCCATAATCCAGGCTTGCAATTCCTTTACCTGATGTACATGTAAGAATATCAGGCATTGATGTTAGATTATTTTGGAAGTATGAAACAATGAGAAGGCTGTTATACAAGATTAGCAGAAAATACATGGATTTGCAAAGTCAAGGCATACAGAAGCAGATCTGAATCTGTAACGTTATAAATGCTTGAAGGTAGCTGGGCAACAAAGCTTGCACGTTGTAGCTCCATGTTAAGGTGCAGCGGGGATGTACATCCAAAATATTTTCTCAATTTCCTTACTGCATAATTAGAATATTGCCAACAAAAGAGATAAGCTTTTATTTAACTGTAAAAAGAAATTTTAGAATGCACGTTAAAATTCCTTGGTGATTTAGTAGCCGGTTAGTACCACAAAAATATGTAACATACTCTGTTTATATGGGTGATAAAACAGCGATAATTGTTCTGAATTGTCTAGCTCTGTTTTCTCAGGCAAAACATCCCCTCCCACACAAAATCACATTTCCTCCATACAAACAGTATTTTATTGCAGCTCCTTGTCGCTCAGAATTGAAAATACATTTGGTCATGTAATATTCATGTGTGTGGTTTTCATGGAGCCAGTAAGGACAAGTGGTGATGAAATTGCTTCAGTGATGAGCCTTGCATCATGTATAATGTATTTAAAACTTTTAGGTGACTGCAACAATGGAATCTTTGGGTCATAACTTAAATTAATGTCTCATTGTTTCCTTTGACTTGTTAAATATTTAACTAGAAAAAGAAAATGTACATCCCGTGTATTACATATACTGTCATATTGCTTAATGGGCCAATAAAAAGGCAGCTGTTCAGTAACTAATAGCACTATGGGGGAAATGTCTCCTGTTTTGGTCAGTTTGTGTGTTCATCCACATACCAGTATTTATAAAGCCACTAATCTCTGAGGGCAAAGGGGATCATTTAAGTCAACCCATCCTTCAATTGTTCTCTATCCCTCTTAGGGGGGTACACACAGAGAGATCCGTGCTTAAAATCTAAGCAATTTGACTAGATTGCTTAGAAGTTAAGCACGGATCTCTCGTGTGTGTAGACCCCCCTGCGCTAGCGATGCGCGGCCTTGTGCGTCGCTATCGCCGGTGCTAGATTGGCCTGCATGCAAGCACAATCTAGCACAGCGAGCGCCCCCCCCCACGCTCAGCACACATTACGCTGTGCTGAGCGGGGGGAGAGATGTGTGCTGAGCTGCTGAGCGGTGTGTGGCAGATCGCTCAGCGCACATCTCTCTAGTGTGTACTGGCCTTAAGGGCTTATGTTATTAGCTCTTTTGGATAGGAGGTATTGCAGTGTAGTACAAACAAATGTGTATTATTAGACATTCTTTTGACGTAGATGTCAGAGTAATAATGGAGGTGCTTTTATTACAGAAAGCTGTTCTTTTGTCGAGTTCTTGTCAGTAGAATTTACTGTGAGCTTTTTATAAATGCAGCCTTTCATTTTATGGAGGAGGTTGTGTTGGTACATAGGTCTTGGTTTTCGCAGTGACTGGGTAAAGATAATAAAGTTTTATATCCAAGTTAATTAACCCTTTTATAACATTTTATAAATATTAATTTTAAACTCATACCAGATTAAGTTGCACTTGCTATGCCCCTATTGGTTCTAAATTAACTTTTTGCTTTATAGGCGACTTGCTTCTGAATCCTCTGCTACCACAACTACTATGCTTTAGCTGGTCATGTTATGTTACCTATTCAGTCCCACAACTACTATGCATTAGCTGGTCATGTTATGTTACCTATTCAGTCCCACAACTACTATGCATTAGCTGGTCATGTTATGTTACCTATTCAGTCCCACAACTACTATGCATTAGCTGGTCATGTTATGTTACCTATTCAGTCCCACAACTACTATGCATTAGCTGGTCATGTTATGTTACCTATTCAGTCCCACAACTACTATGCATTAGCTGGTCATGTTATGTTACCTATTCAGTCCCACAACTACTATGCATTAGCTGGTCAGGTTATGTTACATATTCAGTCCCACAGCTACTATGCATTAGCTGGTCATGTTATGTTACCTATTCAGTCCCACAACTACTATGCATTAGCTGGTCATGTTATGTTACCTATTCAGTCCCACAACTACTATGCATTAGCTGGTCATGTTATGTTACCTATTCAGTCCCACAACTACTATGCTTTAGCTGGTCATGTTATGTTACCTATTCAGTCCCACAACTACTATGCATTAGCTGGTCATGTTATGTTACCTATTCAGTCCCACAACTACTATGCATTAGCTGGTCAGGTTATGTTACATATTCAGTCCCACAACTACTATGCATTAGCTGGTCATGTTATGTTACCTATTCAGTCCCACAACTACTATGCATTAGCTGGTCAGGTTATGTTACATATTCAGTCCCACAACTACTAGGCATTAGCTGGTCATGTTATGTTACCTATTCAGTCCCACAACTACTATGCATTAGCTGGTCATGTCATGTCATGTCATGTTAGGTTACATATTCAGTCCAACAACTACTATATGGGGTCGATTCAAGTCAGAGCAAATTGAAAAGCGCTGGGAAGGAGCTCCCGGAGCTATTCAATTTAGCGTGATGTTATCCCTGACTAGAGGATTTTTTCTCGCACTCCTCTGGGGGTGCGAGCAGAAATCCAACAAAACTAGGGGCCTAATTCAGATCTGATCGCAGCAGCAAATTTGTTAGGTAATGGGCAAAACCATGGTCCTAATTCAGATCTGATCGCTGCTGTCAATTTTCGCACAGCAGGCGATCAGATCCGAACTGCGCATGGCTACAATGGGCATCGCCAGTCTGCGACGGGATGGTGCGAATGATCAATTTGCACGGGTGTTCGCAAAGAGATTGACAGGAAGAGGCCATTTTCAGGGAATGTCCGGAAAAACGCAGACGGGCTCAAGTGTTTTCAGGGAGGGTGTCTGATGTCGGCTCCAGCCCCGATCAGCAGGATTCAATCGCACTGGAACAGTAAGTCCTGGGCTGCGCAGAATCTGTACAAAATCAGTTTGTGCAGCTCTGCTACACATGCGATCGCACAGCGAAAATACTGAAAAAAAAAAAATCTGATCGCAGGGCAGCAAAAAATGCAGCTCTGATTTAGGCCCCATGTGCACTGCAGGGGGGGGGGGGGGGGGGGGCAGAAATAACATGTGCAGAGAGAGTTAGATTTGGGTGGGTTATATTGTTTCTTCTCTGGGGCCCTTGGAATTCTTTGTATATCTAAAATGTCAGATTTCTCTGTATTTGTCAAGTATTTATCTGCTACACACTTAGGGGGGAATTCAATTGTTCTGGGTGTCTCATTTTCCTGTCTAAACAGGAGTTTTTAGATGCCCAAACACTATTCAGTTGTTGTTTGGGCTCACATATACCCCTTATCCACTAGCTCAAAAAACACGGGTAAATGCACGGGGGCGCGCATTTACCTGTGTTTTTTGCAAGTGGAAAAGGGTCCCCCTGCAAAAACCCGGATCAAGCGACCCGTGAATCATACCCGGGTATCTACCTGGGTAGGACACTGGAATGATTCGGGTAGGGTTGAAGTGTAAACGGGAGCCGTGTCGATGCAACACGGTTCCCGTTTACACTGTATGGATGGACTGCGCTAGGAGATCATGTGATCCCACAGCGCCGCCCCTGCCGCATCACTAGCAGCGTCACCAACCCGGCAATATGCCGGGTTGGTGACTGCTGATGGGAAAGGGGGTGAGCACAGGTCGCAGCCGGGCAGCACCCGTGTCAGGCTCCTGGCTGCGACCCGTGCTCGTAGGTGGAAAAGGGGTAATACATATCGTGCGTGTCATGCCCAAACAGACTGGTTTGGCCGCGCAAAATGGCTAAACCAATCTAAACTCCTGCTTTGGGCATCCAAAACTCCTGTTTGAATGCCCAAGTGCCAAGTTTGCGCACACTTTTTTTTTCTGGCACTCCAGAGGCTGCGAGAAACCATGTGTCCCCTGTGGCTGCTGGATGCCCGAACGGCAGAACAATTGAATTGCTGCCGTAAGGCACCATCTTGTGGCGGTCATGAGAAAAACAATTAAATTCCCCCTTAACCGCTATTTTTATATCTATCCACCTATACCCCTTTATTTGCTGCTGCCAATGCGATGTGATGCATGCATTGAACTCAGTTCAGTTTTGCGATGCATCATGCCTGTTTCTCTATCGTCCTAGTGGATGCTGGGGTTCCTGAAAGGACCATGGGGAATAGCGGCTCCGCAGGAGACAGGGCACAAAAGTAAAGCTTTCCGATCAGGTGGTGTGCACTGGCTCCTCCCCCTATGACCCTCCTCCAAGCCAGTTAGATTTTTGTGCCCGGCCGAGAAGGGTGCAATTCTAGGTGGCTCTCCTAAAGAGCTGCTTAGAGAAAGTTTAGCTTAGGTTTTTTACTTTACAGTGAGTCCTGCTGGCAACAGGATCACTGCAACGAGGGACAGAGGGGAGAAGAAGTGAACTCACCTGCGTGCAGGATGGATTGGCTTCTTGGCTACTGGACATCAGCTCCAGAGGGACGATCACAGGTACAGCCTGGATGGTCACCGGAGCCTTGCCGCCGGCCCCCTTGCAAATGCTGAAGTAAGAAGAGGTCCAGAATCGGCGGCAGAAGACTCCTCAGTCTTCTAAAGGTAGCGCACAGCACTGCAGCTGTGCGCCATTTTCCTCTCAGCACACTTCACACGGCAGTCACTGAGGGTGCAGGGCGCTGGGAGGGGGGCGCCCTGGGAGGCAAATGAATACCTAATTTGGCTAAAAATACCTCACATATAGCCTCCGGAGGCTATATGGAGATATTTAACCCCTGCCAGAATCCGTTAAGAGCGGGAGACGAGGCCGCCGAAAAAGGGGCGGGGCCTATCTCCTCAGCACACAGCGCCATTTTCCCTCACAGAAAGGCTGGAGGGAAGGCTCCCAGGCTCTCCCCTGCACTGCACTACAGAAACAGGGTTAAAACAGAGAGGGGGGGCACTATTTTGGCGATATGCTTATATATATTAAGATGCTATAAGGGAAAACACTTATATAAGGTTGTCCCTATATAATTATAGCGTTTTTTGGTGTGTGCTGGCAAACTCTCCCTCTGTCTCTCCAAAGGGCTAGTGGGTCCTGTCCTCTATCAGAGCATTCCCTGTGTGTGTGCTGTGTGTCGGTACGTGTGTGTCGACATGTAGGAGGACGATGTTGGTGAGGAGGCGGAGCAATTGCCTGTAATGGTGATGTCACTCTCTAGGGAGTCGACACCGGAATGGATGGCTTATTTAGGAAATTACGTGATAATGTCAACACGCTGCAAGGTCGGTTGACGACATGAGACGGCCGACAAACAATTAGTACCGGTCCAGACGTCTCAAAAACACCGTCAGGGGTTTTAAAACGCCCGTTTACTTTAGTCGGTCGACACAGACACAGACAGGGACACTGAATCCAGTGTCGACGGTGAATAAACAAACGTATTCCTTATTAGGGCCACACGTTAAAGGCAATGAAGGAGGTGTTACATATTTCTGATACTACAAGTACCACAAAAGAGGGTATTATGTGGGATGTGAAAAAACTACCATAGTTTTTCCTGAATCAGATAAATTAAATAAAGTGTGTGATGATGCGTGGGTTCCCCCCGATAGAAAATTATGGGCGGTATACCCTTTCCCGCCAGAAGTTAGGGCGCGTTGGGAAACACCCCTTAAGGTGGATAAGGCGCTCACACGCTTATCAAAACAAGTGGCGGTACCGTCTATAGATAGGGCCGTCCTCAAGGACCAGCTGACAGGAGGCTGGAAAAATATCATAAAAAGTATATACACACATACTGGTGTTATACTGCGACCAGCGATCGCCTCAGCCTGGATGTGCAGAGCTGGGGTGGCTTGGTCGGATTCCCTGACTAAAAATATTGATACCCTTGACAGGGACAGTATTTTATTGACTATAGAGCATTTAAAGGATGCATTTCTATATATGCGAGATGCACAGAGGGATATTTGCACTCTGGCATCATGAGTAAATGCGATGTCCATAACTGCCAAAAGATGTTATGGACACGACAGTGGTCAGGTGATGCAGATTCCAAACGGCACAAAGGTGTATTGCCGTATAAAGGATGAGGAGTTATTTGGGGTCGGTCCATCGGACCTGGTGGCCACGGCAACTGCTGGAAAATCCACCGTTTCTTACCCTAAGTCACATCTCTGCAGAAAAAGACACCGTCTTTTCAGCCTCAGTCCTCTCGTCCCTATAAGATCATATCTGCCCAGGGATAGAGGAAAGGGAAGAAGACTGCAGCAGGCAGCCCATTCCCAGGAACAGAAGCGTTCCACCGCTTCTGACAAGTTCTCAGCATGGCGCTGAGACCGTACAGGACCCCTGGATCCTACAAGTAGTATCCCAGGGGTACAGATTGGAAGGTCGAGACGTTTCACCTTCGCAGGCTCCTGAAGTCTGCTTTACCAAGGTCTCCCTCCGACAAGGAGGCAGTATGGAAAAAAATTCACAAGCTGTATTCCCAGCAGGTGATAAATAAATTACCCCTCCTACTACAAGAAAAGGGGTATTATTCCACACTATATTGTGGTACTGAAGCCAGAAGGCTAGGTGAGACTTATTCTAAAAATTTTTTTGAACACTTACAAAGGTTCAAATCAAGATGGAGTCACTCAGAGCAGTGATAACGAACCAGGAAGAAGAGGACTATATAGTGTCCCGGGACATCAGGGATGCTTACCTCTATGTCCCAAATTTGCCCTTCTCACTAAGGGTACCTCAGGTTCGTGGTGCAGAACTGTCACTATCAGTTTCAGACGCTGCCGTTTGGATTGTCCACGGCACCCCGGGTCTTTACCAAGGTAATGGCCGAAATGATGATTCTTCTTCGAAGAAAAGGCGTCTTAAGTATCCCTTACTTGGACGATTTCCTGATAAGGGCATAGTCCAGGGAACAGTTGGAGGTCGGAGTAGCACTATCTCGGATACTGCTACAACAGCACGGGTGGATTCTAAATATTCCAAAATCGCAGCTGATCCGACGACACGTCTGCTGTGCCTAGGGATGATTCTGGACACAGTCCAGAAAAAGGTGTTTCTCCCGGAAGAGAAAGCCAGGGAGTTATCCGAGTTAGTCAGGAACCTCCTAAAAACAGTGCATCATTGCACAAGGGTCCTGGTAAAAATGGTGGCTTCCTACGAAGCAATTCCATTCGGCAGATTTCACGCAAGAACTTTTCAGTGGGATCTGCTGGACAAATGGCCCGGATCGCATCTTCAGATGCATCAGCGGATAACCCTATATCCAAGGACAAGGGTGTCTCTCCTGTGGTGGTTATAGAGTGCTCATCTTCTAGAGGGCCGCAGATTCGGCATTCAGGATTGGATGCTGGTGACCACGGAGCCCAGCCCGAGAGGCTGGGGAGCAGTCACACAGGGAAAAAATTTCCAGGGAGTGTGATCAAGTCTGGAGACTTTTCTCCACATAAATATACTGGAGCTAAGGGTAAATTTATAATGCTCTAAGCTTAGCAAGACCTCTGCTTCAGGGTCAGCCGGTATTTATCCAGTGGGAAAAACATCACGGCAGTCGCCCACGTAAACAGACAGGGCGACACAAGAAGCAGGAGGGCAATGGCAAAAACTGCAAGGACTTTTCGCTGGGCGGAAAATCATGTGATAGCACTGTCAGCAGTGTTTCATCCCGGGAATGGAAACTGGGAAGCAGACTTCCTCAGCAGGCACGACCTCCACCCGGGAGAGTGGAAACTTCATCGGGAAGTTTTTTCCACATGATTGTAAACCGTTGGGAAATACCAAAGGTGGACATGATGGCGTCCCGTCTGAACAAAAAACGGGACAGGTATTGCGCCAGGTCAAGAGACCCTCAGGCAATAGCTGTGGACGTTCTGGTAACACCGTGGGTGTACCAGTCGGTGTATGTGTTCCCTCCTCTGCTTCTCATACCTAAGGTGCTGAGAATTATAAGACGTAGAGGAGTAAGAACTATACTCATGGCTCCGGATTGGCCAAGAAGGACTTGGTACCCGGAACTTCAAGAGATGCTTACAGGGGTCTTATGGCCTCTGCCGCTAAGAAGGGACTTGCTTCAGCAAGTACCATGTCTGTTCCAAGACTTACCGCAGCTGCGTTTGTCGACATGGCGGTGGAAAGCCGGATCCTAAGGGAAAAAGGCATTCCGGAAGAGGTCATTCCTACCCTGGTCAAAGCCAGAAAGGAGGTGACCGCACAACATTATCACCACATGTGGCGAAAATATGTTGCGTGGTGTGAGGCCAGGAAGGCCCCACAAAGAAATTTCAACTCGGTCGTTTCCTGCATTTCCTGCAAACAGGAGTGTCTATGGGCCTCAAATTGGGGTCCATTAAGGTTCAAATTTCGGCCCTGTCGATTTTCTTCCAGAAAGAATTGGCTTCAGTTCCTGAAGTCCAGAAGTTGTCAAGGGAGTATTGCATATACAACCCCCTTTTGTGCCTCCAGTGGCACTGTGGGATCTCAACGTAGTTCTGGGATTCCTCAAATCACATTGGTTTAAAACCAGTCAAATCTGTGGATTTGAAGCATCTCACAGGAAAAGTGACCATGCTCTTGGCCCTGGCCTGGACCAGGCGAGTGTCAAATTGGTGGTTTTTTCTCAAAAAAGCCCATATCTGTTTGTCCATTCGGACAGGGCAGAGCTGCGGACTCGTCCCCAGTTCTCTCCCTAAGGTGGTGTCAGTGTTTTACCTGAACCAGCTTATTGTGGTGCCTTGCACCTACTAGGGACTTGGAGGACTCCAAGTTGCTAGATGTTGTCAGGGCCCTGAAAATATGTTCCAGGACGGCTGGAGTCAGGAAAACTGACTTGCTGTTATCCTGTATGCACCCAACAAACTGGGTGCTCTTGCTTCTAAGCAGACTATTGCTAGTTGGATGTGTAATACAATTCAGCTTGCACATTCTGTGGCAGGCCTGCCACAGCCAAAATATGTAAATGCCCATTCCACAAGGAAGGTGGGCTCATCTTGGGCGGCTGCCCGAGGGGTCTCGGCTTTACATCTTTGCCGAGCAGCTACTTGGTCAGGGGCAAACACGTTTGCTAAATTCTACAAATTTGATACCCTGGCTAAGGAGGACCTGGAGTTCTCTCATTCGGTGCTGCAGAGTCATCCGCACTCTCCCGCCCGTTTGGGAGCTTTGGTATAATCCCCATGGTCCTTTCAGGAACCCCAGCATCCACTAGGACGATAGAGAAAATAAGAATTTACTTACCGATAATTCTATTTCTCGGAGTCCGTAGTGGATGCTGGGCGCCCATCCCAAGTGCGGATTATCTGCAATACTTGTACATAGTTACAAAAATCGGGTTATTATTGTTGTGAGCCATCTTTTCAGAGGCTCCGCTGTTATCATACTGTTAACTGGGTTTAGATCACAAGTTGTACGGTGTGATTGGTGTGGCTGGTATGAGTCTTACCCGGGATTCAAAATTCCTCCCTTATTGTGTACGCTCGTCCGGGCACAGTACCTAACTGGCTTGGAGGAGGGTCATAGGGGGAGGAGCCAGTGCACACCACCTGATCGGAAAGCTTTACTTTTGTGCCCTGTCTCCTGCGGAGCCGCTATTCCCCATGGTCCTTTCAGGAACCCCAGCATCCACTACGGACTCCGAGAAATAGAATTATCAGTAAGTAAATTCTTATTTTTTTTACTTAACATATTCTGAGGTCGAGCATACACAAGTGCGGACAATGCTGAGTCGTATATCTGAAGGGGCTTAACCGGATTGATAGCACAACGATCACACGTAGTAAGATTTCAGACTAGATGTGTCAACAGAATTGCAGGCTAAACTACACCTGCTTTCAGGTGGATCTTTACCACTGGGGATTGGGCTAGTGAAGGTGCTTCCAAATGCAGGGCCGTAACTACGCTAAGGGCGCAACGGCCAGCGGCATGTAATGAGTAAAATTGACTCATTACATGCCGCCTCTGCTGTGTGCGCCGCGCTGGGGAGGAGAGAGCAGCGCCGGAGGCAGCGGAGGAGGGAAGGGGACTGGAGCCGCAGCAGTGCTATGTCATTGGTAGTAGCGCTGCTGCAGCTGTCCCCTCTCCTTATGTATTGGCTGCCCGGTGCTGCTGTGAATGCTGGGATGCGGTTCCTTCATCCCAGCATTCACAGCGACGGCGGGCAGCCAATACGGAAGGAGAGGGGACTGCAGCAGCGGCGCTACTACCAATGACATAGCTCTGCTGCGGCTCCAGTCCCCCTCCCTCCCTCCTCCTCCCCTGCCTGCACCGAGGGATCTGCCAGCATGAGGAGCGATGGTAAGTATCTCTCTCTCTCTATCTATTCTGTCAGCCGCAATGGGTAAAAAGGGGATGCTGTCTGCCGTAATGTGTAAAATGGGGGACGCTGTCTGCCGTAATGTGTAAAATGGGGGACGCTGTCTGCCGTAATGTGTAAAAAAGGGGACGCTGTCTGCCGTAATGTGTAAAAAGGGGGACTGGCTGCCTTAATGTGTAAAAGGGGCTCTACCTGGTGTAGTGGTGCTACTGTGCAGCGTAATTTGAATAATGGAGATTACTGTCCCTGTCATGGGGGGGGGGGGGGGGGGGGGCGCCAATGACATTTCTTGCACACAGCGCTAAAATGCCTAGTTACGGCACTGTACAAATGAAAATGTTTAAAAGATGACTATTTCTTAATTTGTGTTTTCAATAAAGATTACTTTGTAGATTATTTGTGAAATAAGGAATACTTCTAAATATAGCATTACAAACAATTGTTAACGGCTGAGTGCTGAGTTGATTTTTCTATTGCCAGAAGTTCCAGCTTCTGTTCTTTAATAGCATGAATTTCAAAAGAAAATTATAAGGTGAAAATCATTTGTCACATGTAGCGCTATTACCCTATTAAAAATGTTCCTATTGATAAACCCCTTGAAGTATTTTCAGAATTCTTTCAAATACATATCGTTAACAATATTAATATACTCCTAAGAATATTAATTTTACAACACATTATGTCTGAAATTGTCATTTACGGGAGGTTTTAAGGTGATCCAATCATACATAGCAAGATGCTTATGAATCTCTGATTTCATGCAAGTGTTTATTTAGCACATATGTAGAGGTTGACTGACTGGTCAAGCTCTGACCGCTGCTCACATGAAGCCAAATGAATTAATTTAATCCTGAGTTTTAACCCAACAATAATTAATAGATAGGGTATATTTCTCTGACGTCCTAGTGGATGCTGGGGACTCCGTCAGGACCATGGGGAATAGCGGCTCCGCAGGAGACAGGGCACAAAATTTAAAAGTTTGACCACTAGGTGGTGTGTACTGGCTCCTCCCCCCATGACCCTCCTCCAAGCCCCAGTTAGGTTTTTGTGCCCGTCCGAGCAGGGTGCAATCTAGGTGGCTCTCATAAAGAGCTGCTTAGAGTAAAAGTTTTGATAGTTTTATTATTTTCAGTGAGTCCTGCTGGCAACAGGCTCACTGCAACGAGGGACCTAGGGGAGAAGAAGTGAACTCACCTGCGTGCAGGATGGATTTGCTTCTTAGGCTACTGGACACTAGCTCCAGAGGGACGATCACAGGTACAGCCTGGATGGGTCACCGGAGCCGCGCCGCCGACCCCCTTGCAGATGCCGAAGTAAGAAGAGGTCCAGAAACCGGCGGCTGAAGGCTTTTCAGTCTTCATGAGGTAGCGCACAGCACTGCAGCTGTGCGCCATTGCGCTCAGGCACACTTCACACCGGCGGTCACTGAGGGTGCAGGGCGCTGGGGGGGGCGCCCTGGGCAGCAATGTTAATACCTTTCTGGCTAAAAAGAATACATCACATATAGTCCATGAGGCTATATGGATGTATTTCACCCCTGCCAGGTCTCAGAAAAACCGGGAGAAGAGCCCGCCGGAATAGGGGGCGGGGCCTATCTCCTCAGCACACAGCGCCTTTTTCCTACACAGCTCCGCTGCTAGGAAGGCTCCCAGGCTCTCCCCTGCACTGCACTACAGAAACAGGGTAAAAAACAGAGAGGGGGGGCATTTTTTGGCGATATTATATATATTTAAGCAGCTATAAGGAAACAACACTTATATAAGGTTGTTCCTATATATTTATAGCGCTTGGGTGTGTGCTGGCAAACTCTCCCTCTGTCTCCCCAAAGGGCTAGTGGGGTCCTGTCTTCTATCAGAGCATTCCCTGTGTGTCTGCTGTGTGTCGGTACGTGTGTGTCGACATGTATGAGGACGATGTTGGTGTGGAGGCGGAGCAATTGCCGGTAATGGTGATGTCACCCCCTAGGGAGTCGACACCGGAATGGATGGCTTTGTTTATGGAATTACGTGATAATGTCAGCACGCTGCAAAAGTCGGTTGACGACATGAGACGACCGGCAAACCAGTTAGTACCTGTACAGGCGTCTCAAACACCATCAGGGGCTGTAAAACGCCCTTTGCCTCAGTCGGTCGACACAGACCCAGACACGGACACCGAATCTAGTGTCGACGGTGAAGAAACGAACGTATTTTCCAGTAGGGCCACACGTTATATGATCACGGCAATGAAGGAGGCTTTGCATATCTCTGATACTGCAAGTACCACAAAAAGGGGTATTATGTGGGGTCTGAAAAAACTACCTGTAGTTTTTCCTGAATCAGAGGAATTGAATGACGTGTGTGATGAAGCGTGGGTTACCCCTGATAAAAAACTGCTAATTTCAAAGAAGTTATTGGCGTTATACCCTTTCCCGCCAGAGGTTAGGGCGCGCTGGAAAACACCCCCTAGGGTGGACAAGGCGCTCACACGTTTATCCAAACAAGTGGCGTTACAGTCTCCTGATACGGCCGCCCTCAAGGATCCAGCTGATAGGAGGCTGGAAAATACTCTAAAAAGTATATACACACATACTGGTGTTATACTGCGACCAGCAATCGCCTCAGCCTGGATGTGCAGTGCTGGGGTGGCTTGGTCGGATTCCCTGACTGAAAATATTGATACCCTGGATAGGGACAGTATTTTATTGACTATAGAGCAATTAAAGGATGCATTCCTTTATATGCGAGATGCACAGAGGGATATCTGCACTCTGGCATCAAGAGTAAGTGCGATGTCCATATCTGCCAGAAGAAGTCTATGGACACGACAGTGGTCAGGCGATGCGGATTCCAAACGGCATATGGAAGTATTGCCGTATAAAGGGGAGGAATTATTTGGGGTCGGTCTATCGGATTTGGTAGCCACGGCAACAGCCGGGAAGTCCACCTTTTTACCTCAAGTCCCCTCCCAGCAGAAAAAGACAGTCTTTTCAGCCGCAGTCCTTTCGTTCCTATAAGAACAAGCGAGCAAAAGGACATTCATATTTGCCCCGAGGCAAAGGAAAGGGTAAGAGACTGCAGCAAGCAGCCCCTTCCCAGGAGCAGAAGTCCTCCCCGGCTTCTGCAAAGGCCTCAGCATGACGCTGGGACCTTACAAGCGGACTCAGGGGCGGTGGGGGGTCGCCTCAAGAATTTCAGCGCACAGTGGGCTCACTCGCAGGTGGACCCCTGGATCCTGCAGGTAGTATCTCAGGGTTACAGGTTGGAATTCGAGAAGTCTCCCCCTCGCCGGTTCCTAAAATCTGCTTTGCCAACGTCTCCCTCAGACAGGGCGACGGTATTGGAAGCCATTCACAAGCTGTTTTCTCAGCAGGTGATAATCAAGGTACCCCTTCTACAACAGGGAAAGGGGTATTAGTCCACGCTATTTGTGGTACCGAAGCCGGACGGCTCGGTAAGACCTATTCTAAATCTGAAATCTCTGAACCTGTACATACAAAAATTCAAGTTCAAGATGGAGTCACTCAGAGCAGTGATAGCGAATCTGGAAGAAGGGGATTTTATGGTGTCCTTGGACATCAAGGATGCTTACCTTCATGTCCCAATTTGCCCTTCACACCAAGGGTACCTCAGGTTCGTGGTACAAAACTGTCATTATCAGTTTCAGACGCTGCCGTTTGGATTGTCCACGGCACCCAGGGTCTTTACCAAGGTAATGGCCGAAATGATGATCCTTCTTCGAAGAGAAGGCGTATTAATTATCCCTTACTTGGACGATCTCCTGATAAGGGCAAGATCCAGAGAACAGCTGGAGGTCGGAGTAGCACTAACTCAAGTAGTGCTCCAACAGCACGGGTGGATTCTGAATTTTCCAAAATCCCAACTGATCCCGTCGACACGTCTGCTGTTCCTAGGGATGATTCTGGACACTGTTCAGAAAAAGGTATTTCTTCCGGAGGAGAAAGCCAGGGAGTTATCCGAACTCGTCAGGAACCTCCTAAAACCAGGGACAGTGTCTGTGCATCAATGCACAAGAGTCCTGGGAAAAATGGTGGCTTCTTACGAAGCGATTCCATTCGGCAGATTCCATGCACGAAGGTCACACAAGGAAGAAACTTCCAGGGCGTGTGGTCAAGCCTGGAAACGTCTCTTCACATAAATATACTGGAACTAAGAGCAATCTACAATGCTCTAAGCCTGGCAAACCCTCTGCTTCAGGGTCAGCCGGTGTTGATCCAGTCGGACAACATCACGGCAGTCGCCCACGTAAACAGACAGGGCGGCACAAGAAGCAGGAGGGCAATGGCAGAGGCTGCAAGGATTCTTCGCTGGGCGGAAAATCATGTGATAGCACTGTCAGCAGTGTTCATCCCGGGAGTGGACAACTGGGAAGCAGACTTCCTCAGCAGACACGATCTTCACCCGGGAGAGTGGGGACTTCATCCAGAAGTCTTCCACATGATTGTAGTCCATTGGGAAAGACCAATGGTGGACATGATGGCGTCCCGCCTCAACAAAAAACTGGACAGGTATTGCGCCAGGTCAAGAGACCCTCAGGCAATAGCTGTGGACGCTCTGGTAACACCATGGGTGTACCAGTCAGTGTATGTGTTTCCCCCTCGGCCTCTCATACCCAAGGTACTGAGAATTATACGGCAAAGGGGAGTAAGAACGATACTAGTGGCTCCGGACTGGCCAAGAAGGACTTGGTACCCGGAACTTCAGGAGATGCTCACGGAAGATCCGTGGCCTCTACCTCTAAGAAGGGATCTGCTTCAGCAGGGACCGTGTCTATTCCAAGACTTACCGCGGCTGCGTTTGACGGCATGGCGGTTGAACGCCGGATCCTAAGGGAAAAAGGCATTCCGGAAGAGGTCATCCCTACCCTGGTCAAAGCCAGGAAGGAGGTGACTGCACAACATTATCACCGCATTTGGAGAAAATATGTTGCATGGTGTGAGGCCAGGAAGGCCCCGACAGAGGAATTTCAACTGGGTCGATTCCTACATTTCCTGCAAACAGGATTATCTATGGGCCTCAAATTAGGGTCCATTAAGGTTCAAATTTCGGCCCTGTCGATTTTCTTCCAGAAAGAATTGGCTTCAGTTCCTGAAGTCCAGACTTTTGTAAAAGGAGTACTACATATACAGCCCCCGGTTGTGCCCCCAGTGGCACCGTGGGATCTCAATGTAGTTTTGGATTTTCTCAAATCCCATTGGTTTGAGCCACTCAAATCGGTAGATTTGAAATATCTTACATGGAAAGTAACCATGCTACTGGCCCTGGCTTCAGCCAGGAGAGTGTCGGAATTGGCGGCTTTATCGTATAAAAGCCCATATCTGATTTTCCATTCGGACAGGGCAGAATTGAGGACGCGTCCTCATTTTCTGCCTAAGGTGGTATCAGCGTTTCACCTAAACCAGCCTATTGTGGTGCCTGCGGCTACTAGCGATTTGGAGGATTCCAAGTTGCTGGACGTTGTCAGAGCATTGAAAATATATATTTCAAGGACGGCTGGAGTCAGAAAATCTGACTCGCTGTTTATACTGTATGCACCCAACAAGCTGGGTGCTCCTGCTTCTAAGCAGACGATTGCTCGTTGGATTTGTAGCACAATTCAACTGGCACATTCTGTGGCAGGCCTGCCACAGCCTAAATCTGTCAATGCCCACTCCACAAGGAAGGTGGGCTCATCTTGGGCGGCTGCCCGATGTGTCTCGGCATTACAACTCTGCCGAGCAGCTACGTGGTCAGGGGAGAACACGTTTGTAAAATTCTACAAATTTGATACCCTGGCTAAGGAGGACCTGGAGTTCTCTCATTCAGTGCTGCAGAGTCATCCGCACTCTCCCGCCCGTTTGGGAGCTTTGGTATAATCCCCATGGTCCTGACGGAGTCCCCAGCATCCACTAGGACGTCAGAGAAAATAAGAATTTACTCACCGGTAATTCTATTTCTCGTAGTCCGTAGTGGATGCTGGGCGCCCATCCCAAGTGCGGATTGTCTGCAATACTTGTACATAGTTATTGTTACAAAAAAATCGAGTTGTTTATTGTTGTGAGCCATCTTTTCAGAGGCTCCTACGTTATCATACTGTTAACTGGGTTCAGATCACAAGTTGTACGGTGTGATTGGTGTGGCTGGTATGAGTCTTACCCGGGATTCAAAATCCTTCCTTATTGTGTACGCTCGTCCGGGCACAGTATCCTAACTGAGGCTTGGAGGAGGGTCATGGGGGGAGGAGCCAGTACACACCACCTAGTGGTCAAACTTTTAAATTTTGTGCCCTGTCTCCTGCGGAGCCGCTATTCCCCATGGTCCTGACGGAGTCCCCAGCATCCACTACGGACTACGAGAAATAGAATTACCGGTGAGTAAATTCTTATTTTTTTCTTTACATTTGAAGTTTCATTTACAGGTTGAGTATCCCATATCCAAATATCCGAAATACGGAATATTCCGAAATACGGACTTTTTTGAGTGAGAGTGGGATAGTGAAACTTTTGTTTTTTGATGTCTCAATGTACACAAACTTTGTTTAATACACAAAGTTATTAAAAATATTGTATTAAATGACCTTCAGGCTGTGTTATAAGGTGTATAAGAAACATAAATGAATTGTGTGAATGTACACACACTTTGTTTAATGCACAAAGTTATAAAAAATATTGGCTAAAATGACCTTCAGGCTGTGTGTATAAGGTGTATATGAAACATAAATACATTATGTGCTTAGACTTGGGTCCCATCACCATGATATCTCATTATGGTATGCAATTATTCCAAAATACAGAAAAATCCCATATCCAAAATACCTCTGGTCCCAAGCATTTTGGATAAGGGATACTCAACCTGTACAAGAATATAATTTCCCAACCTGTTATTTTACCTAATAAGCAGAGTTATTGTGAAACTGTTATAGCGTAGCTTATTAAGCTGGCCATATACACTCTACAACTGAATTGCTGATTGGGATGTTCAGAGCAATGACGCAGTTTTTCCAGCCTCCCCAGAGCTTGTTAGTAAGATCAGGTGATTACTACACATACACAAGTGGATTATAGGTACCGGATAGTTTACTGATTGCTTATTATTAGGCAGTGGGGTACATCTCAGGTTACATAGTGCAATACAGTTGAAACTCAGAAAATTAGAATATCGTGCAAAAGTTCATTTATTTCAGTAATTCAACTTAAAAGGTGAAACTAATATATTATATAGACTCATTACATGCAAAGTGAGATATTTCAGGCCTTTGTTATAATTTTGATGATTGTGGTTTACATCTTAAGAAATCCCAAATATCAGAAAATTAGAATATTATATAAAATCAATAAAAAAGGATTTTAAATACAGAAATGTCGGCCCTCTGAAATGTATAATCATGCATATGTACTCAGTACTTGGTTTGGGCCCCTTTTGCATGAATTACTGCCTCAATGCAGCGTGGCATGGATTCTATCATCCTGTGGCACCGCTGTGTTATGGAAGACCAGGATGCTTCAATAGTGGCCTTCTGCTCTTCTGCATTGTTCGGTCTCATGTCTCTCATCTTTCTCTTGGCAATGCCCAATAGATTCTCTATGGGGTTCAGGTCAGGCGAGTTTGCTGGCCAATCCAGCACAGTAATCCCACGGTCATTGAGCCAGGTTTTGGTACTTTTGGCAGCGTTGGCAGTTGCCAAGTCCTGCTGGAAAATGAAGTCAGCATCTCCATAAAGCTTGTCTGCTGAAGGAAGCATGAAGTGCTCTAAAATGTCCTGGTAGACAGCTACGTTGAATCTGGACTTAATAAAGCACAGAGGACCAACACCAGCAGATGACATGGCTCCCCAAATCAACACAAACTGTGGAAATTTCACACTGGACTTCAAGCATCTTGGATTGTGTGCCTCTCCATTCTTCCTCCATACTCTGGGGCCTTGGTTTCCAAATGAGATGCAAAATTTGCTCTCGTCAGAAAAGAGCAACAGACCAGTTCTTTTTTTTTTTTTTTTTTTTTAGCCCAGGTAAGACGCTTCTGACCTTGTTTGTTCAAGAGTGTCTTGACAAGAGGAATACGACATTTGAAGCCCATTTCCAGGAACCGTCTGTGTGTAATGGCTCTTGATGCACTAACTCCAGCCTCAGTCCACTCCTTGTGAAGCTCCCCCACACTCGCCTGACCTGAACCCCATAGAGAATCTATGGGGCATTGCCAAGAGAAAGATGAGACATGAGACCGAACAATGCAGAAGAGCTGAAGGCCGCTATTGAAGCATCCTGGTCTTCAATAACACCTCAGCAGTGCCACAGGCTGATAGAATCCATGCCACGCTGCACTGAGGCAGTAATTCATGCAAAAGGGGCCCAAACCAAGTACTGAGTACATATGCATGATTATACTTTTCAGAGGGCTGACGTTTCTGTATTTAAAATCCTTTTTTTTATTGATTTTATGTAATAATCTAATTTTCTGAGGATTTGGATTTGGGGTTTTCTTAAACTATAAGCCACAATCCTCAAAATTATAATAAATAAAGGCTTGACATATCTCACTTTGCATGTAATGAGTCTATATAATAGTTTCACCTTTTAAGTTGAATTACTGAAATAAATGTACTTTTGCATGATATTCTAATTTTCTGAGTTTCACCTGTATTATGCCACTTACCTGGTAGTGGTTGCACTATCACAACATGTGTGGTGAGAATTTGTGTGTATGCTAGTGTGCTTTATTTGCTGTAGGTCACCTGTTTGATCCCCCCAGGGATATCCAAATAACAGCAGCTATTTCCACTTCTGAAATACTGGAAGCTTCACAACTCTGCCTCAAGAAGCCGTGAAGGCTGTAATAATTCTACTTTGCCTGTGCACTACTCCATACATCATACTCGTTGAGTTTTAAAGCACTACATGGCCACTGACACCATTTTAGCAAAGTTTTATTTGCTTTACTATTATATTGATGAGGAAAAGAAGTGATGAGATACTGTACCATAAATTAGGGGCAAATCCAATTAGCCGCATGATTTACCCCGTGGCAAATTGTTGGCCCTGCCCGATTCATTTGGTTGTGGGAACACCATGCAGTAATCTCTAAAGAAAGATCCACATTAAATGTACCCCTCTGTGTATAACGGTGGAACCCATTGGATTCTGGATTTTTCCATGCAATCAGTGGGATTCAGCGACTTTCAAGATTTTATCACGCAGGGAGAAGGCTAAATAATTGAATAGATCCTGGAGTTCAACTCAGAGGTTTCCCGGCGCTTAATTTAATATGCCCCTTAATGTTTGACTCAAACTGTGCTCATGTGGGGCCTACATATGCAACAGGGTACCTATGGGTGAATCAGTCATACGGATCGGAGTCGCATCTCCATGTTACTGGGTGTGGGTTTTTCGTGGGAGCATGCAGAGATCCAGCTGCTTTCTCGTTTCTCTTACACAAGGGATAGGGGTGGTGAAAATGCGAGGTGGTGATGATGATTACAGTGCTAGTTGTCTGATGATCTGAATAAAGTCAGAAATTTGCATTTCTTTTCAGATGCATAAAGCAGATGGAATTGTGCTTTATGTGCAACTCTGAATCAGGCCCTTAGTGGGCAGTTCAGTTCCTTAAAATGATATAATGACTCAGAAGAAGAGGTTTGATAATAGGACAAGATGGATTCTTTTCCTGTGCACGGGGGGAAGGGCGCCAGCCAGCAGCAGCAATTCAATTGTGCTGCCCTATGGGCGTGCATGCTGCTGAGGCCGACGTTTCTTCTTGCAACCTCCCCATGCTGGCGAGCAGAAATGTAGAAAAATGACTTGTTTGGGCACCCAAATGGCAATTTTAGTTTTGCACCTAGAACTTTAGTTATGTTTAGCAGTTTTACACTAATGAAGCCAGCTCTTCTTGGCGCGAATTGGCTTGATTATAAAGAAACAAAAAGCAATTGAATTGTCCCCATAGTGACTTCCTGGTTCTGATTATGTCTTTATTCTGTTTTGATTCTGCTTGTCTCTTGGTATCGTATTGCCTGGCTGATTCTGACATGTTTCTGACAACCACTCTTCTGTGTGCCTCACTGTGTTCAGTTTACTACCAGCGTATCTGGTGCAGCGATGCCCAAACCCCCTTGAGGGGGTGTCTGGTGAAAACCACCAATACATTAGACTCTGCTCTAGGTATAAGCAAATTCTGCAAGTATGGCCGACATCCACACAACACTATCTTCCCTACACAGTGCTGAATTTTCCTATTGACAAGGAAGATCTTCCAGGCACCTGGAACTAGATCATATAAATAGAACAGTTGTTGAAGAAGGGTTGTGAGAGAAGCCAAGATTTATTTTATTGGCCTGTTGGGTGCCATATTTAATCAGAACCCTACTTTAGCATTTTGTGAATGTCTCTGCATCTTCAGGAGGCTTAGTGACTCTGCCTGATAGGTTGTTCCACTGGTGATCTTTCCTTCATAGTACAGTAGCAGAAGTAATATATTCCATGTGGAAAAACCAATGCCAGGGCTTTTCATCAATGTGACCACTGTCTCATCGTGTTTTGTTCACATGCCATAGGAAATAATTTCCATTGATATATTAGGAAATGTCTAGCAAGCTGAACAACAAAATCATTGCACCTTTTATTTGCTGGTATAACATTCCTGATCATCAATAGTCCTTTCACACCACACAAATAACCCGGTATCGACCCAGCATATTGCCGGGTCATTATACGGTGTGAAAGGGCCATGGTTGAAATTCCGGGTCGCATAAACCGGTAATTCAACCCGGGAATAAAGAAGTGTTATTCCCGGGTTGAATACCGGGTCAGTGGCAGCCTGAACGGGTTCGACCCGGGACCCGTCCAATATATAGGGAGAGGCGGCGCAGAGATGAGCTCATCTCCCAGCGCCGCCTCCGACCCCTGCTGCCGAATTCGCCTCCGGCGCTATGGCAACTCACTGGGCAAATTGCCGGGTCGGGAAGCTGCCTGTTAGGGTCCAATGCCGGATCCCACCTGGGAAGGACCCGTTTCCAATTCCCAGGGTGGGATCTGGCATTGGCAAATGTGAAAGGGGTATACGATGTTATATATCCTAGTAAAAAATCAAATCAAATCATTAACGTTTTTATCCATTAAAATCTTAATTTCTGGTGAGTGACCAGAGATGCTCTATTTACTTCTAAGGTGGACCTATTTTCAAACAGACATTGGGGTCGATTCAATTCAGCGACAGTTGAATAGCGCCGGGAATTAGCTCCCGACGCTATTCAATTCAGCTAAAGTTAAGTCGGCGAATGCCCGTTTTCGTGGACTTTAACAGGTTGTTTTGACGGGAGAACGGGCATTCTCAGACTTAACTACCCGCGGCGATGCTGATTCCCGACAGAATCAGCCTTGCGTCGGCCGCGCGGCAGCCCTTTTGTCGGTTTTCTTCTCTCACCCCCCGGGGGGGAGAGAAGAATTCCCGACAATTGAGGGTAACTAGTCGCTGTATTGAATAGCACCGGGAGCTAATTCCCGGCGCTATTCAACTGTTGCTGAATTGAATCGACCCCATTGAGGTCAATACAGTTACATGCGACTTCATTGTGGCGCAAGTAAGTATGGATATATGCCGTACTGCAGCGGCAACTCACCCCTTTGTGAGTCATGGGATTGAGCCTATTGTGTTGTTGATGCCTTGCCTCCTTGATCTTCCACTATGTAATATTGGTTAGTTCACGGACGAGGAACATTGACAACACTGTTAGAAATATGAAAGCAGCATGAGCGCCAAGAATAGTAAAGCTGCACGTTAAGGAGGAAGAACACCAGATACCAGTTAAGCAGTTGTCAGTATTATTATTTATTATTACCAGTTATTTATATAGCGCACACATATTCCTTAGCGCTTTTCAGAGTATATTTGGCCATTCACATCAGCCCAGTGAAGTTTATAATCTAAATTCCCTAGCTCATGTACATGCACGCACATTCATACAAGGGTTAATGTTTTGTTGGGAGCAAATTAGCCTACCAGTATATTTTTGGAGTGTGAGATGAAACTGGAGTGCCTGGAGGAAACCCACGCAGGTGCGGGGAGAATATATAAACTCCACACAGTTAAGGCCATGGTGGGAATCGAACCCGTGACCTCAGTGCTGTGAGGCAGGAATGCTAACCATTACACCATATAATTATTAACTGTTCATAAACTACATGCCTGTGTACATTTTAAAGCTGTAATAATAATTTTGTATCAGTGGGCAGACTTTATAATTTCTCTTACGTCCTAGAGGATGCTGGGGACTCCGTAAGGACCATGGGGTATAGACGGGCTCCGCAGGAGACATGGGCACTCTAAGACTTTAGATGGGTGTGAACTGGCTCCTCCCTCTATGCCCTTCCTCCAGACCTCAGTTAGATCCTGTGCCCAGGGGAGACTGGATGCACTACAGGGGAGCTCTACTGAGTTTCTCTGAAAAGACTTTTGTTAGGTTTTTTATTTTCAGGGAGCACTGTTGGCAACAGGCTCCCTGCTTCGTGGGACTGAGGGGAGAGAAGCAGACCCACTTTCCTGGACTGATGGGCTCTGCTTCTTAGGCTACTGGACACCATTAGCTCCTGAGGGTCGGAACACAGGTGTCGTCCTTGCTGTTCGTCCCAGAGCCACGCCGCCGTCCTCCTCACAGAGCCGGAAGATTGAAGCCGGGTAAGTATAGGAAGCAAGAAGACTTCAAAGGCGGCAGAAGACTTCAGATCTTCATGGGGTACCGCGCAGCGCGCCACTGCTCACACAACACACACAGGCACAGCAAGGGTGCAGGGCGCAGGGGGGGGCGTCCTGGGCAGCAATTTTTACCTCACATAAGACTGGCACACATATATAGATACTGCGGAGGCAGTATATAATAAATCCCCTGCCAGTATAATAAAAATAGCGGGACCGAAGCCCGCCGTCGAGGGGGTGGAGCTTGATCTTCCAGCACTAACCAGCGCCATTTTCTCCACAGCATGCTGCAGAGAAGCTGCTCCAGGACTCTCCCCTGCTGAACAAGTAACGGGGCAAAAAGCGAGGGGGAGGGGGGGCACATGTATTTGGTGCTAATTCTATATATAAAGCGCTGTACAGGCTGGGACTTTGTTTCAGTATCTAGTGGCGCTGGGTGTGTGCTGGCATACTCTCTCTCTGTCTCTCCAAAGGGCCTTATTGTGGGTCTGTCCCCATTTTCATATATCCCAGTGTGTGTGGGGGTGTCCGTACGTGTGTGTCGAGATGTCTGAAGCGGAAGGCTCGTCTAGGGAGGAAGCAGAGCAGATGGTGGCGGTGTCTCCGTCGGCACAGCCGACACCTGATTGGTTGGACATGTGGAATGTTTTAAATGCTAATGTGGCTTTATTACGTAAGAGATTGGACAAAGCAGAGTCCAAGGACAAAGCAGGGAGTCAATCCATGGCTGTTACTGTGTCACAAGACCCTTCAGGGTCCCATAAACGTCCCTTTTCCCAGATAGCAGACACTGATACCGACACGGATTCCGACTCCAGTGTCGACTATGATGATGCAAGGTTGCACCCAAGAGTGGCCAAGAGTATTCAATATATGATTATTGCAATAAAATATGTTTTGCATATCACAGAGGACCCCTCTGTCCCTGACACGAGGGTTTGCATGTTTAAGGAAAAGAAACCTGAGGTAACGTTTCCCCCATCTCATGAGCTGAACGCTTTATTTGAAAGGGCTTGGGAAACTCCAGACAAGAGACTGCAGGTTCCCAAGAGAAGTATTATGGCGTATCCTTTCCCCTCAAAGAACAGGTTACGGTGGGAATCCTCCCCCACGGTGGACAAGGCCTTGACGCGCTTGTCCAAAAAGGTGGCACTACTGTCGCCGGACACGGCAGCCCTAAAGGATCCTGCGGATTGCAGGCAGGAAACTACCTTAAAATCAATTTATGCGACTACGGGAGCCCTGCTCAGACCTGCAGTAGCGTCGGCATGGGTGGTTAGCGCAATTGCAGCTTGGGCAGATAACTTGTCATCTGACATTGACACCCTAGATAAGGATAGTATTTTGTTGACCTTAGGTCACATCAAGGACCCAGCGTTATATATGAGAGAGGCTGCGAGAGATATTGGGCTTATAGGTTCAAGAGCCAATGCCATGGCAGTTTCTGCTAGAAGGCCCTGTGGACCCGTCAATGGACAGGTGATGCTGACTCAGAGACATATGGAGGCTTTGCCTTACAAAGGTGAAGTTTTATTTGGGGAGGGCCTCGCGGACCTGGTTTCCACAGCTACCGCGGGTAAGTCTTCTTTTTTGCCTTGCGTTCCCCCACAGCAGAAGAAATCACCTCAATACCAGATGCAGTCCTTTCGGTCTCATAAGTTCAGAAAGGGGCGTGGCTCTTCCTTCCTCGCCAGAGGTAGAGGGAAATGAACACCAGCTACGGCTAGTTCCCAGGAACAAAGATCCTCCCCGGCCTCTACAAAATCCACCGCATGACGCTGGGGCTCCGCTTCGGGAGTCTGCACCGGTGGGGTCACATCTTCGACTCTTCAGCCAAGTCTGGGTTCAGTCGGATTTGGATCCTTGGGTGGTCGAAATTGTATCCCAAGGCTACAAGCTGGAGTTCGAAGATGTGCCTCCACACCGATTTTTCAAATCGGCCTTGCCAGCTTCTCCCCCAGAAAGGGAAATAGTTTCAGCTGCCATACAAAAGCTGTGTCAACAGCAAGTGATTATCAGGGTTCCCCTAGTGCAACAGGGGAAAGGGTTTTATTCAACCCTATTTGTGGTCCCGAAGCTGGATGGCTCGGTCAGACCAAGTCTGAATCTAAAATCCATAAACCTATATTTGAAGAGGTTCAAATTCAAGATGGAATCTCTCCGGGCAGTGATCTCCAGCCTGGAAGAGGGGGATTTTATGGTGTCACTAGACATAAAGGATGCATACCTTCATGTCCCCATATATCCTCCTCATCAGGCGTACCTGAGATTCGCTGTACAGGATTGTCATTACCAGTTTCAGACGTTGCTGTTTGGGCTTTCCACGGCCCCGAGAATTTTCACCAAGGTAATGGTGGAAATTATGGTGCTCCTGCGCAAGCAGGGGGTCACAATTATCCCATACTTGGATGATCTCCTGATAAAGACAAGATCAAGAGATCAGTTACAAAAAAGCGTGTCTCTCTCCCTGAGAGTACTACAACAACACGGCTGGATTCTAAATCTACCAAAGTCGCAGTTGGTTCCGACAACTCGGCTGTCATTTTTGGACATGAGGGTTTTTCTCCCAATGGAAAAAGCCCAGGAACTCCAGAACATGGTCATGGACCTGCTGAAACCAAAAAGAGTGTCGGTTCATCAATGCACTCGAGTATTGGGAAAGATGGTGACGAGGCCATTCCGTTCGGCAGGTTCCATGCGAGAACTTTTCAGTGGGACCTTCTGGACAAGTGGTCAGGGTCCCATCTACAGATGCATCGGAGGATAAGCCTGTCACCCAGGGCCAGGGTCTCTCTCCTGTGGTGGCTCCAGAGTGCTCACCTTCTAGAGGGTCGCAGGTTCAGTATTCAAGATTGGGTTCTTGTGACCACGGACGTAAGCCTCCGAGGATGGGGAGCAGTCACACAAGGAAAAAAATTTCAGGGAATATGGTCAAGCCATGAAGCTTGTCTGCACATCAATGTGCTGGAATTAAGGGCCATATACAACGGCCTGCAACAGGCGGAGAATCTGCTTCGCAACCTACCCGTTCTGATCCAGTCAGACAACGTCACAGCCGTGGCGCATGTAAACCGCCAGGGCGGGACAAGGAGCAGAGCAGCAATGGCAGAAGCCACCAGGATTCTTCGCTGGGCGGAAAATCATGTAAGCGCTCTGTCAGCGGTCTTCATTCCGGGAGTAGACAACTGGGAGGCAGACTTCCTCAGCAGGCACGATCTCCATCCAGGAGAGTGGGGACTTCATCAAGAGGTCTTTGCAGAGGTAACAAGTCGTTGGGGACTTCCTCAAATAGACATGATGGCGTCACGCCTCAACAGAAAGCTTCGGACGTATTGTTCCAGGTCGAGGGACCCTCAGGCAGTGGCGGTGGACGCCCTGGTGACACTGTGGGTGTTTCAGTTGGTCTGTGTGTTCCCTCCGCTTCCACTTATCTCAAAAATATTGAGAATCATAAGACGAACAAGAGTGCAGACAATGGGGGTAATTCCAAGTTGATCGCAGCATCAAATTTTTTAGCAGTTGGGCAAAACCATTTGCACTGCAGGTGTGGCAGATATAACATTTGCAGAGAGAGTTAGATTTGGGTGGGGTGTGTTCAATCTGCAATCTAATTTGCAGTGTAAAAATAAAGCAGCCAGTATTTACCCTGCACAGAAATAAAATAACCCACCCAAATCTAACTCTCTTTGCAAATGTTATATCTGCCACACCTGCAGTGCACATGGTTTTGCCCAATTGCTAACTTTCTTGCTGCTGCGATCAACTCAGAATTACCCCCAATACTCATTGTCCCAAATTGGCCTCGAAGGACCTGGTATTCAGATCTTCAGGAAATGATCACAGAAGATCCGTGGCCTCTTCCTCCCAGGGAGGACCTGTTGCAGCAGGGGCCCTGTGTGTTCCAAGACTTACCGCGGTTACGTTTGACAGCATGGCGGTTGAACACCAAATCCTAGCTAGGAAAGGTATTCCGGGGGAAGTCATCCCTACTCTAATCAAAGCTAGGAAGGAGGTAACGGCGAAGCATTATCACCGTATCTGGAGGAAATATGTATCTTGGTGTGAAGCCAAGACTGCTCCTACGGAAGATTTTCAGCTGGGTCGTTTTCTCCATTTTCTACAGACAGGAGTGGATATGGGCCTAAAGTTAGGCTCCATTAAGGTGCAGATTTCGGCCTTATCTATATTCTTTCAGAAGGAATTGGCTTCTCTCCCAGAAGTCCAGACTTTTGTAAAGGGAGTGCTGCACATCAAACCTCCTTTTGTGCCCCCAGTGGCACCGTGGGACCTTAACGTGGTGGTACAGTACCTTAAATCACACTGGTTTGAACCTCTTCAAACAGTTTAATTAAAATTTCTCACTTGGAAAGTGGTCATGTTGTTGGCCTTGGCATCTGCGAGGCGGGTGTCCGAATTGGCGGCTTTGTCTCACAAGAGACCCTATCTGATTTTCCATGTGGATCGAGCAGAGTTGAGGACTCGTCCTCAATTTCTGCCTAAAGTGGTTTCGTCGTTTCATATGAACCAACCTATTGTGGTGCCTGTGGCTACAGGTGACTTGGAGGATTCCAAGTCCCTTGATGTAGTCAGGGCCTTAAAAATTTATGTAGCCAGGACGGTTCGGTTTAGGAAAACAGAGGCACTGTTTGTCCTGTATGCAGCCAACAAGTTTGGCGCTCCTGCTTCTAAGCAGACTATTGCTCCCTGGATCTGTAACACGATTCAGCAGGCTCATTCTACGGCTGGATTGCCGTTACCAAATTTGGTAAAGGCCCATTCCACTAGGAAGGTGGGCTCTTCTTGGGCGGCTGCCCGAGGCGTCTCTGCATTACAGCTTTGCCGAGCAGCTACTTGGTCGGGTTCAAACACTTTTGCAAAATTCTACAAGTTTGATACCCTGGCTGATGAGGACCACATGTTTGCTCAATCGGTGCTGCAGAGTCATCCGCACTCTCCTGCCCGGTCTGGAGCTTTGGTATAAACACCATGGTCCTTACGGAGCCCCAGCATCCACTAGGACGTAAGAGAAAATAAGATTTTAAACCTACCGGTAAATCTTTTTCTCCTAGTACGTAGAGGATGCTGGGCGCCCGTCCCAGTGCGGACAAATTCTGCAAGGCTTGTTGTTGCTTACATAAGGGTTATGTTACAGTTGAGATAAGTCTCTGGCTGATGCTGTTTTGTTCATACTGTTAACTGGTTTAGTATATACCATGTTGTATGGTGTGTTTGGTGTGGGCTGGTATGTATCTCGCCCTTAGATTAACAAAAATCCTTTCCTCGTACTGTCCGTCTCCTCTGGGCACAGTTCTATAACTGTGGTCTGGAGGAGGGGCATAGAGGGAGGAGCCAGTTCACACCCATCTAAAGTCTTAGAGTGCGCATGTTTCTTGCGGAGCCCGTCTATACCCCATGGTCCTTACGGAGACCCCAGCATCCTCTACGGACTAGGAGAAAAAGTTTTACCGGTAGGTTTAAAATCTTATTTTCGACCCAGTGTGCTTTGGACCAGAAATGAAGGGTTAGATGCTGGTGGACTACAAGGCCCTGAGAGGCCAGGATTAGTGCATAGAGAGAGTTAAATAGATAAAACAGTAAATGATTACGCTTCAGCAGCCAGAGGAATGCAGCTTTAGTTTTGGTAATCAGATCTTCACATAGGGTTGGAGTTAGGATTTATCAGTTTATTGCTAGCATGATATGACTTTGGGTTGATCTAGAAACAATTTGCCGTGTGCCTTGGCTGTGACATTTGGAGAGTGTAATAAGTGTCAGTTTGTATGACAGTACTGTGATCTGTGGTGCATTCTTGTAATTCTACCAGTCTGCAGCATATGCTGTGCAGAGAGGAATTATCTTGACAAGATCACATTTGTTTTGATAACACACTTGATAAGGTCACAAATGACTGTAGCACAGGGCCTTGCATAAACATTGGGACAATTGTTTTATTATATTAAATATGTTAAGTATATTGCAGACCTTTATGTTAAATGTTTAAATGCTGTGACTAAAAATGCATGTGGAGACAAACTTCCTTATGTATTTTAACATTTGCCTTCACGGACAAGCAAACAGCTTAAAATATGAAGAACGTTTCGACTTCAACAGCCAGAAAGCTGATTAGCTCTGTTCCAGGGTTTAAACACTGAGCTCCGTGGGATATATTGAGATGTCAGTGTGTTATCATTCTGAAATAAGTTACCCCTAAAGAAGAGAATATGAATCCAGGGCCATTGAAGTCTGACTGATATTGTATCTTTGCTAGGAAAACGGAATGGTAATGCCCAAGCCTGTTAGTAAATTCAAATCTGCAGAGAAATCTGATTATTTGAGAAGTATTGGTTCTGTTTCACTAAACATTTTTAGAAAAATAGTTATATTTTCCCTTTAAATGAATTATCTTTGGTATATTTCATCTAATGTGTAGCTGTACTTAATGCTCAGACGGGTTCAGTATGATAACCCGGCTGACGGGGATGCAAACTGTCAGGATCCTGCCAGCCGCAATACCGGCAGCGAACTCAGCGAGTTCTATTCTCCCTCGGGTAGTGGCGTGGACCCACCACCCCAGTGGGAATACCGGGGAGCGGTCAGTATTCTGACCATGCATGTTACCAGCTGTCGCGATCCTGAACACTGGGATCCCGACAGCCAGTATATTAACTACATCCCGCTTAGACTACCTATTATCCCTCCACCTGCTATGGAACTACAAATCCCAACATGCCCTGTCACAGTTGCTTACCTCAGCTGTATTGGGCGAAATAGGTCTAAGTAGTCTCCTGCAACTGTTATATGGGGTTCAGATACAATACATTTGTCATGGTTTAGCTTATGGTTCCTGTAAAATACATACTTCCCAGACTGATGGTGTCCTGTGATCTCCAGTAGGCCTGTATTTACAGCATGCAGTCAGTGCTGATCAGGGGAATTCCAGGCTCTGTTGCTCACCACAAACGTGTGTGTGTGTGTGTGTGTGTGTGTATATATATATATATATATATATCTCTCTATATATCTCTATATATCTCTATATATATATATATATATATATATCACGATTTGGATAGTCATTCGTTTCTTTAAAGAATAATTACTAATACTGCTTTGTTTATTTATATCTGTTTTTAATTAATGTGTTGCAGGGAGTTTTTGTTTTCTTCTTTTTGAAGGTAAAGACTGATAAATGTATGCAGCTTCCCTGAAAGTAGTTTATACATTTAAAAAGAAACAAAAGACAAAATTACTCTATCACGCTTTTGAATCATTTCAGTAGCAGTATTTGTACAGTGTTACTGGAAAATATGAAAATCATACTTACATTAGCAGTAACTTATAACAGTGATCTTTATAACTGTAGAATTTTAACCTTCAGCCCCATTGTTATGTAACATATTGGGGTCGAATTCAGTTATTTGCACAGTGCTGTCCATATCGGCACTGTTATCGAAAAGATAGCAGGCTGATATGTGCTGGTAATGTAACTGACCGTTCTGACACCTGCAGCTGTCGATTTCAACAGCTGCAGGTGGCGATGCCCATTGACCACAGCAGGGACAGACCTGTCCCTGCCTGTGGTGGGTGCAGGCTTTTGACTGCGCTGGGGATCTCGCGTGAGTAGCAAGATCCCGTGCATGTGCTGAGGAGCCAGCCAGGACAGGGAGAGACAGCGCTTCAGCTCTGGAGCTTTTGTTCCCCCGTTTCAGCAAACAAGATGTTCTTACATCTCGTTGTTGTCCCTTCCTGCTTTGCCTCGTTAATGAGGCGAAGCAGGAAGTGTTATTGCTGCCAGCAAAGTAACATACAGTATAATCTCCCTCTGAAACAAATAAACAATATAGTGGCACCCACAGTCCCGGTTACCTAATGTAGGTTTGTCCCTATCTCCTGATAGGTCAAAACTATATGTTTTGGTAAAATATATACTTGCTACTTTTGATGATAAAAGTGGGAATCTTATTTTAATGGGCGTTTATCAAAACAACTAGCTAATATATAGCTAACTAGCTAAAATATAGGCACTGAAAGCCAGGCCTGTATTTTGCTCCCAAATTATGGAAATTAGGTGGTAATGTTTTTTCTAGGCCAGCCTGCTCTAGACATCAGAATTTACACCCATCAGCCATAACATGAAAACCACTCAGTTCTTGAAGTTGATGTGTTGGAAGCAGAAAAAATGGGAAAGCATACGCATCTGAGAAACCGTGACAAGAGCCAAATTGTGATTGACAGACAACTAGGTTAGAGCATCTCGGTACAGCAGGTCTTGCGGGGTGTTCCCGGTATGCATTGGTAAGTACCCAAGAAAAGTGGTCTGTAGAAGGACAACTGTTGACAGGGTAATTGGTTTCCAAGGCTCATTGATGTGTGTGGGAAGCGAAGACTAGCCTGTCTGGTTTGATACCACAGAAGAGCTACTGTAGCACAAATTACAGAAAATGCTAATTCTGGCTATGCTAGAAAAATGTCAGTACAAACAGTTAATTGCAGCTTGCTGTGTATGGGATTTGAGTAGCTTCAGACTGGTCAGAGTGCCCATGCTGACATTGCTCCGCCAGCAAAAGCACCTACAATGGGCACATGTGCCTCAGAACTGGACCGTGGAGCAATGGAAGAAGGTGACCTGATGAATTATGTGGATGGCCTGGTGCATGTTGTTTACATGGGTAAGAGATAGCACCAGGATACACTATGGGAAGAAGGCAAGCCAGCGGAGGCAGTATGATGCTTTGGGCAATTTTCTACTGGAAAACTTGGCTCCTGGTATCATGTGGATATTACTTTGACAAGTACCATCTAAATAAAAATTGTTTCAGACGAAGTATACCCCTTCATGGCAAGGGTATTTTCTGATGGCAGTGGCCTCTTTCAGTAGGATAATGCACCCTGCCACACTTAAAAACACTGTTTAGGAATGGCTTGAGGTACATTTATTTATTACCAGTTATTTATATAGCGCACACATAATCCGCAGCGCTTTACAGAGAATATTTGCCCGTTCACATCAGTCCCTGCCCCAGTGGAGCTTACAATCTATATTCCCTATCGCGCTATTCAACTGTTGCCGAATTTAATGGACCCCATAGACACATTCACATTCGGGTTCATTTTATTTTGCTGAGAGCCAATTAATCTACCAGTATATATTTTTGGATTGTTGGTGGAAACCGGAGTACCCTGAGGAAACCCACGCAAGTACAGGAAGAATATACAAACTCCGCACAGTTAGGGCCATGGTGGGAATCGAACCTGTGACCTCAGTGCTGTGAGGCAGTAATGCTAACCATTATACCATCCATACTGCCATGACAAAGAGGTCAAGGTATTCACTTGGCCTCCAAATTCCCCAGATCTCAATCCGATTGAGCATCTGTGGGATGTGCTGAATAAACAAGTCTGAGCCTCAGAGTCCCCACCTCACAGCTTACAGGACATAAAGGATAAGATGTTACTATCTTGGTGCCAGATGCCACAGGACACCTGTGAAGGTCTTATCAAGTCCATGCCTTGACACACCAGAGCTATTTTGGCGGTATGACGAGGACCTACACAATAGTAGGCAAGTGGTTTTAATGTTGTGACTGATGTGTATTATTATTATTATCCTTTATTTATATGGCGCCACAAGGGATCAGCAGCGCCCATTACACAGTACATAATCAAATGAGCAAACAAAAAAACAGCACTTACAGTTCAAGACAATATAGGACAGGTATAGAAAACCAGGGTTTAGGTGCCATCAAAGGGAGTATGGAGTATAAGATAGCGTAAGTAAGAAAAGGAAATGCACATAAGGAAAGAAGTCCCTGCTCTTGCGAGATTACAATCTAAAATGTGAAGGGCTAACAGACCGGGGTGACACAGAAGGGGTAGACAGTGAGCATAGACGAGGGTTAGGAGGAGAGTTGGCTGGGTTTGGTGAAGAAGTGGGTCTTGAGAGCCCGTTTGAAGTTTTGTAGAGGTGGGGAGTCAGAGAATTCCAGAGACAGGGAGCAGCACATGCAAAATCTTGTTCGTAGGAGTGGGAAGAGGTAATCAGTTGGCAGGAGAGACGGCGTGCATTAGCAGGGCGAAGAGGATGGGTGGGAATGTAAAGAGAGAGAAGGTCAGACTTGTAAGAGGGAGAACAGTGGGTGAGGGCTTTGTAGGTGAGTGCGAGAAGTTTGAATTGGATTCTGAATGGGAAAGGTAGCCAGTGAAGGTCCTGCAAGAGAGGGGATGTGGATGGAGTACATTTGGTGAGGAAGATGAGACGGGCAGCAGCATTGAGAATAGATTGTAGTGGAGAGAGGCATTTTTGAGGGAGGCCAGATAGGAGGAGATTGCAGTAGTCCAATCTGGAGATGACCAGTGAGTGGATGAGTGTTTTAGTAGCGTCCTGGGTGAGAAAGGGTCTGATCCTGGAAATGTTTTTGAGATGGAAATGGCAGGTTTGTGAGATGTACTGAATGTGTGGTTTGAAGGAGAGGGACGAGTCAAGAATTACTCCAAGACATCGCACTTGGGGGCTAGAGGAGATAGTTGTGCCATCAATGGATAATGGAATTGTGGGAGGAGAGGTTATGCGGGAGGGAGGGAAGATGATCAGCTCAGTCTTAGACATGTTAAGTTTAAGAAAGCGCTGAGACATCCAGGAGGAGATAGCAGAGAGACAGTTGGAGATACAAGTGAGGAGAGCAGGGGAGGAAAGGTAGATTTGAGTATCATCAGCGTAGAGATGATGTTGTAAGTCAAAAGAGCTAATGAGCTTACCTAATGAGGATGTGTAGAGAGGGAAAAGTACAGGCCCGAGAACAGAACCTTGGGGGACACCTACTGGTAGAGAAATTGGGGGGGAGGTGGAGTCATGAGAGGAGACAGAGAAGGAATGGTCAGAAAGGTAGGAGGACAGCCAGGAGAGAGCAGTATCAGGCAAACCAAGGGAGTAAAGGATTTGCCGGAGGAGACGTGGTCTACAGTTTCAAAAGCAGCAGAGAGGCCAAGGAGAATAAGCAGAGAGTAGTGGCCCCTGTATTTAGCAGCAAGGAGGTAATTGCAGACTTTAGTGAGGGCAGTTTCAGTGGAGTGCAGAGGACAGAAACCAGACTGGAAAGGGTCAAGCAGTGAGTGGGAAGAAAGAAAGACAGTGAGGCGGTCGTAGACAATACGCTCAAGGAGTTTGGAGGCAAAAGGGAGGAGAGAGATGGGTTTGTTGGTTGGATCCAGGATAGGTTTTCTGAGAAATGGGGAGACAAGTGCATGCTTGAAGGCAGAAGGGACAGTGAGAGTGAGAGATTGAGTAGATGGGCAAGATGGGTACAGACAGAAGGAGAGAGAGTGCGGAAGGGAATAGGGTCAAGTGGGGAGGTGGTGGGGTGTGTGGACTGGATGAGAACCATGACTTCCTCTTCAGATACAGGGAAGAAAGATGTCAGAGTTGGTAGGAGGAAAGGAGGGGAGGGGGGGGGGTCGGAAAATGGAGGTGGGGGGTTGCTCAGGTTCTGGTGGGATGTTATGTCCTGACGAATTGAGTCAGTTTTGGATGTGAAGTAGATGTCAAAGTCAAGAGCAGAAAGTTGAGGCGGGGGTGGGCAGAGGAGTAAGTTGACAGTGGCAAAGAGGCGCCGGGGGTTTGAGGATTAGGAGGAGATGAGGTTTTTGAAGAAAGATTATTTAGAGAGAATAAGGGCAGCAAAGTAGGATGAGAGCATACATTTGTAGTGGAGGAAGTTGGCCTCAGAGCGTGATTTCCTCCACTGTCTCTCAGCGGTACGTGAGCATTTTTGCAGATATCTGGTGCATTTGGTTTGCCAGGGTTGAGGTGTCGATCTGCGAAAGTGAATAGTGGTTGGTGGGGTGACAGAGTCGAGCAGAGGTAAGGGATGCATTGTATAGGGAAGTAGCTTGTTCTGGGCAGGAAAGTGAGAGAATAGGAGAGAGGAGTCAGTCAAACAGGGAGGATAAGGAAGTGGTGTCAACAGCCTCAATGTTATGCTTTGTGATGGTAGTCTTGGGTGGTAGAG
Organism: Pseudophryne corroboree; assembly: GCF_028390025.1. Lineage (NCBI taxonomy): Eukaryota > Metazoa > Chordata > Amphibia > Anura > Myobatrachidae > Pseudophryne > Pseudophryne corroboree. The sequence goes on from NC_086444.1 coordinate 346,564,175, forward strand.
ATGGAGAAGCAGATAGAGAGAGGTTAAAAGTGAGCAGGTGATAGTCAGAGATGGGGAACAGGGAGTTGGAGAAAGCAGAAAGATCACAGCGGTGAGTGAAGACCAGATCCAGTGAGCTCCTACTCACATGGGAGGGGAAGGAGGTCCACTGGGAGAGACCAAGAGAAGAGGTGAGGTTAAGGAGTTTAGAGGCAGGTGATTTAGCGTGGTTTCGAGGGTCGACTCCTTCAAATTCCTAAGGTCAAAAATGTCCCAAGACCTCATATGGGGACCCAACATAAGCACTGTCTTAAAGAAGGCCCAGCAGCAGATGTTCTTTCTGAGGCAACTCAGGAAATTCAGCATCCCGCAGAAGCTGCTGCTCATCTTCTACACCAGTGATGGCTAACCTTGACACTCCAGCTGTTGTTGAACTACACATCCCAGCATGCCCTGCATCAGTTTTGCTATTTGGCCATGCTAAAACTGATGTAGGGCATGCTGGGATGTGTAGTTCAACAACAGCTGGAGTGTCAAGGTTAGCCATCATTGTTCTACACAGAGATCGTAGAATAGGTCCTATGTTCCTCGATCACAGTCTGGTATGGAGCTGCCAATGAGAGTAACAGATGGAGGCTGCAAAGGGTGGTGAAGACAGCGGAAATGATCGTTGGGGCTGACCTCTCTCCTGTCCAGGAATTACACCAGTCAAGGGTCAGGAAGCTAGCAGAGAAAATGGTGGCAGATATGCAGCACCCAGGTCACAAACTGAACCGCTTCCATCAGGCAGACTCTACAGGTCCATTCCCGCGAAGTCGACCAGATCCATTAAAAGCTTCTTCCCACTAGCTGTCCACCAGCTGAACAATATATAAAAAGTCTAACGTATAATATGTCTAATATGTCAAGTTTATTGTACAGTTGCTATGTGCAGTATGAACTCAAACGTGTAATGTTTGTAATGTATGCTACGTTTTTCCCCCTTCTTATGCTATGTATTCCCCCTTCATGTTGCTGCTTGGCGATGCATTGTACCGCAAAAAATTCCTAGTGTACGGGAGTACACCTGGCCAATAAAGCTGATTCTAATTCTGATTATCGATAGGGATGTAGGGAATGTCAGAAGGGACGGTAGGGATGAAGGGAATGTCAGAAGAGAGGAAGTGAGAAAGCCAGGAAGGGAATGTCGGTAGGGATGAAGGGAATGTCAGAAGAGAGGAAGTGAGAAAGCCAGGAAGCAAAGTTGTCAAGGAATTTGGAGGGGCCTGCCGGTGGGGGGGGGGGGCGGTATATGACCGCTCCTCGAAGATGAACAGGTTGGAAGAGACGTATGGCATGGACCTCAAATATAGAGAATGTAAGGGATGGTTCTGGTGGTATGAGTAGCTAGAGGGTAATAGGAGCCCAACACCACCACCGAGGCGACCCCCATGTCGGGGTATGTGTGAGAACATGAGACCCCCCAGCAGAGAGAGCAGTGGGAGAAACTGTCAGAGGGTGTAATCCAAGTTTCAGTGATGGCTAGGAGATCCAAGGAATTAGATATTAAAAGGTTGTGGGTGGGGACCAGTTGATTACAGACAGATCTGGCATTCCAGAGGGCACAGGAGAGAGTCTGAGGGAGTGATGTGAATGAGATTATCAGGGTTGCTGTAGAAATGAGGTGATATGGATTTAGAAGGCAGGGATACAGAGGGTGTAGTGAGGGTGCTGGTGCAGTTGGGCAAGGAGGGAGTATAGTGTGGCATAAAGGGATATGAGGTGAGGTAAGGAGAGGAGGGAGGGAGCAGGGCAGAGTGGTGGACGATTGGGCCGAAGGTAGGGTAGAGGTGAAGGACAGTGGGGTATCAGGGGAGGAGTGGAAGTGAGGCAGTGGGGTGGATGGGAGACAGAGGAGGAAATGTAGGAGACTAGGGTGGTCATTCCGAGTTGATCGCTCGCTAGCAGTTTTTAGCAGCCGTGCAAACGCTATGCCGCCGCCCACTGGGAGTATATTTTAGCTTAGCAGAAGTGTGAATGTAAGGATCGCAGAGCGGCTACAAAGTTTGTTTTTTTTGGTGCAGTTTCAGAGTAGCTCCAAACCTACTCAACGCTTGCGATCACTTCAGACTGTTCAGATCCTGTTTTGACGTCACAAACACGCCCTGCGTTCGCCCAGCCACGCCTGTGTTTTTCCTGGCTCGCCTGCGTTTTTCCGAACACTCCCTGAAAACAATAAGTTGATACCCAGAAACGCCCACTTCATGTCAATCACTTTGCCACCGTCAGTGCGACTGAAAAGCTTCTCTAGACCCTGTGTGAAACTACATCGTTCGTTGTAATAGTACGTTGCGTGTGCGCATTGCACCGCATGCGCAGAAGTGCTGTTTTTTTGCCACATTGCTGCACAGCGAACGAATGCAGCTAGCTCTCGACTCGGAATGACCACCTAGGAGAGAAGGATAGAGGTGGGAGAAGGGGACAGAGAAAAAGACAGGGTAGGCAAGGAGTGTTGGGGGGTGATAGTGACAGGCTAGACATGCTGTAGTGTGGATGAGGTAAATAGTGTGATTTGGAAATAGGAGTGGTGGTTGTAAGATGAACAGAGCAGTAGGATTGCAGAAATGCAGGTGATTGGAATGGAAGTGTTCAGTGGCATTAAAATTTGCTTACAGCAGAAAGTTTATGTAGAATGCAGAAATTGAAGTTGAAGGTGGTGTTAGAAATGAGAGGACATGAGAGGGTAAGCAAAAAGCAAAGGTAATTCATACTGGATTTTGCAAGTGTGTAAAGAAAATAATATAGGTTCAGCATCTGCATGAAGATGTTTCTGAATACTGCAAATAAACATACAAGTAACTGAAGGAGAGATAAAAATTGTAAGTGGGTCAAAAACATGGAAATACAGTGCCTATTGTCCAGGTTTGGTGTAGTATGGTATGCTGGTGGTCGGGCTCCCGTCGACCAGCATACTGGCGCCGGAATCCCGACCGCCGGGGTACCAACAGCTGGGCGAGCGCAAATGAGCCCCTCACGGGCTCAGCTGCGCTCGCCACGCTGCGGCCACGGTGGCGCGCCGCGCTATCTATTCTCCCTTCAGGGGGGTCGTGGACCCCCAAGAGGGAGAAAAGATGTCGGTATGCTGGCGGTCGGGATTCCGGCGCCGGTATGGTGGTCACCGGGAGCCTGACCGACGGCAACCTGAAGACCGCCCGTCCAGGTTACACAGACGGGATTTGTTAGGTGTGATAAGAATGTGAACTCACAATTGTGTCAATGAAGATCTTTGTGATCCTGGTTCTGGATGGAAACATGATCTTACATACAGTATGTTCCTTTCTGCAGATGGGTTGCATAGTGTTCACAGAGTGAAAGTTGGAGGTTGATAAATTTGCACATACAATTGATATTGATCTGTTGTTTGTGTTAGATTTTTTCTTTCAGTTTTTCGTCCAGGCTTTGATATTAAAATTATATATCTTCTCCCTTTGAACCTACTCCCTCATACCCCTTTCACACCAGAAATGCAGGGCCTAAACCCGGGAATTCTGCCACGGGCTCATGATGGACATTCCCGGGTTGGGCCCGTTTATACAGGTTGAGTATCCCATATCCAAATATCCGAAATACGGAATATTCCGAAATACGGACTTTTTTGAGCAAGAGTGAGATAGTGAAACTTTTGTTTTCTGATGGCTCAATGTACACAAACTTTGTTTAATACACACAGTTATTAAAAATATTGTATTAAATGACCTTCAGACTGTGTATATAAGGTGTATATGAAACATAAATGAATTGTGTGAATGTAGACACACTTTGTTTAATGCACAAAGTTATAAAAAATATTGGCTAAAATGACCTTCAGGCTGTGTGTATAAGGTGCATATAAAACATAAATGCATTCTGTGCTTAGATTTAGGTCCCATTGCCATGATATCTCATTATGGTATGCAATTATTCCAAAATACGGAAAAATCCGATATCCAAAATACCTCTGGTCCCAAGCATTTTGGATAAGGGATACTCAACCTGTACCAGCATTTGGAGCCGAGACATCCCGGGTCTGCACCTTTCATACTGAACCCGGGATGGCCCTGCATTTTCTGAAAATGGGCGTCTCAGAAAAAACACAAGACCAGGAAGTGCCCTGAATAGCCAATCGGCATCAGCAGAGGCAACCCGGGAAGGTGGGAGATGTCCCTGCACCATTCACACTGTCCAGGTTCCAGGGAAGATCCCGGGACCAACCCTGGTCGATTGCAGGGTTGAAATGCGGGGACAGAAATCCCGGGATTTGTCTTTGTACCCTTTCACACTGAGAAATTTCCCGGGTTGATGCGCGTTCATGTGTTTTAACCCGGGAAATTTTGGGCTGTGTGAAAGGGGTATGAGAGTCCTGCACCCTGGATCAATCAGCCTACTATACTCTAATGTGAACTAATACAAACATGTGTAAGGTTCAGTGATTAAAACCCCACCCATTGTCCAACACCCACTGGTGGGTAATAAAAGCTAAAACAAACAAATAATGATAGGGGAGGAAGCCATCACAAATTCCCCAAATATCTAACAATGAAACAGGCTAAAGTCTGCTTATAACAATAACTCCAGCTTGAATACCTATGCAATACAGACAGTGCTATGCAATAGTAAGCTAGTTCACTGTGCAGCTGGTGAGAGTTGTAGTAATTGTTTTGATTACCTAAGCAAGTATATATTCACAAGCAGTCATTTGGTTGAAATGTTCTGCAGGAGGGTAGTAGATGGAATTACCTGTTGAAGAGAAGGAAGAAGGAGGAGTCACTCCACAATCCATATCAGTTGAAGATGTGACCAATATATCTAATAACGCTGGTGTAACGTCGAAATTATGTTTAAAATTGTAGTTATCCTTTGAATAATGTCCTTTGAATTAATGAACACAAGCCTTTCGGCACAAGCCTCCCTAATATGTATATCCCTTAGGCAGCATTACTGCCTCATAGCATATTTGGTTACTCTGTTTTCCTCCCTCAGTCCAAAAATAAGCTACTAGGTTAATTGGATTCCGATAAAATAAAAAAAAACCCTAGTTTATATGTATGTGGTCGGGGCTATAAATTGTAAGCTCCACTGGGTGTGGACGATGTGAATAAGTAAATACAGTATATGTAAATTACTGAAGAATATGTATGTGTTATTTAAATAACTGTTATAAATATCTAGCCAGCTAATGATTTACGTTGATGCCTGTGTCGGTGCTTATAGAGTGACCATGTAGGACAAGAGGGAATAGTAGTTTTATGCCTTATTGAAAGTCAGCAACAGGGTAAACCTATTTAAAGCAATCCAGCAATACTTTGTTAATATGCTACCTGAGCAGTTATTGAAATAAACGGTTTGCAACAGCATAATATGCCTGAAATTCCAAGTTAAGACCAGAGTGTTAATGCTTCATACCTCACTAATGTGAGTCTGATATGTATTTTTGTCTTTTTGCTTTTAAACTTGTACTATTGTTTGGTAGCAATAGTACAACAATAACATAAAAAAAAAATTTTTTTTGTGCTTTAAAAATGTGTACTTCTACGAGGGATTCAGTATGCTATCCCGGCGGTGAGGAGACCGACGCCGAAATCCCGGCAGCAAGCGCGGTAAGCCCCTCGTAGGCTTGCTGCGCTTGCCACGCTACGGGCCCGGTGGTGAACTTTGCTTGCCACACTATTCTATTCAGCCTCAGGTAGTGGTTACATGTATTGTATGCTTGTGAAGGTCCACAAAAGTATTGCTCACTCTGGCTGGCAGCATGAAACAGAAAAGGCGTCACACGTAGCTGTACTGTCTGGCTGTCTATTTCCTAATACACTAGAAAATCCTCCCAAGTAATATTGATTGAATGTAGTTTTAGAATGGCTCCTTGGTGGACTTTGGTTTGGACAGTTTCACCTTATTTGCCTGACATAGAGTAAGCTGAGGATGTGGGAGGGTTGAAGGACTAGATACATCCTACATAAAGGAGACTCTCCAGATAACGCACAGTGGATTCTTTTGGTTTACCTTGCTGTAATGTCAGTAATTCACTAATATTAACAATTTTCAGCAGCTCTAGTAAACCTTCCCTGCTTCATATAGGACAGTTTTCACTTTCATAACCGTATTATTAAAGTTGTGTATTATTACTCCCTGCGGGCCCCCTTTTCTGCACTGCTTAAGTCCCTAAAGAAACACAACATTTATATTTTTTATATTTGAAGCTTAACTAAAATATAGTATTCAGTCTTAGCTCAACTCTTTTTGCTATTTTCTCTGACGTCCTAGTGGATGCTGGGAACTCCGTAAGGACCATGGGGAATAGCGGCTCCGCAGGAGACTGGGCACATCTAAAGAAAGCTTTAGGATCACCTGGTGTGCACTGGCTCCTCCCCCTATGACCCTCCTCCAAGCCTCAGTTAGATTTCTGTGCCCGACGAGAAGGGTGCACACTAGGGGCTCTCCTGAGCTCTTTGTGAAAGTTTTAGTTTAGGTTTATTATTTTCAGTGAGACCTGCTGGCAACAGGCTCACTGCATCGAGGGACTAAGGGGAGAAGAAGCGAACTCACCTGCGTGCAGAGTGGATTGGGCTTCTTAGGCTACTGGACATTAGCTCCAGAGGGACGATCACAGGTTCAGCCTGGATGGGTCACCGGAGCCGCGCCGCCGTCCCCCTTACAGAGCCAGAAGAGCGAAGAGGTCCGGAAAAATCGGCGGCAGAAGACGATCCTGTCTTCAGATAAGGTAGCGCACAGCACCGCAGCTGTGCGCCATTGCTCTCAGCACACTTCACACTCCGGTCACTGAGGGGGCAGCGCCCTGAGACGCAATAAATCGATAAAAAAACCTTATATGGCTAAAATAAATGCATCACATATAACTCCTGGGCTATATGGATGCATTTAACCCCTGCCAAAACATACAGAAAAAGGATGATAAGGACGCCGAGAAAGGGGCGGAGCCTATCTCCTCAGCACACTGGCGCCATTTTCCCTCACAGCTCAGTTGGAGGGAAGCTCCCTGGCTCTCCCCTGCAGTCACTACACTACAGAAAGGGGTTAAAAAAGAGAGGGGGGCACAAATTAGGCGCAGTATATAACAATACAGCAGCTATAAAGGGAAAAACACTTATATAAGGTTATCCCTGTATATATATAGCGCTCTGGTGTGTGCTGGCAAACTCTCCCTCTGTCTCCCCAAAGGGCTAGTGGGGTCCTGTCCTCTATCAGAGCATTCCCTGTGTGTGTGCTGTGTGTCGGTACGTTGGTGTCGACATGTATGAGGAGAAAAATGATGAGGAGACGGAGTAGAGTGTCTGAAATAGTGTTGTCACCCCCTAGGGGGTCGACACCTGAGTGGATGTACTGTTGAAATTGCGTGACAGTGTCAGCTTTGTATAAAAGACAGTGGTTGACATGAGACAGCCGGCTACTCAGCTTGTGCATGTCCAGACGTCTCATACAGGGGCCCTAAAGCGCCCGTTACCTCAGATACAGACGCCGACAGGGGTACTGACTCCTGTGTCGACGGTGAAGAGACAACCGTGATTTCCAATAGGGCCACACATTGCATGATTGAGGCAATGGAAAAAGTTGACACTTTTCTGATAATATGAATACCACCAAAAAAAAAAAAAAGGGGTATTATGTTTGGTGAGGAAAAACTTCCTGTAGTTTTCCTGAATCTGAGAAATAAAATGAGGTGTGTGATGATGCGTGGGTTTCCCCCCGATAACAATTGATATTTTCTAAAAAGTTATTGGCAGTATACCTTTTCCCGCCAGAGGTTAGGGTGCGTTGGGAAACACCCCCTAGGGTGGATAAAGCGCTCACACGCTTGTAAAAACAAGGGCTCTACCCTCTCCTGAGATGGCCGCCCTTAAGGATCCTGCTGATAGAAAGCAGGAGCGTATCCTAAAATGTAATTACACACATACTGGTGTTATACTGCGACCAGCAATCGCCTCAGCCTGGATGTGCAGTGCTGGGGTGGCGTGGTCGGATTCCCTGACTGGAAATATGATATCCTAGATAAGGACAGTATATTATTGCCTATAGAGCAATTAAAAGATGCATTTCTATATATGCAGGATGCACAGCGGAATATTTGCCGACTGGCATCAAGTATAAGTGCGTTGTCCAATTATTCCAGTAAAGTGGTCAGGTGATGCGGATTCCAAACGGCATTTGGAAGTATTGCCTTAAAAGATGGGATGTACCCCAGGTCGCCTCTCAAAATAAGACGCCGTATTATCAGGCGCAGTCCTGGTTGGCAGGCGGACAAAAGGGTTCCTCTTTTCTGCTCGTGACAGAGGGAGAGGAAAATGGCTGCAGAGATCAGCCAGTTCCAAGGAACAGAAACCCTTTTCCGCCGCTGCCAAGCCCTCAGTATGACGCTAGGGCTTTACAAGTTCAGGCACGGTGGGGTCCCGTTCTCAATGAATTTCAGTGCGCAGTGGGCTCACTCGCAAGTAGACCCCTGGATCCTTCAGATAATATTTCAGGGGTACAAATTGGAATTCGAGACGTATTCCCCTCGCCGTTTCCAAAAGTCTGTTTTACCGACGTCTCCCGCTGACAGGGAGGCAGTTTTGGAAGCCATTCACAAGCTGTATTCCCAGCAGGTGATAATCAAGGTACCCCTCCTGCAACAGGGAACGGGGTATTATTCCACACTATTGTGGTAACGAAGCCAGACGGCTCGGTGAGACCGATTTTAAAATCTAAAATCTTTGAACACTTGCATACAGAGGTTCAAATTCAAAATTGAGTCACTCAGAGCAGTGATTGCAAACCTGGAAGAAGGGGACTACATGATGTCTCGGGACATCAAGGAGGCTTACCTTCATGTCAAAATTTACCCTTCTCACCAAGGGTATTTCAGGTTATGGTACAGAACTGTATCAGTTCGGACGCTGCCGTAGGGATGGTCCACGGCACCCCGGGTCTTTACTGAAGTAATGACCGAAATGATGATATTCCTTCGAAGGAAGGGAATTTTAGTTATCCTTTACTTGGACGATTCCCTGATAAGGGTAAGATCCAGGGAACAGTTGGAGATCGGTGTAGCACTATATCAGGTAGTGTTGCGGCAGCACGATTGGATTTTCAATATTCCAAAATCACAGCTGGTTCCGACGACTTGTCTTCTGTTCCTAGGGATGATTCTGGACATAGTCCAGAAAGAAGGTGCTTCTCCCGGAGGAGAAAGCCAGGGAGTTATCCGAGCTAGTCAGGAACCTCCTAAAACCGAACCAAGTCTCAGTGCATCAATGCACAAGGGTTCTGGGTAAAAATGGTGGCTTCCTACGAAGCAATCCCATTCGGCAGATTCCACGCACAGTGGAACCTTCTGGACAAATGGTCCGGGTCGCATCTTCAGATGCTTCAGCGGATAACCCTGTCACCAGGGACAAGGGTATCCCTCCTGTGGTGGTTGCTGAGTGCTCATCTTCTAGAGGGCCGCAGATTCGGCATTCGGGACTGGGTCCTGGTGGCCACGGATGCCAGCCTGCGAGGCTGGGGAGCAGTCACACAGGGAAGGAATTTCCAGGGCTTATGGTCAAGCCTGGAGACATCTCTTCATATAAACATTCTGGAACTAAGGGCCATTTACAATGCCCTAAGTCAAGCGAAACCCCTGCTTCAGGGTCAGGCGGTGTTGATCCAATCGGACAACATCACGTCAGTCGCCCACGTAAACAGACAGGGCGGCACGAGAAGCAGGAGGGCAATGGCAGAAGCTGCAAGGATTTTCGCTGGGCGGAAAATCATGTGATAGCACTGTCAGCAGTGTTCATTCCGGGAGTGGACAACTGGGAAGCAGACTTCCTCAGCAGACACGACCTTCACCCGGGAGAGTGGGGACTTCACCCAGAAGTCTTCCACCTGATTGTAAACCGTTGGGAAAAACAAAAGGTGGACATAATGGCGTCCCGTCTAAACAAAAAACTAGACAGATATTGCGCCAGGTCAAGGGACCCTCAGGCAATAGCGGTGGACGCTCTGGTAACACCGTGGGTGTACCAGTCAGTGTATGTGTTCCCTCCTCTGCCCCTCGTACCAAAAGTACTGAGAATCATAAGAAGGAGAGGAGTAAGAACTATACTCGTGGTTCCGGATTGGCCAAGAAGGACTTGGTATCCGGAACTTCAAGAGATGCTCACGGACGAACCGTGGCCTCTACCTCTAAGAAAGGACCTGCTCCAGCAGGGGCCTTGTCTGTTCCAAGACTTACCGTGGCTGCGTTTGACGGCATGGCGGTTGAACGCCGGATCCTGAAGATCCCTACCCTGGTCAAGACCAGGAAAGACGTAACCGCAAAACATTATCACCGCATTTGGCGAAAATATGTTGCGTGGAGTGAGGCCAAGAAGGCCCCTACAGAGGAATTTCAACTGGGTCGTTTCCTCCATTTCCTGCAAACAGGACTGTCTATGGGCCTAAAATTAGGGTCCATTAAGGTTCAAATTTCGGCCCTGTCGATTTTCTTCCAAAAAGAACTGGCTTCAGTGCCTGAAGTTCAGACATTTGTAAAAGGGGTACTGCATATACAGTCTCCTTTTGTGCCTCCAGTGGCACCTTGGGGATCTCAATGTTGTGTTGAGTTTCCTAAAGTCACATTGGTTTGAACCACTCACCACTGTGGACTTAAAATATCTCACATGGAAGTGACGAGTTAGCCCTGGTTTCAGCCAGGCGGGTGTCAGAATTGGCGGCTTTATCATATAAAAGCCCTTACTTAATATTTCATTCTGAAAGGGCAGAATTGAGGACTCGTCCTCAAATTTTCTACCTAAGGTGGTTTCTGCATTTCACATGAACCAACCTATTGTGGTACCTGCGGCTACTAAGGACTTGGAGGATTCCAAGTTGCTTGACGTGGTCAGGACCCTGAAAATACATGTTTCCAGGACGGCTGGAGTCAGAAAATCTGACTCGCTGTTTATCCTGTATGCACCCAACAAACTGGGTGCTCCTGCTTCTAAGCAGATGATTGCTCGTTGGATTTGTAGTACAATTCAGCTTGCACATTCTGTGGCAGGCCTGCCACAGCCAAAAATCTTAAAATGCCCACTCCACAAGGAAGGTGGGCTCATCTTGGGCAGCTGCCCGAGGGGTCTCGGCTTTACAACTTTGCCGAGCAGTTACTTGGTCAAGAGCAAATACGTTTGTAAAATTCTACAAAGTTGATATCTTGGCTGAGGAGGACCTGGAGTTCTCTCATTCGGTGCTGCAGAGTCATCCGCACTCTCCCGCCCGTTTGGGAGCTTTGGTATAATCCCCATGGTCCTTACGGAGTTCCCAGCATCCACTAGGACGTCAGAGAAAATAAGAATTTACTTACCGATAATTCTATTTCTCGTAGTCCGTAGTGGATGCTGGGCGCCCATCCCAAGTGCGGATTGTCTGCAATACTGGTACATAATTATTGTTACCAAAAAAATTCGGGTTATTGTTGTAGTGAGCCATCTTTTCTAGAGGCTCCTCTATTATCATGCTGTTAACTGGGTTCAGATCACAAGTTGTACAGTGTGATTGGTGTGGCTGGTATGAGTCTTACCCGGGATTCAAAATCCTTCCTTATTGTGTACGCTCGTCCGGGCACAGTATCCTAACTGAGGCTTGGAGGAGGGTCATAGGGGGAGGAGCCAGTGCACACCAGGTGATCCTAAAGCTTTCTTTAGATGTGCCCAGTCTCCTGCGGAGCCGCTATTCCCCATGGTCCTTACGGAGTTCCCAGCATCCACTACGGACTACGAGAAATAGAATTATCGGTAAGTAAATTCTTATTTTTTTTTATATGAAATCGTAAATGGTATATTTTAATATGTAATGGTGTGTTCCCATAAAGCAGGCATTCTCAACCTCTATCCTTGAGGCACACTAATAGGCCCTATACACTGGCCGATAATTGTCAAAGATATGAACGATCTCGTTCATTTATGAACGAGATACTGTTCATATCTTTGAGTGTGGAGGCACCAGCGATGAACGATGCGCGGCCCCACGCTCGTTCATCGCTGGTGCCCCGTCGGTTGTGCATGCAGGCCAATATGGATGATCTCGTCCATATTTGCCTGCACTTCTATGGAGCCGTGCGACGGGGGGAGTGAAGTAACTTCACTCCCCCTGTCACTGCCCCCCCCGCCGCCGGGTCGCCCGTCGGCCGTATCCGCCGTCGGGCAGCTCGGCGGCGGATCTTTAAATGTGTAGGGCCCATAACAGTGCAGGTATTAGTGATATCCAGGCTTCAGCACAGGTGGTTAAATCAGAATAACTGAGGTACTAATTAAGTCACCTGTGCTCAAGCATGGATGTCATAAAACCCCAGACTGTTAATGTGCTTTGAGAACAGAGGTTGGGAATGCCTGCCTTACAGCAGTAGATACAGGGCTCCGTTTCCCACTTTGCATTAGTGATACAAAGTAAAGGAAGATGCTGTGCGACTTCTGTAACACATAGGGGACAATTCAATTCATAAGCAGGAATTTAGGTCCTGGGCTAAGTAACCAGGGGCTATTCAGTTACCGTGAATAGCCCAGAGGCTGCACATATAACAGATTTCTGCTTACACCTTCCTAAGGTGCATTAAGTAGGACTTCAGGGCTAGTCGCGACCTGATAGCTGTATAACGCCCGGGATTTAACACAGGAGCTGTGGCTTAATGCAGCTAACTAAGGGGGTAATTCAGACCTGATCGCACCTCTGCGAATTTGCAGAGGTTTGTGATCGGCTAGTCGCCGCCCAAGACAGAGTGAAAATCCGCCCTGTGCAAGTCTGCGTATGCCTAGCAAAAATGTCTGCGAATGCCGGTCAGCTGCAAATCCGTTTGCAACTCACTCATCATCGAATGATGTTTCCAGTCTGTGCGTAGTTCAGGACCTACTCGTACAGTGCAATAGAATCAGGCTGATCGCCGGAGCTGACATCACACACCCTCCCTGAAAACACTTGGGCACGCCTGTGTTTTTCCTGACACCCCCAAAAAACGGCCAGTTATCACCCCCAAATGCCAGCTTCCTGTCAATCAGCTTGCGTACACCTAGCGATCAAAAAAGATGCTGGATTTTTTCGCAGTTTGGCCTTGTGCGTACGCATTATGATCCATACGCATGGACAGTTGATTGATAGTCATCAGCCTTGCGAAATCGCACAACAGCGATCAGGTCTGAATCGGGCCCTAAGGGCATTATCCCTGAAAATAGTGGTCATCACTGGAAGTCACTGAATAGCTCCCGGGCACTTCGCTCCCATAGTATGTGACACAGTTTCAGTATATGCAACTAACCTAAAAATGTACTTCCACAATACAAGTATAGTAAAGTGTAATAGTGTGTCTCTTCTCGAAATGTTTTTGGGATTAGCCATCTCTCCTTCCTCTACACTGAGATTATCAAGTACAGCTGCTGAAAAGACAGATGAACATGTTTCTTGGGATTAGGTTTTGTTTGCCTGCCAAGCACAATATATAAGACGTCAGATGCAAGAGATAACATAGGCAATCATACAGGTCTGAAAAATCCAACTTTAACAGTACCTTCTAACTGTCCTGATTTTAGGTTGTATTGTCCCGACTGCCAAGACTTTTGTTGGACTACAGGGAGTGATACAGTGCTCTCTGTGTGGCACCACTAAGCCATACAACTCTGTTTTCATTGAGGGAGGGGCCTACTGCTTCAAGAGTGTGGTTGTGCCACTCACTCCTCATTGGGGACAATGTACATTGTAACACATATATACCAGTACACAGAACAACAGCAGCAGAAGTTTATCCAGTCTTCTCTCTGATGTTCTCAGCCATCTGCACATGTTAGAAAGCATTTTTCGCCTATTGTGAAGTTAGGAAGCACTTCTGTAGGGTGACACAACAGTGAATGGAAAATGCTGTTTCATTTGTCATGTGTGAGAATATGGGTTCTGGAATATTTTATCCTCTCTACTAATCATGCATTTGCAGGTTCCACATGTTCTTACTCTCTAGTGCAGAGGTTCCCAAACTGTGTGCCGTGGCTCCCTGGGGTGCCTCGGGGCACTTACAGGGGTGCCCTGGGTTGGTGGTCCAGGACCAATTCAAATTATTCATGGTCAATATAATAGGCAAAACCAGTGCTGGTGGTTGCCAGTCATAAAATATGTGGCCAAACAGAAGCAAATCTTGACTTTCACCACACAGCTAACCCTAAGGATGACATATAAATGCGATTTACTTAATGTAATATTTCTTTCTAAATTTCTCAATAAGATATTATTGGCCTAGGGGTGCCGTGAAAAAATGTCTGATATTCTAGGGCGCCGTGATTCAAAAAAGTTTGGAAACCACTGCTCTAGTGCCTGAAGCGCATGTGTGCCCCAAACCTTTAGTGTGTGAGATAGCTGCTTGGTTCTGCAGAGCTTTTGCAACTACTAAGGTTATACCTTTTGTAAGCGTAAAAGTATTGTCTGTGAGAAACTGTCTGAAGCTACCTGGCTTCCATAGCCATCTCTATGAAGTCAGCAACTATGATCCATATGAGACGCAGTTGGGAAATGTCTTCAGTGTTGTATATGGACATGTGTAACAGAAGGCCAAATGCTTCCTATACTAAGGAGAAGCAAAACTATGATTAAACATTGTTAATTCAGTTGCAGTGGTATCCTATAAATATTATGCAAACACACAATTTTTTTTTTTCAGACTAAATTAAAATGAAGTGATCTAATAGAATTTCAGGACTCTTGCATGTGCATAAAAATACTTGAATATTCTACAACTGTCTGATCAGCTCTTTGTATTCATCATTATAATTTGGCCCTTTGTATTTCATGTACTTGTATTCATTGTACAGGAAATCTTGTTTTCAAAGTTTCTAGTGAACGTCAATAGAATTGCTGCAGTGGTCTCTAGAACTAGAATATTTCCTGGGGAAATGTGGTGAAATCAATCAGCTACTGCAGGCAAGAGCAATGTGTGCCTGTAGTGTTCTCATTCCTAAAACTAACTATTGTGTTTACTGTCAGTGTCCCATGAGAGTCATGTTGTCACATTTTCTTCTTTAGCTATCAACACTTCATTTATTCTCATTTGCCTCTAAGCCCAACTGGAGAATGTGTGATCACAGTTCAGTCAGATATCTCTGAACACTGAGAGAGGCATAATGTACCATTACCAACTCGGTGCAAGAACTGCTCCGAGGAACAGGCTTATACTGCCACTGAGCTAAGTCCCATCACAAGCATTTAGTGTCACAGGAAGGTGGCGCCACTGATTTCTGGGCATTGTAACTTAATAACAACTGTACGTATATCCCATTGCTGCGCTACTGTGTACAGACTGAAGGAATCTGCATATCCCTAAGAAATAATTACAATCTTTCTTTCTGGAAACATGTTAGAAGTGAATGCACCGTAAACACGTTAGAAATGAATGCGCCGTAAACACGTTAGAAATGAATGCGCCGTAAACACGTTAGAAATGAATGCGCCGTAAACACGTTAGAAATGAATGCGCCGTAAGCACGTTAGAAATGAATGTTAGAATGTTAGAAATGAATGCACTCTAACCATGTAAGAAAATAATGCATCGTAAACATGTTAGAAATGAATGCACCGTAAACATGTTAGAAATTAATATGATCGCCATCTAGTTGCGTAAGTACATAAATAGCCTCTTGTCTGCAAGCACTTTAAGTATCATTTCTCTATCGTCCTAGTGGATGCTGGGGTTCCTGAAAGGACCATGGGGAATAGCGGCTCCGCAGGAGACAGGGCACAAAAGTAAAGCTTTAGGATCAGGTGGTGTGCACTGGCTCCTCCCCCTATGACCCTCCTCCAAGCCAGTTAGATTTTTGTGCCCGGCCGAGAAGGGTGCAATCTAGGTGGCTCTCCTAAAGAGCTGCTTAGGAAAGTTTAGCTTAGGTTTTTTATTTTACAGTGAGTCCTGCTGGCAACAGGATCACTGCAACGAGGGACTTAGGGGAGAAGAAGTGAACTCACCTGCGTGCAGGATGGATTGGCTTCTTTGGCTACTGGACATTAGCTCCAGAGGGACGATCACAGGTACAGCCTGGATGGTCACCGGAGCCTCGCCGCCGGCCCCCTTGCAGATGCTGAAACGAGAAGAAGGTCCAGAATCGGCGGCAGAAGACTCCTCAGTCTTCTTAAGGTAGCGCACAGCACTGCAGCTGTGCGCCATTTCCTCTCAGCACACTTCACACGGCAGTCACTGAGGGTGCAGGGCGCTGGGAGGGGGGCGCCCTGGGAGGCAATGTAAACCTATTTTTTGGCAAAAAATACCTCACATATAGCCTCCGGGGGCTATATGGAGATATTTAACCCCTGCCAGAATCCGTTAAAGAGCGGGAGACGAGCCCGCCGAAAAAGGGGCGGGGCCTATCTCCTCAGCACACAGCGCCATTTTCCTCACACAGCTCCGCTGGTCAGGAAGGCTCCCAGGCTCTCCCCTGCACTGCACTACAGAAACAGGGTAAAACAAGAGAGGGGGGGCAAAATTGTGGCAAAAATATATATATTAAAGCAGCTATACAGGGAGCACTTATTATAAGGCTATCCCTGTCATATATAGCGCTTTTGGTGTGTGCTGGCAAACTCTCCCTCTGTCTCCCCAAAGGGCTAGTGGGGTCTTGTCTTCTTTAAGAGCATTCCCTGTGTGTCTGCTGTGTGTCGGTACGTGTGTGTCGACATGTATGAGGACGATATTGGTGTGGAGGCGGAGCAATTGCCAAATATGGGGATGTCACCCCCTAGGGAGTCGACACCAGAATGGATGGCTTTATTTATGGAATTACGGGATAGTGTCAACACGCTAAAGCAGTCGTTTGACGACATGAGACGGCCGGACAATCAATTAGCACCTGTCCAGGCGCCTCAAACACCGTCAGGGGCTGTAAAACGCCCGTTACCTCAGTCGGTCGACACGGACCCAGACACAGGCACTGATTCCAGTGGCGACGGTGACGAATCAACCGTATTTTCCAGTAGGGCCACACGTTATATGATTTTGGCAATGAAGGAGGCGTTACATATTGCTGATACTACAGGTACCACAAAACAGGGTATTATGTGGGGTGTGAAAAAACTACCTATAGTTTTTCCTGAATCAGATGAATTAAATGAGGTGTGTGATGAAGCGTGGGTTGCCCCCGATAAAAAACTGCTAATTTCAAAGAAGTTATTGGCTTTATACCCTTTCCCGCCAGAGGTTAGGGCGCGCTGGGAAACACCTCCTAGGGTGGACAAGGCGCTCACACGCTTATCAAAACAAGTGGCGTTACCCTCTCCTGAGACGGCCGCACTTAAAGAACCAGCAGATAGGAGGATGGAAAATATCCAAAAAAGTATATACACACATACAGGTGTTATACTACGACCAGCTATAGCGACAGCCTGGATGTGCAGTGCTGGGGTAGCTTGGTCAGAGTCCCTGATTGAAAATATTGATACCCTGGATAGGGACAATGTTTTACTGTCTTTAGAGCAAATAAAGGATGCATTTCTTTATATGCGTGATGCACAGAGGGATATTTGCACACTGGCATCACGGGTAAGTGCTATGTCCATTTCGGCCAGAAGAAGTTTATGGACGCGACAGTGGTCAGGTGATGCGGACTCAAAACGGCATATGGAAGTTTTGCCGTATAAAGGGGAGGAGTTATTTAGTGTTGGTCTATCGGATTTGGTGGCCACGGCTACAGCCGGGAAATCCACCTTTTTACCTCAAGTCACTCCCCAACAGAAAAAGACACCGACTTTTCAACCGCAGCCCTTTCGTTCCTTTAAAAACAAGAGAGCAAAGGGATATTCATATCTGCCACGAGGCAGAGGAAGGGGGAAGAGACTGCAACAGGCAGCTCCTTCCCAGGAACAGAGCCCTCCCCCGCTTCTACAAAAGCCTCAGCATGACGCTGGGGCTTCTCAAGCGGACTCGGGGGCGGTGGGCGGTCGTCTCAAGAATTTCAGCGCGCAGTGGGCTCACTCGCAGGTAGATCCCTGGATCCTGCAGATAATATCTCAGGGGTACAGGTTGGAACTAGAGACGGATCCACCTCGCCGTTTCCTGAAGTCTGCTTTACCAACGTCCCCCTCCGACAGGGTGACGGTCTTGGAAGCCATTCACAAGCTGTACTCTCAGCAGGTGATTGTCAAGGTACCTCTTTTACAACAAGGAAAGGGGTATTATTCCACTCTATTTGTGGTACCGAAGCCGGATGGCTCGGTAAGACCTATTCTAAATCTGAAATCCTTGAACCTGTACATAAAAAAGTTCAAGTTCAAGATGGAGTCACTCAGAGCAGTGATAGCGAACCTGGAAGAAGGGGACTTTATGGTATCCTTGGACATCAAGGATGCGTATCTCCACGTTCCAATTTACCCCTCACACCAGGGGTACCTCAGGTTCGTCGTACAGAACTGTCACTATCAGTTTCAGACGCTGCCGTTTGGATTGTCCACGGCACCTCGGGTCTTTATCAAGGTAATGGCCGAGATGATGATTCTTCTTCGAAGAAAAGGCGTATTAATTATCCCATACTTGGACGATCTCCTAATAAGGGCAAGGTCCAGAGAACAGCTAGAGATGGGATTAGCACTGTCTCAAGAAGTGCTAAAGCAGCACGGGTGGATTCTGAATATTCCAAAATCCCAGTTAATTCCGACAACACGTCTGCTGTTCCTAGGGATGATTCTGGACACGGTTCAGAAAAAGGTTTTTCTCCCGGAGGAAAAAGCCAAGGAGTTATCCGAACTTGTCAGGAACCTCCTAAAACCAGGAAAGGTGTCTGTACATCAATGCACAAGAGTCCTGGGGAAAAATGGTGGCTTCTTACGAAGCAATTCCATTCGGCAGATTCCACGCAAGAATTTTCCAGAGGGATCTGCTGGACAAATGGTCAGGGTCGCATCTTCAGATGCACCAGCGGATAACCCTGTCTCCAAGGACAAGGGTATCTCTTCTGTGGTGGTTGCAGAGTGCTCATCTATTGGAGGGCCGCAGATTCGGCATACAGGATTGGATCCTGGTGACCACGGACGCCAGCCTGAGAGGCTGGGGAGCAGTCACACAAGGAAGAAACTTCCAGGGAGTGTGGTCGAGCCTGGAAACGTCTCTTCACATAAACATTCTGGAACTAAGAGCAATCTACAATGCTCTAAGCCAGGCAGAACCTCTGCTTCAAGGAAAACCGGTGTTGATCCAGTCGGACAACATCATGGCAGTCGCCCATGTAAACAGACAGGGCGGCACAAGAAGCAGGAGTGCAATGGCAGAAGCTGCAAGGATTCTTCGCTGGGCAGAGAATCATGTGATAGCACTGTCAGCAGTGTTCATCCCGGGAGTGGACAACTGGGAAGCAGACTTCCTCAGCAGACACGACCTTCACCCGGGAGAGTGGGGACTTCATCCAGAAGTTTTCCACATGCTTGTAACCCGTTGGGAAAGACCAATGGTGGACATGATGACGTCTCGCCTCAACAAAAAACTGGACAGGTATTGCGCCAGGTCAAGAGACCCGCAGGCAATAGCTGTGGACGCGCTGGTAACGCCTTGGGTGTACCAGTCGGTGTATGTGTTTCCTCCTCTGCCTCTCATACCAAAAGTATTGAGAATTATACGGCAAAGAGGCGTAAGAACGATACTAGTGGTTCCGGATTGGCCAAGAAGGACTTGGTACCCGGAACTTCAAGAGATGATCACGGAGGATCCGTGGCCTCTACCTCTGAGAAGGGACTTGCTTCAGCAGGGTCCCTGTCTGTTTCAAGACTTACCGCGGCTGCGTTTGACGGCATGGCGGTTGAACGCCGGATCCTAAAGGAAAAAGGCATGCCGGAAGAAGTCATTCCTACCTTGATTAAAGCAAGGAAAGAAGTAACCGCGCAACATTATCACCGCATTTGGCGAAAATATGTTGCGTGGTGCGAGGATCGGAGTGCTCCGACGGAGGAATTTCAACTGGGTCGATTCCTACATTTCCTGCAATCAGGATTGTCTATGGGTCTCAAATTGGGATCTATTAAGGTTCAAATTTCGGCCCTGTCGATTTTCTTCCAGAAAGAATTGGCTTCAGTTCCTGAAGTCCAGACCTTTGTTAAGGGAGTACTGCATATACAGCCCCCTGTGGTGCCTCCAGTGGCACCGTGGGATCTCAATGTTGTTTTGGACTTTCTCAAATCTCATTGGTTTGAACCACTAAAAAATGTGGATTTGAAATATCTCACATGGAAAGTGACCATGCTACTAGCCCTGGCTTCGGCCAGGAGAGTGTCAGAACTGGCAGCTTTATCTTACAAAAGCCCATATCTGATTTTCCATTCGGACAGGGCAGAACTGCGGACTCGTCCACATTTTCTCCCTAAGGTGGTGTCAGCATTTCATCTGAACCAGCCTATTGTAGTGCCTGCGGCTACAAGCGACTTGGAGGACTCCAAGTTGTTGGACGTTGTCAGAGCTTTAAAAATATACATTTCTCTAACGTCCTAGTGGATGCTGGGACTCCGTCAGGACCATGGGGAATAGCGGGCTCCGCAGGTGACAAGGCACATCTAAATAAAGCTTTTAGGATCACATGGTGCGTACTGGCTCCTCCCCCTATGACCCTCCTCCAAGCCTCAGTTAGGTTTTTGTGCCCGTCCGAGAAGGGTGCAATCTAGGTGGCTCTCCTAAAGAGCTGCTTAGAAAAAGTTTTTTTAGGTTTAAATCTCAGTGAATCCTGCTGGCAACAGGATCACTGCATCGAGGGACTTAGGGGAGAGATTTCCAACTCACCTGCGTGCAGGATGGATTGGAGTCTTAGGCTACTGGACACTTAGCTCCAGGGGGAGTCGGAACACAGGTCCTCCTGGGGTTCGTCCCGGAGCCGCGCCGCCGATCCCCCTTACAGACGCTGAAGACGGAGGTCCGGAAAGCAGGCGGCAGAAGACTCCTCAGTCTTCATGAAGGTAGCGCACAGCACTGCAGCTGTGCGCCATTGTTGCTACACGTCTCACTGATTCAGTCACGGAGGGTGCAGGGCGCTGCTGGGGGCGCCCTGGGCAGCAATATTAAATACCTTTAGTGGCAAAATAAATACATCACATATAGCCATTAAGGCTATATGTATGTATTTAACCCAGGCCAGTTTTCTTTAAACCCGGGAGAAAAGCCCGCCGAAAAAGGGGCGGAGCTTATTCTCCTCAGCACTCAGCGCCATTTTCCTGCTCAGCTCCGCTGGTGAGGAAGGCTCCCAGGACTCTCCCCTGCACTGCACTACAGAAACAGGGTAACAAAGAGAAGGGGGGCAAAATTTGGCGATATTGATATATTAAAAGCGCTTATATCAAAAACAACACCTTCTAGGGTTGTTTATATACATTTATAGCGTTTTTGGTGTGTGCTGGCAAACTCTCCCTCTGTCTCCCCAAAGGGCTAAGAGGGTCCTGTCTTCGATTAGAGCATTCCCTGTGTGGCTGCTGTGTGTCGGTACGTGTGTGTCGACATGTATGAGGACGATGTTGGTGTGGAGGCAGAGCAATTGCCGGTAATGGTGATGTCACCCCCTAGGGAGTCGACACCGGAATGGATGGCTTTAGTTATGGAATTACGTGATAATGTTAGCACATTACAAAAGTCAGTTGACGAAATGAGACGGCCGGAAAACCAGTTAGTACCGGCTCAGGCGTCTCAGACACCGTCAGGGGCTGTAAAACGTCCCTTACCTCAGTCAGTCGACACGGGTACCGACACAGATGAATCTAGTGTCGACGGTGAAGAAACAAACGTATTTTCCAATAGGGCCACACGTTATATGATCACGGCAATGAAGGAGGCTTTGCAGATCTCTGATACTGCTGGTACCTCAAAAAGGGGTATTATGTGGGGGGTGAAAAAACTACCTGTAGCTTTTCCAGAATCAGAGGAATTGAATGACGTGTGTGACGAAGCGTGGGTTAACCCAGATAGAAAACTGCTAATTTCCAAGAAGTTATTGGCATTATACCCTTTCCCACCAGAGGTTAGGGCGCGCTGGGAAACACCCCCTAGGGTGGATAAGGCGCTCACACGTTTATCAAAGCAAGTGGCGTTGCCGTCTCCTGATACGGCCGCCCTCAAGGATCCAGCAGATAGGAGGCTGGAAACTACACTGAAGAGTATATACACACATACTGGTGTTATACTGCGACCGGCAATAGCCTCAGGCTGGATGTGCAGTGCTGGGGTAGTGTGGTTGGATTCTCTGACTGAAAATATTGATACCCTGGATAGGGACAGTATTTTATTGACTCTAGAGCAATTAAAGGATGCTTTTCTTTATATGCGAGATGCTCAGAGGGATATTTGTACTCTAGCATCAAGAGTAAGCGCGATGTCCATATCTGCCAGAAGAAGTTTATGGACGCGACAGTGGTCAGGTGATGCGGATTCCAAAAGGCATATGGAAGTATTGCCATATAAAGGAGAGGAATTATTTGGGGTCGGTCTTTCGGACCTGGTGGCCACGGCAACTGCCGGCAAATCCACTTTTTTACCTCAGACCCCCTCCCAACAGAAAAAGACACCGTCTTTTCAGCCGCAGTCCTTTCGCTCCTATAAAAACAAGCGACCAAAAGGACAGTCTTATCTGCCGCGAGGCAGAGGAAAGGGTAAGAGAGGGCAGCAAGCAGCCCCTGCCCAGGACCAGAAGCCCGCCCCGGGTTCTACAAAGCCATCAGCATGACGCTGGGGCTTTACAAGCGGACTCAGGAGCGGTGGGGGGTCGACTCAAGATTTTCAGCAATCAGTGGGCTCGCTCACAAGTGGACCCGTGGATCCTGCAGATAATATCTCAGGGTTACATGTTGGAGTTCGAAAGGTCTCCCCCTCGCCGGTTCCTAAAGTCTGCTTTACCAACGTCTCCCTCAGAAAGGACGTCGGTTTTGGAAGCCATTCACAAGCTGTATTCTCAGCAGGTGATAGTCAAGGTACCCCTCCTACAACAGGGAAAGGGGTATTATTCCACACTATTTGTGGTACCGAAGCCGGACGGTTCGGTAAGACCTATTCTAAACCTGAAATCCTTGAACCTGTACATACAGAAATTCAAGTTCAAGATGGAGTCACTCAGAGCAGTGATAGCGAATCTGGAAGAAGGGGACTTCATGGTGTCCCTGGACATAAAAGATGCTTATCTGCATGTCCCAATTTACCCCTCACACCAAGGGTATCTCAGGTTCATGATACAAGACTGTCATTATCAGTTTCAAACGCTGCCGTTTGGTTTGTCCACGGCCCCTCGGGTCTTTACAAAGGTAATGACCGAAATGATGGTTCTTCTACGAAGAAAAGGCGTATTAATTATCCCTTACTTGGACGATCTCCTGATAAGGGCAAAGTCCAAAGAACAGCTGGAAGTCGGTGTAGCACTAACCCAGGTAGTGCTTCAGCAACACGGGTGGATTCTGAATCTTCCAAAATCTCAATTGACCCCGACAACTCGTCTGCTGTTCCTGGGAATGATTCTGGACACGGTTCAGAAAAAGGTGTTTCTCCCGGAGGAGAAAGCAAGGGAGTTATCCGAACTTGTCAGGAACCTCCTAAAACCAGGAACTGTGTCAGTACATCAATGCACAAGAGTCCTGGGAAAGATGGTGGCTTCTTACGAAGCGATTCCATTCGGCAGATTCCATGCACGGACATTTCAGTGGGATCTGCTGGACAAATGGTCCGGATCGCATCTGCACATGCATCAGCGGATAACACTGTCACCAAGAACAAGGTTGTCTCTCCTGTGGTGGTTGCAGAGTGCCCATCTGTTAGAGGGCCGCAGATTCGGCATACAGGACTGGGTCCTGGTGACTACGGATGCCAGCCTACGAGGCTGGGGAGCAGTCACACAGGGAAGAAACTTCCAGGGCGTGTGGTCAAACCTGGAGACGTCCCTTCACATAAATATACTGGAGCTAAGAGCGATCTACAATGCTCTAAGCCTGGCAAAATCGCTGCTTCAGGGTCAGCCGGTGTTGATCCAGTCGGACAACATCACGGCAGTCGCCCACGTAAACCGACAAGGCGGCACGAGAAGCAGAAGAGCAATGACAGAAGCTGCAAGGATTCTGCGCTGGGCGGAGAATCATGTCATAGCACTGTCAGCGGTGTTCATCCCGGGAGTGGACAACTGGGAAGCAGACTTCCTCAGCAGACACGACCTTCACCCGGGAGAGTGGGGACTTCATCCAGAAGTTTTCCACATGATTGTGAACCGTTGGGAAAAACCAAAGGTGGACATGATGGCGTCTCGCCTCAACAAAAAATTGGACAGATATTGCGCCAGGTCAAGAGACCCTCAGGCAATAGCTGTGGACGCTCTGGTAACACCGTGGGTGTACCAGTCAGTGTATGTGTTCCCTCCTCTGCCTCTCATACCAAAGGTACTGAGAATTATACGGAAAAGAGGAGTAAGAACAATACTGGTGGCTCCGGACTGGCCAAGAAGAACTTGGTATCCGGAACTTCAAGAGATGCTCACGGAGGATCCGTGGCCTCTACCTCTAAGAAGGGATCTGCTTCAGCAGGGACCTTGTATGTTCCAAGACTTACCGCGTCTGCGTTTGACGGCATGGCGGTTGAACGCCGGATTCTAAAAGAAAAGGGCATTCCAGAGGAAGTTATTCCTACCTTGATTAAGGCTAGAAAGGAAGTGACTGTACAACATTATCACCGCATTTGGCGGAAATATGTTGCGTGGTGTGAGGCCAAGAAGGCTCCAACGGAAGAATTTCAATTGGGTCGATTCTTACATTTCCTGCAAGCAGGATTGTCTATGGGCCTAAAATTGGGGTCCATTAAAGTTCAAATTTCGGCCTTATCAATCTTCTTCCAGAAGGAATTGGCATCAGTGCCTGAAGTACAAACTTTTGTCAAAGGTGTACTACATATACAACCCCCAATAGTGCCTCCAGTGGCACCGTGGGATTTGAACGTAGTTTTGAATTTTCTCAAATCTCATTGGTTTGAGCCTCTAAAATCGGTAGATTTAAAATACCTTACATGGACGGTAACCATGCTATTGGCCCTGGCTTTAGCCAGGAGAGTTTCAGAGTTGGCGGCTTTATCATACAAAAGCCCATATCTGATTTTCCATTCGGACAGGGCAGAACTGCGGACACGTCCTCATTTTCTCCCTAAGGTGGTTTCGGCTTTTCACTTGAACCAGCCTATTGTGGTGCCTGCGGCTACTAGCGACTTGGAGGACTCCAAGTTACTGGACGTTGTCAGAGCATTAAAAATATATATTTCAAGGACAGCTGGAGTCAGAAAATCTGACTCGTTGTTTATATTGTATGCACCCAACAAGATGGGTGCTCCTGCGTCTAAACAGACGATTGCACGTTGGATCTGTAGCACAATCCAACTTGCACATTCTGTGGCAGGCCTGCCACAGCCTAAATCTGTAAAGGCCCACTCCACAAGGAAAGTGGGCTCATCTTGGGCGGCTGCCCGAGGGGTCTCGGCATTACAACTTTGCCGAGCAGCTACGTGGTCAGGGGAGAACACGTTTGTAAAATTTTACAAATTTGATACTCTGGCTAAGGAGGACCTGGAGTTCTCTCATTCGGTGCTGCAGAGTCATCCGCACTCTCCCGCCCGTTTGGGAGCTTTGGTATAATCCCCATGGTCCTGACGGAGTCCCAGCATCCACTAGGACGTTAGAGAAAATAAGAATTTACTTACCGATAATTCTATTTCTCATAGTCCGTAGTGGATGCTGGGCGCCCATCCCAAGTGCGGATTGTCTGCAATACTTGTACATAGTTATTGTTACAAAGATCGGGTTATTACTATTGTTGTGAGCCATCTTTTCAGAGGCTACTTCGTTTTTTGTTATCATACTGTTAACTGGGTTCAGATCACAAGTTGTACGGTGTGATTGGTGTGGCTGGTATGAGTCTTACCCGGGATTCAAGATCCTTCCTTATTGTGTACGCTCGTCCGGGCACAGTACCTAACTGAGGCTTGGAGGAGGGTCATAGGGGGAGGAGCCAGTACGCACCATGTGATCCTAAAAGCTTTATTTAGATGTGCCTTGTCTCCTGCGGAGCCCGCTATTCCCCATGGTCCTGACGGAGTCCCAGCATCCACTACGGACTATGAGAAATAGAATTATCGGTAAGTAAATTCTTATTTTCAAGGACAGCTGGAGTCAGGAAATCTGACTCACTGTTTATACTATATGCTCCCAACAAGTTGGGCGCTCCTGCGTCTAAGCAGACTATTGCTCGCTGGATTTGTAGTACGATTCAGCTTGCACATTCTGTGGCAGGCCTGCCACAGCCAAAATCGGTAAAAGCCCACTCCACAAGGAAGGTGGGTTCTTCTTGGGCGGCTGCCCGAGGGGTCTCGGCATTACAACTCTGCCGAGCGGCTACGTGGTCGGGGGAGAACACGTTTGTAAAATTCTACAAATTTGATACCCTGGCTAAGGAGGACCTGGAGTTCTTTCATTCGGTGCTGCAGAGTCATCCGCACTCTCCCGCCCGTTTGGGAGCTTTGGTATAATCCCCATGGTCCTTTCAGGAACCCCAGCATCCACTAGGACGATAGAGAAAATAAGAATTTACTTACCGATAATTCTATTTCTCGGAGTCCGTAGTGGATGCTGGGCGCCCATCCCAAGTGCGGATTATCTGCAATAATTGTACATAGTTATTGTTACCTAAATCGGGTTATTGTTGTAGGGAGCCATCTTTCAGAGGCTCCTCTGTTATCATACTGTTAACTGGGTTTAGATCACAGGTTGTACGGTGTGATTGGTGTGGCTGGTATGAGTCTTACCCGGGATTCATAAATCCTTCCTTATTGTGTACGCTCGTCCGGGCACAGTATCCTAACTGAGGCTTGGAGGAGGGTCATAGGGGGAGGAGCCAGTACACACCACCTGATCGTAAAGCTTTACTTTTTGTGCCCTGTCTCCTGCGGAGCCGCTATTCCCCATGGTCCTTTCAGGAACCCCAGCATCCACTACGGACTCCGAGAAATAGAATTATCGGTAAGTAAATTCTTATTTTTGTAATCACAAGGATTCTTTTTATTGAAGGAATACATGGAAATCTTCCAGATTAGTAGCAAGAAATGTTCCTGAGTGGCTTCAATAGATGTTTCATAAGACAGACATCTTGTGGCTGATGCTGAATTGGACGTATGCCTGTTTGCGTGATTCTTTCTCCTGAACTGTATGCATGCAAGTACAGGCAATGCAGAGTTGTATGTATTTTGATTTTGTATTTTGATTAAATCTCTTCTCAGACATAAGTAAAGCTGAATGGTGAAATGATGTTGGAACTGTGGGCTATGCAGAATTGGATAAACAGCTCTGTTTCCAGGAATACCTTCTGCACCTTGTATAGGGTAGATGGTATCCGTTTGGATGGTCGACCTTTCCTGTGTCGACCATTTGTCCATGCCGACCATGCCAATGTCGACCAATAGTGGTCGACCTAATGACTGTCGACCATAACATGGTCGACCATTCATACCGGAACCAGGGTAGATGCGCACTGATGATGACTAGTATCATGCAGATAGGGTACGGTCACGCTACAAGATACATACAACTCATACAAGCAAATATGCATAATGTGCATCATGTCCTTTGTTGCATTTTTTTTAAACTTCAAATATGCCAATAGAGTATACTTGGTTAAATGCAGTATATGAGTTTGAATGAACACAAATATATAATTTATCCATAGTCACAGAAACATTTGCCTTTGCCATGGTCTGCACAGAGAACAAACTAAGGGCCTAATTCAGACCTGATCGCAGCAGCAAATTTGTTAGCTGATTGGCAAAACCATGTGCACTGCAGGGGGAGGGGGGGGGGGGCAGATATAACATGTGCAGAGAGAGTAGATTTGGGTGAGGTGTGTTCAAAGTGAAATCTAAAGTGCAGTGTAAAAATTAAGCAGCCAGTATTTACCCTACACAGAAACAGTATAAACCACCCAAATCTAACTCTCTGCAAATGTTATATCTGCCCCACCTGCAGTGCACATGGTTTTGCCCAACTGCTAACAAATTTTCTTGCTGCGATCAGATCTGAATTAGGCCCTAAGAACAAACAGCCCTAGTAGTCATGTGTGCGTTTATCACAGCAGCCATGGAAAATTAACCAAATGTGGACTAGTGAACTAGCCCCTGGTGTATTGTTGAAAGGGGAATGTGGCATATATGGCATTAGTTTTCAAATGACCGTGTCGGTCATATGGATAAAATGATGCAAAGTGTTCTCATCTACCTTATAAAGTGCTTAATCTACCAATATGCCTTCTGCTCCCATTTAATAGAGCACCTCTATGTCTAATGCCGGGTACACATTAAGCAATATATCGACCGTTTGTGTGATCAGTAGTTTTTTCTTAAGGATGTTGGCTACCTGCCTGCTGGGATTTATCCATCCTTGCTCTATATGATGGTCACCAAAAAGCCCCTCTTCATTGCATTGGCTGTATTCAATTGCTTATCTTCGGCAGCCAGTAGATGGCACCCAACGGAGCTATTTAATATTTATACCTTCGGGCGCAATTGGCTGCTGGTGCCGGCATTTCAGCTCGCACCCCTCAATTGGGACTTTTCGCACCATACCCATTAGTTTGGTTGGGTTTAGTCGCTATACGCAGCTAAACCCGACACTTCTGGGCGCAATATGCGTGATAAAAAAGAACACTTAAATATCGCCCCATGATCTCCTGTCACTTTAAACAGGAGATGGGACGTGATATGATAATTGAATACTGCCCCATATGTCTTAGGTATAGCAAAACAAGCAACAGAAAAATTGGAATGCGTGTTCCACCCATATGACTTACATGAATCTGAAGTGCAATTACCAGTTTTTCCTGCTGAGCTGCTATCTCGCATATTGAAAAAGCACTTTGTGTTCTGCTTGGGTAGCACTGACATGTCACTTCAATTACTTAGCGTTTTTACTTTGTGTTGGGGTCTACTAACAAATGGGGCCAGTCCTTAAAACAGTTAATTACATTGGAGAGGAGAATGTTCTGCAGGCAAATCATTTACTGTAACTGTTGTGGGGAGATGTGTGCATTTGTGTTACCCTGGCTGTCTGTCTGTGTGTCCTTACAGCTTTGATCATTCTGTAAGAAGTGCATCCCTGCACCTCTCTTATTACAGACACCCCCTTTTTAACCTGCTGGGCATGTACTAAAGATAAAATACAAGGCATACATCAAAGTTTAAATGAATACTAATCCATGTTTTTACATTCCCCTTTAAAAAAACACCAACCCTTATCCCTGTCTACAGTAAGAGGTACTTCTGGGGTAACATTGGCCAAACAGGCAAGGATGTGCATGATTGGCTGACTGTATTGGAAAGCCCAGCCCCATCCCTCTTCCAACCTGCATACTAGGAAGGACAGGAGGGATTGAGACCACTACTTTGCAGAACATCTTGGATTAAGACATAATATACGACGGCTACTGGTTGTATTGTTTGGGTATTAAACACTTCAGGGCATCATCCAAGAGTCTCCTCCACCGCTATCATTATAATAATTATTTCTCTAACGTCCTTGAGGATGCTGGGACTCCGTAAGGACCATGGGGAATAGACAGGCTCCGCAGGAGATAGGGCACTTTAAGAAAGCTTTGGACTCTGGGTGTGCACTGGCTCCTCCCTCTATGCCCCTCCTCCAGACCTCAGTTTTACACTGTGCCCAGAGCAAGATGGGTGCACTGCAGAGAGCTCTCCTGAGTTCTCTGCCTAGAAGCATTTTTGTTTGGATTTTTTTCTACTTTTTTACAGGGAGCACTGCTGGCAACAGGCTCCCTGCATCGAGGGACTGAGGAGAGAGGGGCAGACCTTCTTGTCTAAGATAGGCTCTGCTTCCTCGGCTACTGGACACCATTAGCTCCAGAGGGGGTAAACACAGGTTCTTACTGGGCGTCCACACCCAGAGCCGCGCCGCCGTTCTCCTCACAGAGCCAGAAGAACTGAAGTCAGAAGACGTCAGGCGGCAGAAGCCTTCAGCTTCACTGAGGTAACGCACAGCACTGCAGCTGTGCGTCATTGCTCCCATACACCTCACATACTCCGGTCACTGTAAGGGTGCAGGGCGCAGGGGGGGGGCGCCCTGGGCGGCAATATAACACCTCTATTATGGCAAAAGACAATATACATGTACAGGTGGGCACTGTACATGTATATAAAAGAGCCCCCGCCATATTTTAGTAAGTTTGAGCGGGATAGAAGCCTGCCGCCGAGGGGGCGGGGCTTCTCCCTCAGCACTCACCAGCGCCATTTTCTCTCCACAGCACCGCTGAGAGGAAGCTCCCCGGACTCTCCCCTGCTTACACACGGTGAAGGGGTGTTTAAAAGAGAGGGGGGGGGGGGCACATAATTGGCGGATAACATATTATACAGCGCGGCTGGGGAAAAAACATTTTGTGTTGGTCTCCAGGGTCATTGCGCTGGGGTGTGTGCTGGCATACTCTCTCTCTGTCTCTCCAAAGGGCCCTGACAGGGATTCTGTCTTCAGAAAAGAGGTTCCCTGTGTGTGTGAAGTGTGTCGGTACGCGTGTGTCGACATGTTTGACGAGGAAGGCTCGCTTAATGTCTATTTCTGCTAGGCGGCTCTTGTGGACCCGACAGTGGACGGGAGACGCCGATTCAAAGCGGCATATGGAGTCCTTGCCTAACAAAGGGGAGGAGTTGTTTGGAGACGGCCTCTCGGACCTTGTCTCTACTGCTACGGCTGGTAAGTCGAATTTCTTACCTTATGTCCCCCCGCAGCATACAAAAAAGGCACCTCATTATCAAATGCAGTCCTTTCGTTCCAATAAAAACAAAAAGGTACGGGGATCGTCCTTTGTTACCAGAGGGAAAGGCAGGGGAAAGAAGCTGCACACAGCTAGTTCCCAAGAGCAGAAGTCCTCCCCTGCGTCTGCAAAGTCCACCGCATGACGCTGGGGCTTCCCGGGGGGAGGCAGATCTAGTGGGGGCTCGTCTTCGGTTTTTCAGCCACGTCTGGGTTCACTCACAGGTGGATCCCTGGGCATTAGAGATTGTTTCTCAAGGATACAGGCTGGAATTCGAAGACTTGCCTCCTCGCCGGTTTTTCAATTCGGCTCTGCCGGCTTCCCCGTCAGAGAGGGAGCTAGTGTTGGCAGCAATCCAAAAATTGTATATTCAACAGGTGATTGTCACAGTTCCTCATCTCCAGCAAGGAGAGGGATATTACTCAACCCTGTTTGTTCGTCCCGAAACCGGACGGTTCGGTCAGACCCATTTTAAACCTAAAATCCCTGAACCTGTACTTGAAGAGGTTCAAGTTCAAAATGGAATCACTCAGGGCGGTCATCGCCAGCCTGGAGGGGGGGGGATTGGATGGTGTCCCTGGACATAAAGGATGCTTACCTTCATGTTCCGGTATTCCCCCCTCATCAGGCGTTCCTGAGATTTGCAGTGCTGGACTGTCACTACCAATTTCAGACGTTGCCGTTTGGGCTGTCCACGGCCCTCCGAGAATTTTCACCAAGGTAATGGCGGAAATGATGGTGCTCCTGCGCAGGCAGGGTGTCACAATTATCCCATACTTGGACGATCTCCTCATAAAGGCGAGATCTCGGGAGAAGTTGCTGGACAGCGTGTCTCTGTCCATGAAGACGTTGCAGTTACACGGCTGGATTCTCAATATACCGATGTCCCAGCTAGTCCCTACAACGCATCTAACTTTTTTGGGCCTGATTCTAGACACAGACCAGAAAGGTTCAGGAGCTCATAGCCCTGGTCAGGAACCTATTAAAACCAAAACAGGTTTCAGTGCATCATTGCACGCTGGTCCTGGGGAAGACTGTGGCTTCATACGAGGCCATCCCTTTCGGCAGGTTCCATGCGAGGACTTTTCAATGGGACCTCTTGGACAATTGCTCCGGGTCCCATTTACAAATGCATCGAAGGATCACCCTGTCTCCCAGGACCAGGGTATCTCTCCTGTGGTAGCTGCACAGTGCTCACCTACTAGAGGGTCGCAGGTTCGGCATTCAGGACTGGGTCCTGGTGACCACGGACGCAAGCCTCCGAGGCTGGGGAGCAGTCACACTGGGAAGAAATTTCCAAGGTCTCTGGTCAAATCTAGAGACTTGTCTCCACATCAACGTCCTGGAGTTGAGGGCCATATACAACGCCCTGCGTCAAGCGGAGGAATTGCTTGGGGAAAAAACGGTTCTGATTCAGTCAGATAATGTCACGGCAGTGGCTCATATAAACCGCCAAGGCGGAACGAGGAGCAGAGTGGCCATGGCAGAAGCGACCAGGATTCTACGCTGGGCGGAAGACCATGTAAGCGCGCTATCAGCAGTGTTCATCCCGGGGATGGACAACTGGGAGGCGGACTTCCTCAGCAGGCACGACCTGCATCCGGGAGAGTGGGGACTTCATCAAGAAGTCTTCGCACAGATCACGGGTCGGTGGGGACTGCCTCAAATAGACATGATGGCATCCCGTCTCAACAAAAAGCTAAAGCGGTATTGCGCCAGGTCAAGGGACCCTCAGGCGGTAGCGGTAGACGCTCTGGTGACACCTTGGGTGTTCAGATCGGTCTATAGGTTTCCTCCTCTTCCTCTCATACCCAAAGTGTTGAGAATAATAAGAATAAGCAGGGTCAGAACAATCCTCATTGTTCCAGATTGGCCACGGAGGACATTATATCCGGAGCTGCAAGAGTTGCTCACAGAAGATCCGTGGCCTCTTCCTCTAAGGCAGGACCTGCTGCGGCAGGGGCCCTGTCTGTTCCAAGACTTACCGCGGCTGCGTTTGACGGCATGGTGGTTGAACGCCGGATCCTAGCGGAAAAAGGGATTCTGGAGGAGGTCATTCCTACCCTGATCAAGGCTAGGAAAGACGTGACGTTAAAACATTATCACCGTATATGGCGAAAATATGTTTCTTGGTGTGAGGCCAGAGTTGCTCCTACAGAGGAGTTCCATTTGGGCCGTCTACTTCACTTCCTTCAAACAGGAGTGACTTTGGGCCTAAAATTAGGGTCCATAAAGGTCCAAATTTCGGCCTTATCCATTTTCTTTCAAAGAGAATTAGCCTCTCTTCCTGAAGTACAGACTTTTGTGAAGGGTGTGCTGCATATTCAGCCTCCCTTTGTGCCTCCGGTGGCGCCTTGGTATCTTAACGTGGTGTTACGTTTCCTCAAGTCACCTTGGTTTGAACCACTCAAAACTGTGGAGTTGAAATACCTCACGTGGAAAGTGGTCATGTTGTTGGCATTGGCTTCGGCAAGACGTGTTTCAGAATTGGCGGATTTATCACATAAAAGCCCATACTTTGTTTTTCATGTGGCTAGGGCAGAGTTGAGGACTCGTCCTCACTTTCTGCCAAAAGTGGTCTCATCTTTTCATGTGAACCAACCTATTGTCGTGCCTGTGGCTACACGGGACTTGGAGGATTCCGAGTCCCTGGATGTGGTCAGGGCTTTGAAGATTTATGTGACCAGAACGGCTAGAATCAGGAAGACTGAAGCTCTGTTTGTTCTGTATGCGGCCAACAAGGTTGGCGCTCCTGCTTCAAAGCAGACTATTGCTTGCTGGATCTGTAATACGATTCAGCAGGCGCATTGGTACGCGGACCTTCTGGATCTACTACGAGAAAAGCCAAGGCCTCTTCCTCTTCGAGAGGACCTGCTGCGGCAGGGGCCATTCCCTATCAAGACTTACCACGGCTACGTTTGACAGCATGGAGGTTGAACGCCTGATACTAGCTCGGAAGGGCATTCCGGACAAGGTTATTCCTACCCTGATACAGGCTAGGAAAGGAGTAACGTCTAAACATTACCATCGTATTTGGAAAAAAAGTGTCTTGGTGCGAGTCCAAGAAGTTTCCTACGGTGGAGTTTCAACTGGGACGGTTTCTCCTCTTACTGCAGCAGGAGTGGATATGGGCCTGAGGTTGGGATCCGTAAAGGTCCAAATTTCGGCCCTATCCATTTTCTTCCAGGAACAATTGGCTGCCCTCCCTTAGGTTCAGACCTTTTTTGAAAGGAGTCCTGCACATCCAACCTCCCTTTGTACCGCCTACGGCGCCATGGGATCTTTACTTGGTGTTGCAGTTTCTCCAATCAGACTGGTTTGAGCCTCTAGAAGAGGTAGAGGTCAAGCTTCTTACATGGAAGGCTGTCACTTTGTTGGCCTTGGCTTCTACTAGACGTGTGTCGGAGTTGGGGGTTTTGTCATGTAAAAGCCTATACTTGGTCTTCCGTGAAGATAGAGCTGAGCTTCGGACACATCGGCAGTTTCTTCCGAAGGTTGTGTCGGCATTTCATATCAACCAGCCTATCGTGGTGCCAGTTGCTACTGACTCCTCAAATTCTTCAAAGTCCTTGGATGTTGTAAGGGCTCTGAAGATCTATGTGATAAGGACTACTCGTCACAGAATATCGGACGCTCTGTTTGTCCTGTATGATCCCAAGAAAACTGGGTGTCCTGCTTCTAAGCAGACGATCTCTCGCTGGATCAGGTTCACTATCCAGCATGCTTATTTTACGGCAGGATTGCCGTGTCCAAAATCTGTTAAGGCCCACTCTACTCGTAAGGTGGGTTCTTCCTGGGCGGCTGCCCGGGGTGTCCCGGCGTTACAACAAGTTCTACAAGTTCGATACTTTGGCCTCTGATGATCTGAAGTTCACTCAATCAGTTCTGCAGGAGCCTCCAACCTCCTCCCTCCCTGGGAGCTTTGGTACATCCCCATGGTACTATTGTGGACCCCAGCATCCTCTAGGACGTAAGAGAAATTAGGATTTGGGTTACCTACCGGTAAATCCTTTTCTCGTAGTCCGTAGAGGATGCTGGGCGCCCGCCCAGCGCTTCGTTTTCCTGCAACCATTATCTGGTTCAGTACAACTTTGTTTAGTTATGTACTGCATTGTTACTTGGTAAGTAATGTTTCAGCAGTTGTTGAGTTTTTCAAGCTAGTTAGCTTGATGTGCCTTGTATGTGTGAGCTGGTATGAATCTCGCCACTATCTCTGTTAAATCCTTCTCTCGAATATGTCCGTCTCCTCGGGCACAGTTTCTAGACTAAGTCTGGTAGGAGGGGCATAGAGGGAGGAGCAAGCCCACACTCTCAAACTCTTAAAGTGCCAATGGCTACTGGTGGACCCGTCTATACCCCATGGTACTAATGTGGACCCCAGCATCCTCTACGGACTACGAGAAAAGGATTTACCGGTAGGTAACCAAAATCCTATTTTTTTTTCTTCTTTAAATCCCTTCCCTTTTAGAATTAACTTTCATTGGATTAATTTAGCAGCTTTAATTGCTGAAAACCATCACTTCCCATGGCTCCTGGCTGTCTGCTTCCTGGAAACCTTTTGAGGACTAACCACGTTTGTGTCTCCCACTCTGCCTGGCAATGACTGTGCTAGGACAATATACTGTGAAGCCTATTCATTATAATTTGCTGTGGTCCTATGGAAATTGTTTCTAACTCACTATGAGATGCAGTGGCAGACCAATATTGCTCCGTTTCCAGGACATCGGCTTTTCGATGCCATACCACTACTCTTTTCACCTCAAACTAGTAGCAGGAAAAGTTTACACTGCTGAGCAGTGTTACTGTGCATACAGTATGTAAATCTACTTCTACAGCATAGATAATTGACACTTTCACCTTGATGGATAGGACCCTATATGTCATATACATTATATGCACAATGTAATCGCATGGTGCTCAAGACCCAAGGAAAACCGTAAGGTTTAAAAGTTAAATTTGGTACACACTAGGTGATATTCTAAACGATATAGCTCATTTTGACCCTTCTGAGCGATATGGTTTGTAATATTGTCCAGTGTGTACGCACTATTTAGTTAATAATGCACGCTCCCGTGGGTCGCTAGCCAGGGCTTCTGTCATCTACACATGCAGGTCAATTTGGGCTATGCCTTTAACAATAAGGTGCATATCGTCCAGTGTGTACGCTACGAACAATGAACGATGAATGTCCCCCATGAAATTCCTACCCAGTAGCTGAAAAACCCTAGTAGCTGATGACTCCTGTATGATGTTGGTCGTTGGTAAAAATCGCTGTGTGTACGCTCAGTATAGTTTGTACGGGACTCCGGGAGGTTCAAGGGAAAACGTTCAATGATATCTCTCATGGAGCATATAGTCTACTGTACTCGGCTTTAGAGAAAACGTAGAAATCACACTTTCACTTTTATATCCTAAAAAACATTTTTTCCTTTTTCAGTAGATTCTGGCATACAAAGCTTGTAGTCATAAAATGGGTATTATCTAATTTATATATTACCAGTTATTTATACTGTATAGCGCCCATATATTCTGCAGCGCTTTACTCAGAATGTTTAACCATTCACATCAGTCCCTGATCCAGTGGAGCTTACAAATCTATATTATCTACGTGCGCACACATACTTCGTCCTGTGTCTCCGACCTTGCTCATTACCAGAGTCGAGCTGAGACTGCAAATTCCCGTGTCTCATGTCAGAAAGTGCTGTAAGCAGAGGTTGCTAAAGAGTACAGAACAAGGCTTGCCACAATTGTGGGAATATTGTTGTTCAGCCCAGTTGCTGAAGAGCTACATCTGTGGCACAAGACAACCATACACATGTGTAAAGACTAATTTCATGAGTGACCACACAGAAATATGGATCTAGTGCAGTGGTTTCCAAACTTTTTTGAATCACGGCACCCTAGAATATCAGAATTTTTTTCACGGCACCCCTAGGCCAAAAATTTCTTATTGAGAAATTTAGAAAGAAATATTACATTAAGTAGATCGCGTTTATATGTCATCCTTAGGGTCAGTTGTGTGGTGAGGGACAAGATTTGCTTCTGTTTGGCCACATATTTTATGACTGGCAGCCACCAGCACTTGTTTTGCCTATTAAATTGACCATGAATAATTTGAATTGGTCCTGAATACCAACCCAGGGCACCCCTGCAAGTGTCCCGAGGCACCCCAGGGAGCCACGGCACACAGTTTGGGAACTTCTGATCTAGTGCATAAACAGGGCCGGTTCCAGCGCTTTTTGCGCCCCGGGCAGGAAATAGGGGGCGTGGCTTCACACAGGGGGCGTGGTCAGTTACGCCCCCTGTTCAGAGTAGCGCCGCTGAAATGCTGTGCGTTGCGCGATGACATCATCGCGCACCGCACAGTAAAGGTCCTCTCCATGAAGGGAAACTAGACGCTACACGTCTAGTTCCCTTCGCAGCGGGACACAGCGGGCAGCTGGGGGCAGTAGCGGAGGGCAGCTGGGGCAGTAGCGGATCTTGCCATGGTGCGGCGCCCTCCGGAAGGCGGCGCCCCGGGCAAAAGTCCTGCTTGCCCGTGGCAAGATCCGCTACTGCGCATAAAATAGTGTATTAGGCATTAAACATAATAACATTTTACATCTGTTCAGTTAAGATCACTATTTGATCAGGCCAGCCTAATCATATAGAGCAAACCTATATAACAATGACAGGCCAATGTAAAGCAACAAACTGGCATTGTGTACTGTTTATAGTCCGCTTAAGGCCAAACAGAATGACGTGGCAGCGTGTTTTGTTCTGTGATTCTGGTGCAAATGAGGGATCAGAGTGAGAGGAACTCTTGCTAGATATCTGTCATGTGGTGTTTGAGCTGCTCACATGGTTCCCTGTCACTAGCGAGACCATGTTCTGATGGTTATCTAGATTATGTACAGACTTGGAGCAGTAATTCACTGTGTCTGACGAGCTGGCTTTCTAAGCCCCTGGATAAATAATCATCCCTCTGATACTAAGCCTGCTGTCAGAAGTGCCTTTCTGCCTGTAAGTCAGACAAAGTGTACAGCTGAGTTTCAGGTAATAACCTCTTTATGTCTATGTGGGTGTAAAATAACAGTGTTGACAAATTAACTGCATGTTTTCTGGAATAGGTTGTATTGCCTAGCTGTGTATTGCTAAAATAGTTATTCTTGAAGGGTCATGATTTGGACTTATATTGCATGTCAGTGGTGTCATTTCATCCTTTAATACACAACATTATAGAAAAGGCTGAAAGATGTTAGTAATATGTCATATAATCCGAGCCTAAACGAAAACACTATAATAGGAATAGCAATAGTTAAAACCCAATGAATCTAAATAAATTAATATCCGCACACCTTCAGTGCTGCTATACAAGTAAATGCGCAATGGCGAATTTCCCATTAGGCACGTGACGGGCGGCACTTGTTTGGGGGCGGCACTTGGATGCTTGTGTTGGTGCTGTCAGCCTGAAATGTACCAGTAACTGCAAAACATTTCCACTCTATTGTGCCATATGCCATCTTGATTGGAGTGTAAATGGGTAGGTCATGCACATACTGCCCCTGTAAGCTGTCCTCCTTAGTAAATACAGTAATACATACAGTAATTAAAAATAAAAAAATGTCATAGTGGCTTTTTTTATTATTTCCTTCCTGAAAAATATCATCCATCTCCCGCACTCTGTTACTCTTGGTCCCCTCCACTATAGTTTCCACTTATACCCCTTTTACACCGCCAGCTTGTAACATGGGTTATTGCGCATGAGCGTGCATAACCCGTGTTGCTGTTTGGTGTAAAAGCGCCTAGTTGGAATAATCCGGGTCGAGTGACCCGGTATTCCAACTCTGGTAGTTTGCAGGGTTGAACATGGGTTCAACCTGGAAAGCTGTGCTGTGTAAACAGGAGACTGGTCGCCGCCCCCACCGCGTCACTGATGACGTCACCAGCAATATGCCGGGTTGGAAAGTGCGGCGGTGAGGGGCCTGAGGCAGATTGCGCCCGGGAAGCTCCCATGTCATGCTTCCGGGTGTGACCAGCTAAAGTAGGTCTAAAAGGGGTATTAAGGGGGGTACTCACGGAGCGAGTGCTGCTTAAAATCTAAGCAATCTGACTAGATTGCTTAGATTTTAAGCAGTGATCTCTCCGTGTGTACCCCCCACAGCAATAGCGATGCGCAGCCCCGCGCATCACTATCGCTGGTGCTAGATTGGCCTGCCGTGCAGGCCAATCTAGCGGGTCGCTCACTTCACCCGCTGGGTGAAATGAGCGCCCCCCCCGTCTCCCCCCACACGCTCAGCACACATCGCGCTGTGCTGAGCGGCGGGAGAGATGTGTGCTGAGCGGTTCGCTCAGCACACATCTCCCCCACATCGGCCAGTGAGTACTGGCCTTATGTGTAGTAACGCATTTTGGCCTTTTGATAAATATCTACAGATTGAAACGTGTTAAAGCAATTGAAACGTGTTAAAGCAATGCAATTGTCTGTAATTCTCCCACGCTGCTGTGTTATCTAATTTCTTATCCTGTTTTCACGCCCTGTATCACTCTAGATGGGGGTACTGTGGTCAAATAATGATACCGTTGGAAATGTAGAGGATTGTACCACCTTAATATTTCACCTAGCTTTTATGTGCAGTGGCTTTTAAACAAAATGTCCTTAATACTTGGGATTCATACTAGTTTTCTAGAGAAATATATACAACTTACAGAAATATTTTTCAAAAGTATTTGACAGTATAGTTTTTCCTGTACAAGCATTGGCTGCACTCATTAAAGCAGAAATAATTGCTGATTCTATACAGTGTTTACTTACTTTATTTTCACAAAAAAATAATAATTTTTAATATACAATATAAAAACATGAAAAAGTGGATTAAACTAGTTGATTCAAGTACATGTTGACTCACCATAGAAATTAAAAACACCAGTTCATTGACCTGTTTATTGGTTGTTTTAGTAAACAAACAAACAAACAAACAAACAAACCATGTTATTTGAATTGAACAATGACGGAGCACACGATTCA
The DNA here is from genome assembly GCF_028390025.1 of Pseudophryne corroboree. Taxonomy (NCBI): domain Eukaryota; kingdom Metazoa; phylum Chordata; class Amphibia; order Anura; family Myobatrachidae; genus Pseudophryne; species Pseudophryne corroboree. The sequence continues at coordinate 346,603,935 of NC_086444.1, forward strand.
AAAGGAATGGGCATACATATAAACTAGATCAGTGGTTCTCAAACTCGGTCCTCAGGAACCCACACGGTTCACGTTTTCCATATCACCCTGTAGCTGCACTGTGCATCACCAACTGTCACATTGTAAAAATCTACAGGTGACCTGCAAAACATGAACCGTGTAGGGTTTGGAGGACCGAGTTTGAGAACCTGTGAACTAGATAATGTATTCTGATACCCATAAATTTCTTCATTCTATAAATGCTATGAAAGCATATCTAGGAGGGGAGGGTGGGATTCACTAGTGGGTGCAAAATGTAGCAATTCAATTGTTGCTGCGTTTAGATGCCCAGTAGCTGCAGGGGTGACATTTCTTCTCACAGCCTCCTGAGGTGCGAGGAGAAATGTGTGCAAAGTGGGCCTTTGGGCACACAAACAGGAGTTTGGATGCCCAAACAGGACTTTAGACCGATTTAGCTGTTTTACGTGGCTAAACCCTGTCTGTTTGGGCGCGACATGCATGTGCGCCCAAACAATTGAATTGTGACAATTATTAGACGCCCATAACAACTGAATTCCCCCCTAAATGTCAAAACCAATTGGAAAAGACATTCTAAAATATCCCCTGGCATCATAAGTTATGTCTTAGAGAGACATAAAGTAATACAGGTGATAAGAACTGTAGTTTAGCGGTTAACTAGAATATACAATAACTAATATTTAGGATCCGCCATCGCAGGGGCACTAGCCATTGTGCTTCAGTGCATACCAGTGTGAGTGTGGGACGGGGCCTCCCTGCAGCTTATCCCTGGCAGCCAGTGAGAGCTGTGAGTGGGTGGGGCCTCCCTTTAGCTCTCACTGTTTTGTGATTCAGGTACATGCCAGTGTTGGTGGGGAACTGATCCTCCCACTTATCCCTAGCAGCCAATGAGATCTGAGAGGGGAACGGGACCAACTGTCCTTTAACTCTCACTGCGCAACTGCTAGGCAGCCACTTAAGTCCATTATACATGCTCGAGTTACATTATTATGACCACCATCTAATAGCCAGGATAACTACTGTGTGCAGCTTGGACAGCAGCTAGATGGGCTGGGAGTGACTCGGTAAGGTGGTAGGTTGACACAAGTACATTTTGACGGTGAGCTGCTCCACTGTATGGTGTCGGTCGGCCTCACGCACCTTCGTAGCTGGCGTTCGCCTTTCACATCAGTTGCTTGTGGTGCGCTGCAGTTTCCATGTCAGTTATTTGCAATGGCGCCATTGGTCCAGTCACGATACACCTTCACCACAGTAGCGCGTGAACAGTTCACAAACTGCGCTGTTTCAGAAATACTGCCACCTTTGGCCTGAAAGCCGATAATCATCCCTTTTTGCAACTCTGATAAATCGCCCCTTTTACCCATGACAGCAATGAGTGATGTGTGCAGATGGTCTGTCACACATCTTATATACCCACGGAGCCAGTGCATGACACGTGACATACTTAATGAGCTATGCACTGCCGACGACAAATGTAGACGGTTGTCATAATAATGTGACTCGACTGTATATTATAGATCCACATAAAAAAGTCCCAAAAATGAGATGCCATCCAGGCACCCACCCAAGACTACCCAGTCTTGGCGGCCTTGGAATACTACAGTTCCCGTTGTGGCTTTTGTTTATTTAATCTGCTTAAGAAAGTGTATTTTAAATAAGTGTTAACTTCTGAAGCATAGAGAAATATTAAGCATAGCTTCAAATGCTGATAAATAGTCCTTTATTTCTCTAACGTCCTAAGTGGATGCTGGGGACTCCGTAAGGACCATGGGGATAGCGGCTCCGCAGGAGACTGGGCACATCTAAAGAAAGCTTTAGGACTATCTGGTGTGCACTGGCTCCTCCCCCTATGACCCTCCTCCAAGCCTCAGTTAGATCTCTGTGCCCGAACGAGAAGGGTGCACACTAGGGGCTCTCCTGAGCTTCTTAGTGAAAGTTTTAGTTTAGGTTTTTTATTTTCAGTGAGACCTGCTGGCAACAGGCTCACTGCATCGAGGGACTAAGGGGAGAAGAAGCGAACTCACCTGCGTGCAGAGTGGATTGGGCTTCTTAGGCTACTGGACATAGCTCCAGAGGGACGATCACAGGCCCAGCTTGGATGGGTCCCAGAGCCGCGCCGCCGGCCCCCTTACAGAGCCAGAAGGCAGAAGAGGTCCGGAAAATCGGCGGCAGAAGACGTCCTGTCTTCAACAAGGTAGCGCACAGCACTGCAGCTGTGCGTCATTGCTCTCAGCACACTTCACACTCCGGTCACTGAGGGTGCAGGGCGCTGGGGGGGGCGCCCTGAGACGCAATAGAAACACCTTGGATGGCAAAAAATGCATCACATATAGCTCCTGGGCTATATGGATGCATTTAACCCCTGCCAGAATCCATAAAAAAGCAGGAGAAAAGTCCGTGAAAAAGGGGCGGAGCCTATCTCCTCAGCACACTGGCGCCATTTTCCCTCACAGCTCCGTTGGAGGGAAGCTCCCTGGCTCTCCCCTGCAGTCACTACACTACAGAAAGGGTTAAAAAAGAGAGGGGGGCACTAATTAGGCGCAGTATTAACTATACAGCAGCTATAAGGGGAAAAACACTTATATAAGGTTATCCCTGTATATATATATAGCGCTCTGGTGTGTGCTGGCAAACTCTCCCTCTGTCTCCCCAAAGGGCTAGTGGGGTCCTGTCCTCTATCAGAGCATTCCCTGTGTGTGTGCTGTATGTCGGTACTTTTGTGTCGACATGTATGAGGAGAAAAATGATGTGGAGACGGAGCAGATTGCCTGTAATAGTGATGTCACCCCCTAGGGGGTCGACACCTGAGTGGATGAACTGTTGGAAATTACTGGACAGTGTCAGCTCTGTATAAAAGACAGTGGTTGACATGAGACAGCCGGCTACTCAGCTTGTGCCTGTCCAGACGTCTCATAGGCCGTCAGGGGCTCTAAAGCGCCCGTTACCTCAGATGGCAGATATAGACGCCGACACAGATACTGACTCCAGTGTCGACGGTGAAGAGACGAATGTGACTTCCAGTAGGGCCACACGTTACATGATTGAGGCAATGAAAAATGTTTTACACATTTCTGATAATACGAGTACCACCAAAAAGGGGTATTATGTTCGGTGAGGAAAAACTACCTGTAGTTTTCCTGAATCTGAGAAATTAAATGAGGTGTGTGATGATGCGTGGGTTTCCCCCGATAACAACTGATAATTTCTATAATGTTATTGGCATTATATCCTTTCCCGCCAGAGGTTAGGGTGCGTTGGGAAACACCCCCTAGGGTGGAAAAAGCGCTCACACGCTTGTAAGGGCTCTACCCTCTCCTGAGATGGCCACCCTTAAGGATCCTGCTGATAGAAAGCAGGAGGGTATCCTAAAATGTATTTACACACATACTGGTGTTATACTGCGACCAGCAATCGCCTCAGCCTGGATGTGCAGTGCTGGGTTGGCGTGGTCGGATTCCCTGACTGAAAATATTGATACCCTAGATAGGGACAGTATATTTTTGCCTATAGAGCATTTAAAAGATGCATTTCTATACATGCGTGATGCACAGCGGAATATTTGCCGACTGGCATCAAGTCTAAGTGCGTTGTCCATTTCTACCAGTAGAGGGTTATGGACACGTCAGTGGTCAGGTGATGCGTATTCCAAACGGCATTTGGAAGTATTGCCTTATTAAGGGGAGGAGTTATTTGGGGTCGCTCTTTCAGACCTGGTGGCCACGGCAACAGCTGGGTAATCCACGTTTGTACCCCAGGTCGCCTGTCAACATGAGAAGACGCCGTATTATCAGGCGCAGTCTTTTCATGGACAAGCGGGCAAAAGGTTCCTCATTTCTGCCCCGTGACAGAGGGAGAGGAAAAAGGCTGCAGAAATCAGCCAGTTCCCAGGAACAGAAACTCTCTCCCGCCTCTGCCAAGCCCTCAGTATACGCTGGGGCTTTACAAGCAGAATCAGGCACGGTGGGGGGCCCGTCTCAATGAATTTCAGCGCGCAGTGGGCTCACTCGCAAGTAGACCCCTGGATCCTTCAGGTGATATCTCAGGGGTACAAATTAGAATTCGAGACGTCTCCCCCTCGCCGTTTCCTAAAGTCGGCTTTACCGATGTCTCCTTCTGACAGGGAGACAGTTTTGGAAGCCATTCACAAGCTGTATTCCCAGCAGGTGATAATCAAGATACCCCTCCTGCAACAGGGAACGGGGTATTATTCCACACTGTTGTGGTACCGAAGCCGGACGGCTCGGTGAGACCGATTCTAAATCTAAAATCTTTGAACACTTACATACAGAGGTTCAAATTCAAGATTGAGTCACTCAGAGCAGTGATTGCGAACCTGGAAGAAGGGGACTACATGATGTCTCGGGACATCAGGGATGCTTACCTTCATGTCAAAATTTACCCTTCTCACCAAGGGTACCTCAGGTTTATGGTACAGAACTGTCACTATCAGTTCAGACGCTGCCGTATGGATGGTCCACGGCACCCCGGGTCTTTACCAAGGTAATGGCCGAAATAATGATATTCCTTCGAAGGAAGGGAATTTTAGTTATCCCTTACTTGGACAATTCCCTGATAAGGGTAAGATCCAGGGAACAGTTGGAGGTCGGTGTAGCACTATCTCAGGTAGTGTTGCGGCAGCACGATTGGATTCTCAATATTCCAAAATCGCAGCTGGTTCCGACGACTTATCTTCTGTTCCTAGGGATGATCCTGGACACAGTCCAGAAAAAGGTGTTTCTCCCGGAGGAGAAAGCCAGGGAGTTATCCGAGCTAGTCAGGAACCTCCTAAAACCGAGCCAAGTCTCAGTGCATCAATGCACAAGGGTTCTGGGTAAAATGGTGGCTTCCTACGAAGCAATCCCATTCGGCAGATTCCACGCAAGAACTTTCCAGTGGGACCTGCTGGACAAATGGTCCGGGTCGCATCTTCAGATGCATCAGCGGATAACCCTGTCACCAAGGACAAGGGTGTCCCTCCTGTGGTGGTTGCAGAGTGCTCATCTTCTAGAGGGCCGCAGATTCGGCATTCAGGACTGGGTCCTGGTGACCACGGATGCCAGCCTGCGAGGCTGGGGAGCAGTCACACAGGGAAGGAATATCCAGTGCTTATGGTCAAGCCTGGAGACATCACTTCACAAAAATATCCTGAAGCTAAGGGACATTTACAATGCTCTAAGCTTAGCAAGACCTCTGCTTCAAGGTCAGCCGGTGTTGATCCAGTCGGACAACATCACGGCAGTCACCCACGTAAACAGACAGGGTGGCACAAGAAGCAGGAGGGCAATGGCAGAAGCTGCAAGGATTCTTCGCTGGGCGGAAAATCATGTGATAGCACTGTCAGCAGTATTCATTCCGGGAGTGGACAACTGGGAAGCAGACTTCCTCAGCACGACCTCCACCCGGGAGAGTGGGGACTTCACCCAGAAGTCTTCCACTTGTTTATAAACCGTTGGGAAAAACTCGACAGGTATTGCGCCAGGTCAAGGGACCCTCAGGCAATAGCTGTAGACGCTCTGGTAACACCGTGGGTGTACCAGTCAGTGTATGTGTTCCCTCCTCTGCCTCTCATACCCAAGGTACTGAGATTGATAAGATGGAGAGGAGTAAGCACTATATTCGTGGCTCCGGATTGGCCAAGAAGGACTTGGTAACCGGAACTTCAAGAGATGCTCACGGAGGATCCGTGGCCTCTACCTCTAAGAAGGGACCTGCTCCAGCAAGGACCCTGTCTGTTCCAAGACTTACCGCGGCTGCGTTTGATGGCATGGCGGTTGAACGCCGGATCCTGAGGGAAAAACGGCATTCCGGATGAAGTCATCCCTATCCTGATCAAAGCCAGGAAGGATGTAACCGAAAAATATTATCACCGCATTTGGCGAAAATATGTTACGTGGTGCGAGGCCAGTAGGCCCGACGGAGGAAATTCAACTGGGTCGATTCCTACATTTCCTGCAAACAGGAGTGTCTATGGGCCTGAAATTGGGGTCCATTAAGGTTCAAATTTCGGCCCTGTCAATTTTCTTCCAAAAAGAACTAGCTTCAGTCCCTGAAGTTCAGACGTTTGTAAAAGGGGTACTGCATATACAGCCTCCTTTTGTGCCTCCAGTGGCACTTTGGGATCTCACTGTAGTTTTGGGTTCCAAAAGTCACATTGGTTTGAACCACTTAAATCTGTGGAGTTAAAATATCTCACATGGAAAGTGGTCATGCTGTTGGCCCTGGCCTGGGCCAGGCGCGTGTCAGTATTGGCGGCTTTATCCTGAAAAAGCCCTTATCTGATTTTCCATTCGGACAGGGCGGAATTGAGGACTCGTCCTCATTTTCTCCCTAAGGTGTTTTCAGCGTTTCACCTGAACCAACCTATTTGTGGTGCCTGCGGCTACTAGGGACTTGGAGGACTCCAAGTTGCTAGACGTTGTCAGGGCCCTGAAAATATATATGTTTCCAGGACGGCTGGAGTCAGGAAATCTGACTCGCTGTTTATCCTGTATGGACCCAACAAGCTGGGTGCTCCTGCTTCTAAGCAGACTATTGCTCGTTGGATTTGTAGTACAATTCAGCTTGCACATTCTGTGGCAGGCCTGCCACAGCCAAAAATCTGTAAATGCCCACTCCACAAGGAAGGTGGGCTCATCTTGGGCGGCTGCCCGAGGGGTCTCGGCTTTACAACTTTGCCGAGCAGCTACTTGGTCAGGAGCAAATACGTTTGTAAAATTCTACAAAATTGATATCCTGGCTGAGGAGGACCTGGAGTTCTCTCATTTGGTGCTGCAGAGTCATCCGCACTCTCCCGCCCGTTTGGGAGCTTTGGTATAATCCCCATGGTCCTTACGGAGTCCCCAGCATCCACTTAGGACGTTAGAGAAAATAAGAATTTACTTACCGATAATTCTTTTTCTCATAGTCCGTAGTGGATGCTGGGCGCCCATCCCAAGTGCGGATTGTCTGCAATACTGGTACATAGTTATTGTTACCAAAAAATCGGGTTATTGCTGTAGTGAGCCATCTTTTCTAGAGGCTCCTCTGTTATCATGCTGTTAACTGGGTTCAGATCACAAGTTGTACGGTGTGATTGGTGTGGCTGGTATGAGTCTTACCCGGGATTCAAAATCCTTCCTTATTGTGTACGCTCGTCCGGGCACAGTATCCTAACTGAGGCTTGGAGGAGGGTCATAGGGGGAGGAGCCAGTGCACACCAGATAGTCCTAAAGCTTTCTTTAGATGTGCCCAGTCTCCTGCGGAGCCGCTATCCCCATGGTCCTTACGGAGTCCCCAGCATCCACTACGGACTATGAGAAATAGAATTATCGGTAAGTAAATTCTTATTTTTGCAGTTGGTCTTTGCTGAAAAACAAATCATTTAAACCTTGGACTTGGAATTAGGACAACACTGTATGAATTCACTATAGCTATTACTCTACTCTACTGTATAAGTAACCAGTAAAATGACAGTTGCTCTGTAAACAGTTTCTTGCCATAGGCTATAAACAAGTCCGTTCAAAGTAATAACACAATGCACACATAATTCTCACGATACATGAGTTTAAGCGTAGTGCAGGCACATCCTACTAGATGTTCCACTCTGAGCCGAATCACAGAGGTCCTTACATTGAAGGGCTTGGTGCTGCCTGGCATGTACTGTAAGTAGTAATGCTGACATATAAATGAAATAATAAAATTGTTATAGTAAGCACTACACTAGCAACGAGATCACATACCAATATATAATAACAAGGCTACAGATCATCTACTTCCCAAAGCTATTACAGTGTTTATTTTAGAAGATCTCTCTTAAAACACCAGATGGATGATGAGTTTGCTTATATTATTATTGTTCACAGCTATTCAGATGCGTCAAGAGCGCTTTTCTTTATTGAGGCAGTGAGACAGGTGCAGAAGGGTAATGACTGAGAAATTACTGTGACATATGTCCGACTCTAGCATGTCCAGCAGTCTATAGCAAATCAGCATTCTCTAGCAGAAATGAAAGGTATTTGCACATTGTACGAATTAGCTGGATTGTGAGCGATGGGCTTTCTCATCACTGATATCCAAGGGGCAGATTCATATTTTAGCTCTGCTAAAATACGTGAAAGCAGCAGGAAGTGTCTGTAGTAGAAAGACCCTAACTGCATGATTTTGTGGTCCGCTGCTGCATCCAAAGGCGCAGCATTGGATCATCTGTGTGAACATCGATCATTGCGGGGTATTCCCACTTCTGGGGTCAGTGAAACTGCATTGGAAGATGCAGACACTGGGCTTGGCATGCCTCAAAACAGAGCTGACACCTTCCCATTTTCAAGAATGATGCCTGTTGCAGCCCTGACCAATGGCGCTTCAGCTTAGGAGGCACTGCAACGATGTTGCAGCCACAGATCTGCACACATGCAGTACTGCTCCAGCACATGTGTAGATCAAAAATCATGTATCCTGACAACAATCTAACCACCTTGTATTATAAGGGAAAAAACAAAAAACAAAACCTGTGGTGTCGAAGTACGTATATGACATCCTGGGGTTGAATGTCATTTGTTTGTTATAAGTATCTGCTATTGGTGGATACTGGATTTATTTTTTTTCACAGAAATCTTTCTGCCATGGCAAGTGACTGTTCCAGGAAAGCAGCTTATAGCGATTTGGGTCACAGGGATATATCATTGTTTGTAGCACCTATATTTTATTTGTTGTGCCTATGTATCTTAACTAAGTGAGGAATTCAGTAGTTTTGAGTGAGGCAATGCTTGATGGGTGCCCAATGACCAATTCAGTGTTTTGGGTACACATTAATTTTCTCTAGCATCATTAATGGATATTGGGGACAGGTTAGTACGATGGGGTATAGACGGATCCAAAGGAGCCAGTGCACTTTAAATTTCTTCAACTGGGTGTGCTGGCTACTCCCCTATATGCCTCCTCCTACAGGTCAGTTTAGAAAAAAGTGCCCTCAGGAGAGGATGCACACTCTGCTAGCTCCAGATTTATTTATTTTTTCAATTTCTTTTAAACTTTTATAGCTTTCGGTATGCTGTTTGGGCAACAGCATACCTGCACCATGGGAGTTAGGGGAGGGGGACTTTCACCGGTCTCTTGAGGTGCTGAGCCGCTTCCCTGCTGCAGGACCACCGTCCTGAGGGGCTGTTTGTTCAGCGGGGCATGGCGTCTTGGCTGCCGCAGCATGCCGCACACCCCTAACGCTGCCTGAAGGTGATCATCGGTGGTGAGTACACATCAGGGACCCCGCTAGCGGGGCCCCCCGGTTCACAGTGCAGCAGAAGCGCGGGTGAGGCGTACGGGTCCCACCTGGGGAGGACCCGCTGTGGCTCCTGTGTGAGACTGGCTAAATACCTTATACCAAGCATTTATGTGAGGCTACAAACTCTTAGTTGACATGGCCAGTATAAAGATTACACAGTAGCTCTGGCGCCATGGGGGAGGGGGGGGGGGTTGGAGTGGAGCTACATCAGAGCGAGCTCAGCGGCTTTTTTTCGCCTTCCTCTGCATAAGCAGCAGCAGCCTCACACAGCTCCTCCATAACGGTCACACGCTGGATCACTGGTACCGTGTGTAGAGGGGGAGAGCCGCTATTTTGTGCACAAATATCATCCATCTGAAGGATTTTTCATTAGACAGTCTCACTGTCTATATGTATATGTGAAACGCTGACAGCCTCACTGGGGCTGTGCAGCGTTGGGTGCGCTGGTGTCCTCTCTCCTGTGTCTCCCCTCTCATGCAATAGGGCAGGCTTGTATTATATTTCAGGCTGTGTTGTATGTGTTTTATACCTGTTTTTCTTCTTTATAATGGTAAAACAGAAGTTTTGCAGTGTGTGTAATGCTAGATTTCCCCCCAGCTCATCTGGCGCAATATCATGTGAGCAGTGTAGTCAGTCATCACAAAATGCGGATAACGATGTGGGGGAGAGTCCAGAGCCCTCCTGGCTGGGGGCTATCAAAACTATGATGTCTGATATGTCATCTCAAGTCACTGCAAATGCCAATAAAACTCAGGAACTGCAACAAGTAGTGACAGATCTATCTGCTAAACATCCCCCCCCCCCCCCCATCCCCGTCCACTACAGGTGCACAAAAAGGTGCTTTATCTGCACTTCTGTCAGAAACTGATGATGATATCCTGGATGATGTGGACCCCATAAGCGGGGACTTCACCCCTACACAGGGTATTGAACCCCTTATATTGGCTATTCTGAATGTGTTAAAGTTCCCCCTGGAGGATGCTAATAATCAGCAGTCACTTTTTTCTCCCACAAGACAAACTGACAGTCACCTTTCCTGACTCCCAAGAAGTTGGATGATTTATTTAAATTAGCCTGGAAATATCCAGATAAAATATATCAGGAGTCAGGAAATTCTGGGAAGAATCTCCAGCAGTAGATGTCTCAGTCTCTCGCCTTTCTAAAAAGGCCGTACTTCCTCCTCCGGGCTCCTTTACAGTAAAGGACCCGGCAGATAGGAAAATTGAGACCACTCTGAAATCTATATACACTGCTGCAGGTGTAGCTCAAAGACTGGTCATTGCAGGTTGCTGGATGACACATGCCATTCATTCCTGGGCTACTCAAATTTCAGGAAGGTCTTTCGGGTGATATGACCTTAGTTACTTCTGTAACTTTCTTAAAACACATTCAGGACACGGCTAGGGTCCTCTGTGACTCCCTTAAAGAGATTGCCAATATTAATGCTAGGACCACGACTATGGCTGTCTTCGCGCAGAGCCATATGTTTGTGTCAGTGGATTGCTGACTCCAAACGTAATGTGGAATCTCTTCCCTTCACATGTGACTGGCTCTTTGGAGGTGAATTGGACGCATGGATCTCCAAAGCTAATGCTGGGAAATCCATGTTTCTCCCTTCATGGGCTCCGCCTGCTAGACGTACCTGCCCGGGCCGTCTACGCAGTCCTTTCGTCGGTCCTCCAGATTTCGATCTAGAGCCAGAAGGGCCTCCAACGCCGCTAGAGGCACCAGAGGTAAGCCTAAGAAAGCAGCCGTTACTGGCTCCCAAGAACAGAGCACCAGTTCAGCTTCCACAAAGACTTCAGCATGACGATGCCCATGACTTCAGCATGAGCTCGATTACGTCACTACAGCCACATCTGGGACTGTTCCTGCCAAGATGCGTGGGTAAGGGACCTTATATCTCAGGGTTACAAGTGGAGTTTGATGGTGCTCCTCCCCAACGATTTTTCAAATCAGGCTTACCAGCTTTGGAAAATATGCGTGGTACTACTGGCCATAAACAAGTTGTTCCAGTCCCAGGTCATTGTTCCAGTACCCCTGCAACAACCAGGACATGGTTACTACTCCAGTCTGTCGTGGTGCCAAAACCAGACTTGTCTGTGAAACCCATTCTGAATATGAAGTCCTTGAATCCTTACTTGAAGGTTTTTAAATTCAAGATGGAATCTTTGAGAGCAGTGATCGTGGGCCTAGAACAACAGGCATTCCTAGTGTCCCTGGATATCAAGGACCCTTACCTCCATATCCCCATTTGGACGCCTCATCAGGCCTATCTGCGGTTCGCCCTGCTGAACGATCACTACCAGGTTCAGGCGTTACCCTTCGGCCTGTCTACAGCTCCGAGAGTGTTCACGAAGGTGATGGCAGAAATTATGTTTCGGCTCGGGGTCCAGGGGGTCAACGTAATTCCATACCTCGACGACTTCCTGATAAAAGCGAGTTCCAGGGAGCTTCTGTTGCTCCACATAGATAGCACTATCCAACTTCTGACTCACCACGGATGGATCCTCAGTCTGCTGAAGTCCCAACTGGAACCGTCTCAGCGACTCCTGTTTCTGGGGATGCTACTGGATACGGAAGCACAGAAAGTGTTCCTCCCAGAGGACAAACTGAGAACACTTCAAGAAATGCTTTGCATGGTTCTCTGACTTGCTGGACTATCTATTCATCTGTGCATAAAATTGTTGGGAAAGATGGTGGCCTCGTATAAGGCGATACAGTTTGGAAGGTTTCATGCCAGACCTTTCCAATTGGACATCCTGAACACGTGGTCCGGTTCCCATCTTCAGATGCACCAGATGACTCTGCTGTCACCCCAGGCCAGGATTTCACTACTGTGGTGGCTACAGTCTTCCAACCTGCTGGAAGGTCGACGCTTTGGGATTCAGGATTGGATCCTCCTCACGACGGACGCGAGTTTGAGAGGATGGGTAGCTGTTGCTCAGGGGCGCAGTTCCAGGGCAGGTGGTCTGCCCAGGAGGCCCTACTTCCGATCAACATCCTGGAACTTCAGGCCATCTACAATGCTCTGCTTCAGGCCTCCCCTATGCTCCGGGATCGGGCGATCCAGGTTCAGTCGGACAATGCCACGGCTGTGGCATACATCAATCGACAAGGAGGGACAGAAAGCAGAGCCTGCATGCGAGAAGTGTCAAGGATACTCTTCTGGGCAGAAAGACATGCAAGAGCACTGTCTGCAATCTTCATACCGGGAGTGGACAACTTGGAAGCGGATTTCCTGAGTCGCCACAATCTCCATCCAGGGAAGTGGGGACTACACCCTCAGGTGTTTCAACAGCTGATCGACGGGTGGGGCTGCCCACAGATCTACATGATGGCCTCTCGCCTCAACAAGAAGATTCGCTACTATTGCTCGCAAACCAGGGACCCTCAGGCGAGTGCAGTGGATGCGCTGACATCGCCTTGGCCTTACCAGCTGGTCTACCTATTTTCCTCCGATTCCGTTGATCCCGAGGGTGCTCAAGCGGATCAGGCATCAAGTAGTGCAAGCAATCTTGATTGCCCCGGATTGGCCTCGAAGATCATGGTACACGGCTCTTCTGGACATGTCGTAGAAGATCCTTGGCCTCTACCGCTAAGAAGAGATCTTCAGCAAGGACCGTTCGTCAACCCGGAATTACGGCAGCTTCGTTTGATGGCATGGAAGTTGAGCGGAACATCCTAGCTCACAAAGAGCTTTCCAAAAAGGTTATTGCCACTATGGTGCAAGCCAGAAAACCTGTGACGTCAAAACACTATCATCATATCTGGCGGAGATATGTCTCTTGGTGCGAGGAACGCACATGTCCGTCTGCAGAATTCCACTTGGGAAGATTCCTTAGTTTCCTGCAGACTGTAGTGGATAAAGGCTTACGTCTTGGATCCCTTAAGGTCCAGATTTCAGCTCTTTCAGTCTTCTTCCACAAGAAGTTGTCTGTCCTGCCAGAAGTTCAGACCTTCTTGCAAGGGGTGCTTCACATACAACCCGCCTTTGTGCCGCCTACGGCACCTTGAGATTTGGATGTGGTGTTACGCTTTCTACAGTCCTCCTGGTTTCAACCTCTGATGACGGTAGAAGACTAGTATCTCACGACGGTGATGTTATTGGCCCTGGCTTCTGCTAGATGTGTCTTAGAATTGAGGGCCTTATCGTGTAAAAGTCCCTACTTGGTCATTTACGAGAACAGAGCGGAGCTCTAGACTAGACAGCAGTTCCTGCCGAAGGTGGTCTCCACATTTCACTTGAATCAACCTATTGTAATTCCGTCCATTTCTGGCACTTCTGCTCCTCCGGAGGCATTGGATGCAGTGCGAGCCTTGAAAATCTATGTCAAGAGAACGGGTCGGATCAGATAGACGGATTCCTTGTTCGTGCTGTATGATGCGCAGAAAAAGGGTTGCCCTGCTTCAAAGCAGTCTATTGCTCGATGGATTCGGCTTACTATCCAACAGGCTTATGTGTTGGCAGCCTTACCTGTTCCACAGTCTGTGAAGGCCCACTCTACGAGATCGGTGAGGTCTTCCTGGGCGGCTGCCCGTGGGGTCTCTGCCCTGCAACTATGCCGAGCTGCTACCTGGTCGAGGAAGAACACCTTTGTGGAGTTCTACAAATTTGATACCCTGGCCAAAGAGGATACCCAGTTTGGGCAGGCGGTGCTGCTGATGTCTCCGCACATTCCAGCCCGTTCTGGAAGCTTTGGGACATCCCCATCATACTAATCTGTCCCCAATATCCCTTATGGATGCTAGAGAAAATAGGATTTTAAATACCTACTGGTAAATCCTTTTCTCCTAGTCCATAAGGGATATGGGCGCCCACCTTTGTGTGGTGACTTTCTTATAAGTACTGCGCGCTAACCAATTGCACCACTGGAGCACTTTGTGTGGTGACTTTCTGCAGGTTCTTTGTTAGGTGTTACCTGTTCAGCTGTTGCTGGCCCAGTTATGTTATGGTGTGCTGGTTTGTAAATCTCACCACACTAATTGTTGTTATGTTCCTTCTCTCAAGTATGTCATTCTCCTTCGGTACTGTTTTACCTACAACGGACCCGTAGGAGGAGGCATAGAGGGGAGGAGCCAGCACACCCAGTTGAAGAAATTTAAAGTGCACTGGCTCCTTTGGACCCGTCTATACCCCATCGTAGTAATCTGTCCCCAATATACCTTATGGACTACGAGAAAAGGATTTACCGGTAGGTATTTAAAATCCTATTATTGCTCTTGTCGTGCCCCAAAGCACAGAGTTTAGTCGTTGCGGCTAAACCCGTCTAAAATCCTGGATAGAGTGCCCAAATGACAAACTTTAAGCACTTTTCTGCTCGTCGCCTCAAGAGGCTGTGAGCACAAATGTGATTGCAAGTGGCACTCACACTTGATCAGACCAACAATTTAATTGTTCTATTGGGCGCCCCAAAAAAGCTATTCAATTCCTCCCTTGGATTTCTAAACAGTAAAAGTGTCACACACAAATACTGTGCAAATAGGAGGAGACTAAAATGAACAGACAAAAAGTCCTTATATATTTGAAAACTGTAATCACATTTTGTAGAACCCCCCATTATCAACTAAGAGACACCTATTTTTATGTCAGTTGACAAGGGCACAAGAAATTAAGATTTTATGTGAATTATGTATTATACGTTTTGCGCCCTTCTGAGTACACTACTGTAAAACAATATTTCCACAAACCAGTTTTCTACATACTGGTAGTTCTTCTATACCTTAGTGCTACACACAAGATGTTCCAAATTGTGTCCAAATACCCTTGCTGAAGAGTACACGTCTATAAAATACGTTATAGCACTGGTAATAAAATAGTTACTCTTTCTAGTTTTCAAAATCCCTTCCGCAGAATGCAGTTTGTGTATTCTTATTTCATGCTTCCACACATTTACTCATATGACCACTTGCAGCACTTTAGATCGTGAAATGCAGTGTGTACAGAATTATCCTATATAATGAAAGACTAACACTGCTACTCACCGCTATAGGGGGAATTCAGAAGAACAGATGAAAATCTTCAATATGAATTCAATACAAATCGATTTTAATCTGTGGTACATACTGATCATAAACTGTTTTAATGAAGAAATAATTAAGTTAAATGTGACAGTATTCAAACGAATCAATCCATTTGGTGGTTGTTCCTGTACGCAATCTAGCTTTTATAGTGCTTATCATAATAATTATTAATACAGTAAGTTCAGTAGGTGACTTGTGTTTCGTGTTTGTGTGCAGTTCAACAGCCAATATGTTTATTCATTATGCCCATACATAGTTTTAAATGTGCCCAGTTTAGTTTTTCAGGACTTCTTCTTTGTCCTATTCAAAACAAAACAACCTTAGATGAACCTAAAATGACTGGAAGTCTGTCCTTGTTCTTCAGATATTGATGTCTAGAAACAAAAGTAGGGATGTGATGGAGATCCGATGGTTTTCAGTCACCAGTGGCAGCTTGTCAGTAATTTTTTTTTAGTTTCTCTATCGTCCTAGTGGATGCTGGGGTTCCTGAAAGGACCATGGGGAATAGCGGCTCCGCAGGAGACAGGGCACAAAAAGTAAAGCTTTTCCAGATCAGGTGGTGTGCACTGGCTCCTCCCCCTATGACCCTCCTCCAGACTCCAGTTAGATTTTTGTGCCCGGCCGAGAAGGGTGCAATCTAGGTGGCTCTCCTAAAGAGCTGCTTAGAAAAAGTTTAGCTAGGTTTTTTATTTTACAGTGATTCCTGCTGGCAACAGGATCACTGCAGCGAGGGACTGAGGGGAGAAGGAGTCAACTCACCTGCGTGCAGGATGGATTGGCTTCTTGGCTACTGGACATCAAGCTCCAGAGGGACGATCACAGGTACAGCCTGGATGGTCACCGGAGCCGCGCCGCCGGCCCCCTTGCAGATGCTGAAGTCAGAAGAGGTCCAGAATCGGCAGCTGAAGACTCCTGCAGTCTTCTAAAGGTAGCGCACAGCACTGCAGCTGTGCGCCATTTTCCTCTCAGCACACTTCACACGGCAGTCACTGAGGGTGCAGGGCGCTGGGAGGGGGGCGCCCTGGGAGGCAAATGTAACCTATATAAAGGCTAAAAATACCTCACATATAGCCCCCAGAGGCTATATGGAGATATTTAACCCCTGCCTGATTTCTCTAAATAGCGGGAGACGAGCCCGCCAGAAAAGGGGCGGGGCCTATCTCCTCAGCACACGGCGCCATTTCCTCTCACAGCTCCGCTGGTCAGGACGGCTCCCAAGTCTCTCCCCTGCACTGCACTACAGAAACAGGGTAAAACAGAGAGGGGGGGCAAATTTATGGCGATATTTTGATATAACAAAGCAGCTATAAGGGAGCACTTATTATAAGGCTATCCCTGATATATATATATATAGCGCTTTTGGTGTGTGCTGGCAAACTCTCCCTCTGTCTCCCCAAAGGGCTAGTGGGTCCTGTCTTCGTTAGGAGCATTCCCTGTGTGTCTGCTGTGTGTCGGTACGTGTGTGTCGACATGTATGAGGACGATATTGGCGTGGAGGCGGAGCAATTGCCAAATATGAGGATGTCACCCCCTAGGGAGTCGACACCAGAATGGATGCCTTTATTTATGGAACTACGGGATAGTGTCAACACGCTAAAGCAGTCGTTTGACGACATGAGACGGCCGGACAATCAATTAGTGCCTGTCCAGGCGACTCAAACACCGTCAGGGGCTGTGAAACGCCCTTTGCCTCAGTCGGTCGACACAGACCCAGACACAGGCGATGACTCCAGTGGTGACGGTGACGAATCAACCGTATTTTCCAGTAGGGCCACACGTTATATGATTTTGGCAATGAAGGAGGCGTTACATTTAGCTGATACTACAGGTACCACTAAACAGGGTATTATGTGGGGTGTGAAAAAACTACCTATAGTTTTTCCTGAATCAGAAGAACTAAATGACGTGTGTAATGAAGCGTGGGTTGCCCCTGATAAAAAGCTGATAATTTCAAAGAAATTACTGGCATTATACCCTTTCCCGCCAGAGGTTAGGGAGCGCTGGGAAACACCTCCTAGGGTGGACAAGGCGCTAACACGCTTATCTAAACAAGTGGCGTTACCCTCTCCTGAGACGGCCGCACTTAAAGATCCATCAGATAGGAGGATGGAAAATATCCAAAAAAGTATATACACACATGCAGGTGTTATACTACGACCAGCTATAGCGACTGCCTGGATGTGCAGTGCTGGGGTAGTTTGGTCAGAGTCCCTGATTGAAAATATTGATACCCTGGACAGGGACAATATTTTACTGTCGTTAGAACAAATAAAGGATGCATTTCTTTATATGCGTGATGCACAGAGGGATATCTGCACACTGGCATCACGGGTAAGTGCTATGTCCATTTCGGCCAGAAGAGCTTTATGGACGCGACAGTGGACAGGCGATGCGGATTCAAAACGGCATATGGAAGTTTTGCAGTATAAAGGGGAGGAGTTATTTGGAGTCGGTCTATCAGATTTGGTGGCCACGGCTACAGCCGGGAAATCCACCTTTCTACCTCAAGTCACTCCCCAACAGAAAAAGGCACCGACCTTTCAACCGCAGCCCTTTCGTTCCTTTAAAAATAAGAGAGCAAAGGGCTATTCATATCTGCCACGAGGCAGAGGTCGAGGGAAGAGACAGCAACAGGCAGCTCCTTCCCAGGATCAGAAGCCCTCCCCGGCTTCTACAAAAGCCTCAGCATGACGCTGGGGCTTCTCAAGCGGACTCGGGGACGGTGGGGGGTCGTCTCAAAAATTACAGCGCGCAGTGGGCTCACTCGCAAGTAGATCCCTGGATCCTGCAGATAATATCTCAGGGGTACAGGTTGGAATTAGAGACAGATCCACCTCGCCGTTTCCTGAAGTCTGCTTTACCAACGTCCCCCTCCGAAAGGGAGACGGTTTTGGAAGCCATTCACAAGCTGTACTCTCAGCAGGTGATAGTCAAGGTACCTCTTCTGCAACAAGGGAAGGGGTATTATTCCACTCTTTTTGTGGTACCGAAGCCGGATGGCTCGGTAAGGCCTAATCTAAATCTGAAGTCCTTGAACCTGTACATAAAGAAGTTCAAGTTCAAGATGGAGTCACTCAGAGCAGTGATAGCGAACCTGGAAGAGGGGGACTTTATGGTATCCTTGGACATCAAGGATGCGTATCTCCACGTTCCAATTTACCCCTCACACCAGGGGTACCTCAGGTTCGTTGTACAAAACTGTCACTATCAGTTTCAGATGCTGCCGTTCGGATTGTCCACGGCACCTCGGGTCTTTACAAAGGTAATGGCCGAGATGATGATTCTTCTTCGAAGAAAAGGCGTATTAATTATCCCATACTTGGACGATCTCCTAATAAGGGCAAGGTCCAGAGAACAGCTAGAGATGGGATTAGCACTGTCTCAAGAAGTGCTAAAACAGCACGGGTGGATTCTGAATATTCCAAAATCCCAGTTAATGCCGACAACTCGTCTGCTGTTCCTAGGGATGATTCTGGACACGGTTCAGAAAAAGGTTTTTCTCCCGGAGGAAAAAGCCAAGGAGTTATCCGAGCTTGTCAGGAACCTCCTAAAACCAGGAAAGGTGTCTGTACATCAATGCACAAGAGTCCTGGGAAAAATGGTGGCTTCTTACGAAGCAATTCCATTCGGCAGATTCCACGCAAGAATTTTCCAAAGGGATCTGTTGGACAAATGGTCAGGGTCGCATCTTCAGATGCACCTACGGATAACCCTGTCTCCAAGGACAAGGGTGTCTCTTCTGTGGTGGTTGCAGAGTCCTCATCTATTGGAGGGCCGCAGATTCGGCATACAGGATTGGATCCTGGTGACCACGGACGCCAGCCTGAGAGGCTGGGGAGCAGTCACACAAGGAAGAAACTTCCAGGGAGTATGGACGAGCCTGGAAACGTCTCTTCACATAAACATTCTGGAACTAAGAGCAATATACAATGCTCTAAGCCAGGCAGAACCTCTGCTTCAAGGAAAACCGGTGTTGATCCAGTCGGACAACATCACGGCAGTCGCCCATGTGAACAGACAGGGCGGCACAAGAAGCAGGAGTGCAATGGCAGAAGCTGCAAGGATTCTTCGCTGGGCAGAGAATCATGTGATAGCACTGTCAGCAGTGTTCATCCCGGGAGTGGACAACTGGGAAGCAGACTTCCTAAGCAGACACGATCTTCACCCGGGAGAGTGGGGACTTCATCCAGAAGTCTTCCACATGCTGGTAACCCGTTGGGAAAGACCAATGGTGGACATGATGGCGTCTCGCCTCAACAAAAAACTGGACAGGTATTGCGCCAGGTCAAGAGATCCGCAGGCAATAGCTGTGGACGCGCTGGTAACGCCTTGGGTGTACCAGTCGGTGTATGTGTTTCCTCCTCTGCCTCTCATACCAAAAGTATTGAGAATTATACGGCAAAGAGGCGTGAGAACGATACTAGTGGTTCCGGATTGGCCAAGAAGGACTTGGTACCCGGAACTTCAAGAGATGATCACGGAAGATCCGTGGCCTCTACCTCTAAGGAGGGACTTGCTTCAGCAGGGTCCCTGTCTGTTTCAAGACTTACCGCGGCTGCGTTTGACGGCATGGCGGTTGAACGCCGGATCCTAAAGGAAAAAGGCATGCCGGAAGAAGTCATTCCTACTTTGATTAAAGCAAGGAAGGAAGTAACCGTGCAACATTATCACCGAATTTGGCGAAAATATGTTGCGTGGTGCGAAGATCGGAGTGCTCCGACGGAGGAATTTCAACTGGGTCGATTCCTACATTTCCTGCAATCAGGATTGTCTATGGGTCTCAAATTGGGATCTATTAAGGTTCAAATTTCGGCCCTGTCGATTTTCTTTCAAAAAGAATTGGCTTCAGTCCCTGAAGTCCAGACCTTTGTTAAGGGAGTGCTGCATATACAGCCTCCTGTGGTGCCTCCAGTGGCACCGTGGGATCTCAATGTGGTTTTGGACTTCCTAAAATCTCATTGGTTTGAACCACTAAAAAAGGTGGATTTGAAATATCTCACATGGAAAGTGACCATGCTTCTAGCCCTGGCTTCGGCCAGGAGAGTGTCAGAACTGGCAGCTTTATCTTACAAAAGCCCATATCTGATTTTCCATTCGGACAGGGCAGAACTGCGGACTCGTCCGCATTTTCTCCCTAAGGTGGTGTCAGCATTTCATCTGAACCAGCCTATTGTAGTGCCTGCGGCTACAAGTGACTTGGAGGACTCCAAGTTACTGGACGTTGTCAGAGCATTAAAAATATATATTGCAAGGACAGCTGGAGTCAGAAAATCTGACTCGTTGTTTATATTGTATGCACCCAACAAGATGGGTGCTCCTGCGTCTAAGCAGACGATTGCTCGTTAGATCTGTAGCACAATCCAACTTGCACATTCTGTGGCAGGCCTGCCACAGCCTAAATCTGTAAAGGCCCACTCCACAAGGAAGGTGGGCTCATCTTGGGCGGCTGCCCGAGGGGTCTCGGCATTACAACTCTGCCGAGCAGCTACGTGGTCAGGGGAGAACACGTTTGTAAAATTTTACAAATTTGATACTCTGGCTAAGGAGGACCTGGAGTTCTCTCATTCGGTGCTGCAGAGTCATCCGCACTCTCCCGCCCGTTTGGGAGCTTTGGTATAATCCCCATGGTCCTTTCAGGAACCCCAGCATCCACTAGGACGATAGAGAAAATAAGATTTTACTTACCGATAAATCTATTTCTCGGAGTCCGTAGTGGATGCTGGGCGCCCATCCCAAGTGCGGATTATCTGCAATAATTGTACATAGTTATTGTTAACAAATTCGGGTTATTGTTGAAGGAAGCCATCTTTCAGAGGCTCCGCTGTTATCATACTGTTAACTGGGTTTAGATCACAAGTTGTACGGTGTGATTGGTGTGGCTGGTATGAGTCTTACCCGGGATTCAAAATCCTCCCTTATTGTGTACGCTCGTCCGGGCACAGTACCTAACTGGAGTCTGGAGGAGGGTCATAGGGGGAGGAGCCAGTGCACACCACCTGATCTGGAAAAGCTTTACTTTTTGTGCCCTGTCTCCTGCGGAGCCGCTATTCCCCATGGTCCTTTCAGGAACCCCAGCATCCACTACGGACTCCGAGAAATAGATTTATCGGTAAGTAAAATCTTATTTTTTGTCAATGTAGGTGGCACATAGCTTAGCTCCACTCCCACATCTCTGCTCTAAAAGTGCATACATACGGTGCAATGTTAGAAAAGTTAGCAAAACTGATGCGGGGTCGGTATCACAAGAAAAAATAGGCTGTGCAGGCAAGGCAAATTGACTATATTGTGTACAATCTAGTTTCTAGAATAGTAAAAATTGCTAGAAAATATAGTCAAATTGGTGGTTCTAGGTGTCGGTGAGTTCAAGGGAAATAGCATAGTCAGAATTGGCACTTATTCAAAATCTCACAGTGTGTATGCACCTTCTCACCCTCACACCTGACTGACCCATGCGCCGCAGCAAAGAGCCATTTCTGCAAATCATCAGTGGCTCACTCTTGATGGTTTCATCACCAACTGATGCCCATCCCTAGATGAAAGTCAACATCATTATCTTTTGATAAACTAGAAAAGAAATCCACAAAACAGTTTTAACTACTATGTGCAATTGTTTTTCTTAATTGTGCATCATGTAATTTATTTTATGTAAGTGAAGCTGTCCACTTAATGTCAGCATGACTTGTGAATGACTGGCAATCAGTCTCCATTGTTATAGGTGAACAATGATTATGTTTGGCCAAGGACGGTGGCAGCATAGACCGAAGCAGTCATACATTCTTGCTTACTGCAGATTATTTATTACCACGTCGGTGACTTGGCATCTATGATGGACTTTGGAATCATTTTCTTAGTAAACAGGTGGCATACAAGAAACGGGCAATGCAGCTCATCATACTTAATAATGTATCATAATATTTAGCTTGATTTAGTTCCACTTATTTCATCTTGTGACCACCTAAACAAGAAAACTATCCTTCTGTCTTGCTATATACTAACAATGGCAGTTTAAGGTGTTTGAAACTTTAGGTACCATTGTTATATAGCTTGTTGAAAACTGCTTCTCATTTAGGGCCTAATTCAGATCTGATCATAGATGTGCTAAATTTAGCAGATCTACGATCATTTTCTCTGACATGCAGGGGACGCCCAACACAGGGCTAGTTCCCCCCCCCACGCACTGGTGCAAAAGCATTGCATGGCGGTGATGCTTTTGCACCAGGCGAGTAGCTCTGGCAGGGAGCTACCCGCCTCATCCCCAGTCGCAGCGGCCGGCTCCCCCCCAGAGGCCCGGAGACACCTGCGTTGACCGGACCTCGCCTGTCAACGGCGTTCTAATGCCGTTGGCACGCCCCCTCCTGCCCAGCGACAGCCTCTGCCTGTCAATCAGGCAGAGGCGATCACAGCCCTTAGATGCTTTTAGCATCTCACTGGGCTCCCAGGGTGCGCTAGCGCACTCAATAAAAAAAATTCAGACTACAATCGCTGCCGCTGCAGCGATGCAGTCTGAATTACCCCATTAGCTAAGACTGAACTTGCCAATAGGAAAGCTGAGTACAATGGTAGACATTTTTATACGGTCACTGCACAGCCTGGCATATGTCTGCTGAGAGAATTCAGTTGTAATTATCCTTTTTATCCCAGGGTATAGATCTGAATGTATACTACACTGGGGTTAGCATTGCTGCCTCACAGTGCTGGGGTCATAGGTATGTATCTGTGTGTAGTTTGTAAGGTCTCTCCGTGTTAACGTCTGTTTCCTATCATACTGCAAAGACATACTGGTAGATTAAATTGGCATATGACGATATTAACTGTAGTAGAGCCAATGCATTGTAACTGTACTCGCATTTCCTGCATGGAATTTATGCATATATTTCTCTATCGTCCTAGTGGATGCTGGGGTTCCTGAAAGGACCATGGGGAATAGCGGCTCCGCAGGAGACAGGGCACAAAAAGTAAAGCTTTTCCAGATCAGGTGGTGTGCACTGGCTCCTCCCCCTATGACCCTCCTCCAGACTCCAGTTAGATTTTTGTGCCCGGCCGAGAAGGGTGCAATCTAGGTGGCTCTCCTAAAGAGCTGCTTAGAAAAAGTTTAGCTTAGGTTTTTTATTTTACAGTGAGTCCTGCTGGCAACAGGATCACTGCAACGAGGGACTGAGGGGAGAAGAAGTGAACTCACCTGCGTGCAGGATGGATTTGCTTCTTGGCTACTGGACATCAGCTCCAGAGGGACGATCACAGGTACAGCCTGGATGGTCACCGGAGCCGCGCCGCCGGCCCCCTTGCAGATGCTGAAGGCAGAAGAGGTCCAAAATCGGCGGCTGAAGACTCCTGCAGTCTTCTAAAGGTAGCGCACAGCACTGCAGCTGTGCGCCATTTTCCTCTCAGCACACTTCACACGCAGTCACTGAGGGTGCAGGGCGCTGGGGGGGGGGCGCCCTGGGAGGCAAATGTAACCTATATAAAGGCTAAAAATACCTCACATATAGCCCCCAGAGGCTATATGGAGATATTTAACCCCTGCCTGGATTCACTAAATAGCGGGAGACGAGCCCGCCGGAAAAGGGGCGGGGCCTATCTCCTCAGCACACGGCGCCATTTCCTCTCACAGCTCCGCTGGTCAGGACGGCTCCCAGGTCTCTCCCCTGCACTGCACTACAGAAACAGGGTAAAACAGAGAGGGGGGGCAAATTTATGGCGATATTTTTATATATATAAAGCAGCTATAAGGGAGCACTTATTATAAGGCTATCCCTGTTATATATAGCGCTTTTGGTGTGTGCTGGCAAACTCTCCCTCTGTCTCCCCAAAGGGCTAGTGGGTCCTGTCTTCGTTAGGAGCATTCCCTGTGTGTCTGCTGTGTGTCGGTACGTGTGTGTCGACATGTATGAGGACGATATTGGTGTGGAGGCGGAGCAATTGCCAAATATGTGGATGTCACCCCCTAGGGAGTCGACACCAGAATGGATGCCTTTATTTATGGAACTACGGGATAGTGTCAACACGCTAAAGCAGTCGTTTGACGACATGAGACGGCCGGACAATCAATTAGTGCCTGTCCAGGCGACTCAAACACCGTCAGGGGCTGTAAAACGCCCTTTGCCTCAGTCGGTCGACACAGACCCAGACACAGGCACTGACTCCAGTGGTGACGGTGACGAATCAACCGTATTTTCCAGTAGGGCCACACGTTATATGATTTTGGCAATGAAGGAGGCGTTACATTTAGCTGATACTACAGGTACCACTAAACAGGGTATTATGTGGGGTGTGAAAAAACTACCTATAGTTTTTCCTGAATCAGAAGAATTAAATGACGTGTGTAATGAAGCGTGGGTTGCTCCTGATAAAAAGCTGATAATTTCAAAGAAATTATTGGCATTATACCCTTTCCCGCCAGAGGTTAGGGAGCGCTGGGAAACATCTCCTAGGGTGGACAAGGCGCTAACACGCTTATCTAAACAAGTGGCGTTACCCTCTCCTGAGACGGCCGCACTTAAAGATCCATCAGATAGGAGGATGGAAAATATCCAAAAAAGTATATACACACATGCAGGTGTTATACTACGACCAGCTATAGCGACTGCCTGGATGTGCAGTGCTGGGGTAGTTTGGTCAGAGTCCCTGATTGAAAATATTGATACCCTGGACAGGGACAATATTTTACTGTCGTTAGAACAAATAAAGGATGCATTTCTTTATATGCGTGATGCACAGAGGGATATCTGCACACTGGCATCACGGGTAAGTGCCATGTCCATTTCGGCCAGAAGAGCTTTATGGACGCGACAGTGGACAGGCGATGCGGATTCAAAACGGCATATGGAAGTTTTGCCGTATAAAGGGGAGGAGTTATTTGGAGTCGGTCTATCAGATTTGGTGGCCACGGCTACAGCCGGGAAATCCACCTTTCTACCTCAAGTCACTCCCCAACAGAAAAAGGCACCGACTTTTCAACCGCAGCCCTTTCGTTCCTTTAAAAATAAGAGAGCAAAGAGCTATTCATATCTGCCACGAGGCAGAGGTCGAGGGAAGAGACAGCAACAGGCAGCTCCTTCCCAGGAACAGAAGCCCTCCCCGGCTTCTACAAAAGCCTCAGCATGACGCTGGGGCTTCTCAAGCGGACTCGGGGACGGTGGGCGGTCGTCTCAAAAATTACAGCGCGCAGTGGGCTCACTCGCAAGTAGATCCCTGGATCCTGCAGATAATATCTCAGGGGTACAGGTTGGAATTAGAGACAGATCCACCTCGCCGTTTCCTGAAGTCTGCTTTACCAACGTCCCCCTCCGAAAGGGAGACGGTTTTGGAAGCCATTCACAAGCTGTACTCTCAGCAGGTGATAGTCAAGATACCTCTTCTACAACAAGGGAAGGGGTATTATTCCACTCTTTTTGTGGTACCGAAGCCGGATGGCTCGGTAAGGCCTATTCTAAATCTGAAGTCCTTGAACCTGTACATAAAGAAGTTCAAGTTCAAAATGGAGTCACTCAGAGCAGTGATAGCGAACCTGGAAGAGGGGGATTTTATGGTATCCTTGGACATCAAGGATGCGTATCTCCACGTTCCAATTTACCCCTCACACCAGGGGTACCTCAGGTTCGTTGTACAAAACTGTCACTATCCGTTTCAGACGCTGCCGTTCGGATTGTCCACGGCACCTCGGGTCTTTACAAAGGTAATGGCCGAGATGATGATTCTTCTTCGAAGAAAAGGCGTATTAATTATCCCATACTTGGACGATCTCCTAATAAGAGCAAGGTCCAGAGAACAGCTAGAGATGGGATTAGCACTGTCTCAAGAAGTGCTAAAACAGCACGGGTGGATTCTGAATATTCCAAAATCCCAGTTAATGCCGACAACTCGTCTGCTGTTCCTAGGGATGATTCTGGACACGGTTCAGAAAAAGGTTTTTCTCCCGGAGAAAAAAGCCAAGGAGTTATCCGAGCTTGTCAGGAACCTCCTAAAACCAGGAAAGGTGTCTGTACATCAATGCACAAGAGTCCTGGGAAAAATGGTGGCTTCTTACGAAGCAATTCCATTCGGCAGATTCCACGCAAGAATTTTCCAAAGGGATCTGTTGGACAAATGGTCAGGGTCGCATCTTCAGATGCACCTGCGGATAACCCTGTCTCCAAGGACAAGGGTGTCTCTTCTGTGGTGGTTGCAGAGTGCTCATCTATTGGAGGGCCGCAGATTCGGCATACAGGATTGGATCCTGGTGACCACGGACGCCAGCCTGAGAGGCTGGGGAGCAGTCACACAAGGAAGAAACTTCCAGGGAGTATGGACGAGCCTGGAAACGTCTCTTCACATAAACATTCTGGAACTAAGAGCAATCTACAATGCTCTAAGCCAGGCAGAACCTCTGCTTCAGGGAAAACCGGTGTTGATCCAGTCGGACAACATCACGGCAGTCGCCCATGTGAACAGACAGGGCGGCACAAGAAGCAGGAGTGCAATGGCAGAAGCTGCAAGGATTCTTCGCTGGGCAGAGAATCATGTGATAGCACTGTCAGCAGTGTTCATCCCGGGAGTGGACAACTGGGAAGCAGACTTCCTCAGCAGACACGATCTTCACCCGGGAGAGTGGGGACTTCATCCAGAAGTCTTCCACATGCTGGTAACCCGTTGGGAAAGACCAATGGTGGACATGATGGCGTCTCGCCTCAACAAAAAACTGGACAGGTATTGCGCCAGGTCAAGAGATCCGCAGGCAATAGCTGTGGACGCGCTGGTAACGCCTTGGGTGTACCAGTCGGTGTATGTGTTTCCTCCTCTGCCTCTCATACCAAAAGTATTGAGAATTATACGGCAAAGAGGCGTAAGAACGATACTAGTGGTTCCGGATTGGCCAAGAAGGACTTGGTACCCGGAACTTCAAGAGATGATCACGGAAGATCCGTGGCCTCTACCTCTAAGGAGGGACTTGCTTCAGCAGGGTCCCTGTCTGTTTCAAGACTTACCGCGGCTGCGTTTGACGGCATGGCGGTTGAACGCCGGATCCTAAAGGAAAAAGGCATGCCGGAAGAAGTCATTCCTACTTTGATTAAAGCAAGGAAGGAAGTAACCGTGCAACATTATCACCGAATTTGGCGAAAATATGTTGCGTGGTGCGAAGATCGGAGTGCTCCGACGGAGGAATTTCAACTGGGTCGATTCCTACATTTCCTGCAATCAGGATTGTCTATGGGTCTCAAATTGGGATCTATTAAGGTTCAAATTTCGGCCCTGTCGATTTTCTTTCAAAAAGAATTGGCTTCAGTCCCTGAAGTCCAGACCTTTGTTAAGGGAGTGCTGCATATACAGCCTCCTGTGGTGCCTCCAGTGGCACCGTGGGATCTCAATGTGGTTTTGGACTTTCTAAAATCTCATTGGTTTGAACCACTAAAAAAGGTGGATTTGAAATATCTCACATGGAAAGTGACCATGCTTCTAGCCCTGGCTTCGGCCAGGAGAGTGTCAGAACTGGCAGCTTTATCTTACAAAAGCCCATATCTGATTTTCCATTCGGACAGGGCAGAACTGCGGACTCGTCCGCATTTTCTCCCTAAGGTGGTGTCAGCATTTCATCTGAACCAGCCTATTGTAGTGCCTGCGGCTACAAGTGACTTGGAGGACTCCAAGTTACTGGACGTTGTCAGAGCATTAAAAATATATATTGCAAGGACAGCTGGAGTCAGAAAATCTGACTCGTTGTTTATATTGTATGCACCCAACAAGATGGGTGCTCCTGCGTCTAAGCAGACGATTGCTCGTTGGATCTGTAGCACAATCCAACTTGCACATTCTGTGGCAGGCCTGCCACAGCCTAAATCTGTAAAGGCCCACTCCACAAGGAAGGTGGGCTCATCTTGGGCGGCTGCCCGAGGGGTCTCGGCATTACAACTTTGCCGAGCAGCTACGTGGTCAGGGGAGAACACGTTTGTAAAATTTTACAAATTTGATACTCTGGCTAAGGAGGACCTGGAGTTTTTTCATTCGGTGCTGCAGAGTCATCCGCACTCTCCCGCCCGTTTGGGAGCTTTGGTATAATCCCCATGGTCCTTTCAGGAACCCCAGCATCCACTAGGACGATAGAGAAAATAAGATTTTACTTACCGATAAATCTATTTCTCGGAGTCCGTAGTGGATGCTGGGCGCCCATCCCAAGTGCGGATTATCTGCAATAATTGTACATAGTTATTGTTAACAAATTCGGGTTATTGTTGAAGGAAGCCATCTTTCAGAGGCTCCGCTGTTATCATACTGTTAACTGGGTTTAGATCACAAGTTGTACGGTGTGATTGGTGTGGCTGGTATGAGTCTTACCCGGGATTCAAAATCCTCCCTTATTGTGTACGCTCGTCCGGGCACAGTACCTAACTGGAGTCTGGAGGAGGGTCATAGGGGGAGGAGCCAGTGCACACCACCTGATCTGGAAAAGCTTTACTTTTTGTGCCCTGTCTCCTGCGGAGCCGCTATTCCCCATGGTCCTTTCAGGAACCCCAGCATCCACTACGGACTCCGAGAAATAGATTTATCGGTAAGTAAAATCTTATTATCTCTGCAGACAGGCAGCTCCTACTGTTTTTAGTTTGATACCTGTTGTTAGTGTTCCGAATAGGATGTGGGTAGGGCAGTGGTGCGCGGGTGGCATACACGCACGTCTGAAAAGGGGGCACAGCCCCGCCAGTGTCATTATTGGGGGGGAGGGGGATGCAGGCCCTGTCAGCATCACAAATGGGGGCATGTCCAGTACCCCCTAAGTTCTCCTTTTAATGTGAATAGATGCCGTGCGCATATTCACGTGGCGGCTGCACAGCAGGCTGTTTTAGCAGGGGGCGGTGAAAGGGCAGGGCGCATTTTGCCCTTTTAAAAATCGGGCAGGCTGCGATGCCATGTTAAAATAGCCTACCGTGAAGACTGTTATCCTTATCAGTGCGCACTTGCCCAAGCATTATTCTGAGTGCAAAAGCTGCATAAAACAGGCATATTTAAGCACAACTTTGCTTAGCCAAAAAAAAAAAGTCTGCACGCTCTTGGTAGACTTAGATTAAGTGCAAACATCCTGTTAATACCCAGCTACACTCCTTCAGCTGCAAGTGGAGATGACACTGAGTTGCACATCGCCTGCAGTTGTGTACACTCTGCTCCAGAACATGCATAATGCGAGAACATGAAAGATACATCTGCAAAACCAACTTACATTCAACTGTGTCAGCTCCAGTGTGCGTATGTCCATGAGGTGGGGAGGTCAGATTGTTAGAGCCACTGGGGCAAGGACTTGTGTGAGTGACTCAATATTGTAAAGCTCTGTGTAATATGTAAGCACTAAATAGATATGATAGTAATTATACTACATTGCAGTCCAACAGGACAAATACATATATCATTCAGTCATTAATCAACCTTAGGTATATTCTATTTGCCAGTAATAATCCTAGCTGTACCCACAGAGAAAAATCCTCTAGACATGTCCTATTATGGCTACTTAGCCGGTTTGGTGGCACCCCAAGTCTTTAGTGTCCACGTTTTTCTTGTAAAAGTGCACTACTGTTACCTCTTTGTGCAAACTACCGACTTGTATGCTGCTGGTGTTAGGTCTACATTTACATCTCCGGCATAGCAACAATCCACCAGTTCAAACACAGGGAGTAAAATACCGTTTTTTTTTTTAAAGTTTTGACTGCATTTCCATATGCATCAAGCTGCTTGGACCTGGTGGGTATCACCATCTTTGGATGGCATAACCCAGTAGATGCCTATGGGCTTCTCTTTGCATTTCCCCTTGAGAGGGATCCATTCTGATCCCTCCCAGTACCCTCTACAGTGCCCGCATCTCACTGTGCATGCGTAGGAGAACTCCCGGTCCTTAACCCGAAAGTCCAGTGATCTGAAAGGACAGCTTTTATCAGGAGTACTGTCCTTTGCTATTTTAGTCACGTTTCTAGATACATACCAGCATTATTAACACCGGTATGTACCGAATAAGTGGTGGAATGTATTGCACTGTGGATGCTTAGTACATTCCGCCCACAGTGTGATATAGTTATGATTATAAACCGTGGCGCTTATTATATAATTTGGGTTTAGTAGTTGCAGTGGCATGAGAAACTGAACAGAAAAAGAAATTATTTAAATGTAAGTTAAGATATTAAACTACAGTATACAGCAGCAGTTTTCCTTTGGAAGATAAGTGTTATTGCAGCATGGACATATGAGGTAATTCAGACCTGATCGCTGCTGTGTGTTTTGTCACAGGCTGTGATCAGGTCTGCACTGCGCATGCGTATGCCCTGCATTGCGCAGGCGCGATGGACCGCAGCAACAGGGATCGCCGGCCAGCGACGGGATGGTGCAAAAATATCGAACACACCGGCGATCGCAAGGAGATTGACAGGAAGAGGGTGTTTGTGGGTGGCAACTGACTGTTTTCAAGTAGTGTCCGGGAAAACGCAGGAGGGACCAGGCGTTTGGAGGGAGTGTTTCTGACGTCGCTCCAGCCCCGATAATCGCAGCAGCAGAGTATGTCCTGGGCTGAGCAGAAACTGCACAAACTTGTGCAGTTCTGCTACAAATGCGATCGTACACCTACACACACTCCATACCCTTCCCCTATAGGTGGCGACTACCTGATCGCAGGGATACAAAAAACGCACCTTAGCGATCAGGTCTGAATTAGGCCCATAGACCCTGCTTGATCGTCTGTCTCGTATACACATCACTTTTTATCTATATTGCAATCTCTTCCACCTGTGTGGAATGATGTATGGAGAAAGTAGTTCTTACTTCCATTGCTGTCAGTAGGGTAAAACCAAGACAAAAGTTATATTCCAAAACCGCGCTAATTACAGTAGCCGCCTATGAACTTTCAGAAAATCCTCCACCAAGATTTTAGGAACACAAATTTTTCACACCGAGTAGAAAGAACATGTGGCGCTACCATATATTTTAACACCTCATAAACAATAATAAGGTCCCAAAAATTCTCAAATAATATACTTAATATAAATGCATCCTTTTGAGATGGAGATCTATAAATCTATAAAATGAAAGAAAGGGAAAACAATAGTGCAACACCAGATGATATTCTGCCTTTTAGTCCCCTTTATAAGTTCCACTCACATGGACCAGGATTATATTTCGCATATCATCCACATATAGCTGTTTCTTCTTAATCCTGAGATCCCACTCCGTGATACTAAAACTTTAAACAGATGTACATAGTGCAATAGAGTCTGGATAAAATTGGACAGACTTTAATAGACAATTACACTCACATTTAATAATTAAAAACAATGCATGTATCACCACAATGCGGTGTTCACCCAAAATGGAATCCCACTGTTCACCGGTCCCAGAAGCCTGTCAATCCCAGATGGAAAGGGTCAGGATAAATCTTTCAGAGTCCTGGTGCAGGGTCACAGGGGTCCAATTGTGGATATGAAGTTGCTCAAACGCGTTTTCGGTCATACGACCTTCATCAGAAGCATAACTATCACCTAAAAGTAGTCCCTTTTAGGATTAAGAAGAAACCGCTATATGTGGATGATATGCGAAATATAATCCTGGTCCATGTGAGTGGAACTTATAAAGGGCACTAAAAGGCAGAACATCATCTGGTGTTGCACTATTGTTTTCCCTTTCTTTCATTTTATAGATTTATAGATCTCCATCTCAAAAGGATGCATTTATACTAAGTATATTATTTGAGCTGTCAGTAGGGTATTTGTTACCCTTCCTGGGCAAACTAGTGATGTACAGCCTAGGCCCTATATACTACTATATGTCATGTATTCCCTTTGCGTTATCCCCTCATGCAGTCCTAATAGGGATAAGTAATATCTATTTAAAGTCCATATGGGCTACATTCTGCTTCTTTCAATGATAGTTGAATAGAACTCTACTCAGTCAGAGAGGGAATGAGTTTTCCACCTGTTTGTTTTTACCCGGAGAGTTTAATAATAATAATAATAATAATAATAACTGAGAATATTATTATTAGTTTCCCACAAAAAATCTAGGCAATTAAGTCTCTTCTGAAATACCAAATTAAATTTGAACTCTGATAAAAATATATTTTGTGTAAGTTTGTTAGAAGAATAATATATATATATATATATAAATATATATATGTAAAGCAATCGGCGGCACTCACGGCTCCCGAATAGGAAAATGAAGACACTCAGTCGTTGTTCGAACAACGACTGAGTGTCTTCATTTTCCTATTCGGGAGCCGTGAGTGCCGCTGATTGCTTTACATATTTATGGACACCCCATTCGGGGTAGTAACTTGGAGGGCACCGGCTTATTGACTTTAAAGTTATTCTGGACGGAGTGCTGCTGACCTGTATACAATATATATATATATATATATATATATATATATATATTATTTTATTTTTTTCTATCACTATATCATTGTCAAATGTTAGTGTCCTCATCAAATGCTGAACACATGGGTCTACTGTTATACAATTTCGCTGCACATATGGAATGCCAACTTAAAGATGGCTAATTGCAGGGGCCACAGTGCATTCTTTTGTTTCACCACTGCCTGCAAGGCTATAGGGCCCCATACACTTATCCGACCGCATGTCGGAGGCGATCGCAGGCGATCACCCCGGCAGCCGGGAGGCAGGATGCTGCCCTTTTGCATCCAATGTATCTTGGGCGATCCCAGCCATGCCTTCAGGTCGGACCTGATTGAATGTGCAGCACATTCAATCTGGAGGAACCGATGCTCACGGGAACGCGCATCGGATCGGATACACCTCAAAAATGCCCGATTTCATCCGATATATTGGGCCGAATGCCCAGAATCGGGCATTATTGCTCTACTGTATGCGGCCCTTTACTGTTTACTTCATACAAATCCAGTCATGATTTTGCTTGGGTTGGGTGATCATTTCAGGTCCTCACTATCGTCTGGTTGCCTGATGAAATTACAGCCAGCAAGACCATTTTGGGGATGATGCAAAAACATCTTGCATATGCCTAACCCAACTGCCCCGCCGCCTAACCCTCCCCCCCTCTCTCCCCGCCGGAGACTAACCCTCCACCTCCTCTCTACATCCCCCCCCCCAAACCCTAACCCGCCAGACATACTTGTGTTCGGGATTGCCTGTCATGAAAATGGGGATGAAATGTATTTTTAAAAAATAGTTTAAAAAAAAATGAACGAGGTTACAAGAAATTTCTGGTCAGAAGAGACACTTTTGTAACTTGTGGATGTATAATGCATTGTAAACCAGCACAAATTGCATTGCTGATGGTTCCCCTGGCGTCAGTAGTAATCTCACTGCTTTTCTGTGCTAGAGGCTTGCATCTCTTATCATGCATCTCATTTTACAGCCTGTGATCACTTAGCATTTGCATAGAATTGTAATGCATAATGAACATATAACTGTGGAAAGCCATTGGATTCAGAATCTAACCCCAGATGTACTTTCTATTGTCTGATGCAGGATTGATTTGGCAAGGGAAAATGTACATTTGATTCTTACAATCAATGTCTAATGGAACATTGTTTTTCCTGTGTTCTTTGCAAATTGCTTATTATTTATGTTTCAATTATGATTTTCAATCCATTAAATATAATAGGTGTGAATGCAACACATTTGCCTGTGACTCAAATATTTTTCTCTGACGTCCTAGTGGATGCTGGGGACTCCGTAAGGACCATGGGGAATAGACGGGCTCCGCAGGAGACTGGGCACTCTAAAGAAAGATTTAGGACTATCTGGTGTGCACTGGCTCCTCCCCCTATGACCCTCCTCCAAGCCTCAGTTAGATTTCTGTGCCCGGCTGAGCTGGATGCACACTAGGGGCTCTCCTGAGCTCCTAGGAAGAAAGTGTTTGTTAGGTTTTTTTTATTTTCAGTGAGACCTGCTGGCAACAGGCTCACTGCATCGAGGGACTAAGGGGAGAAGAAGCGAACCTACCTAAGTGGTGGTAGCTTGGGCTTCTTAGGCTACTGGACACCATTAGCTCCAGAGGGATCGAACACAGGACCCGACCTCGTCGTCCGTTCCCGGAGCCGCGTCGCCGTCCCCCTTACAGAGCCAGAAGCAAGAAGGTGGTCCGGAAAATCGGCGGCTGAAGACATCTGTCTTCTCCAAGGTAGCGCACAGCACTGCAGCTGTGCGCCATTGCTCCTCATGCACACCACACACTGCGGTCACTGATGGGTGCAGGGCGCTGGGGGGGGCGCCCTGAGCAGTAATACTGACACCTTGGCTGGCAAACTGGCACCATATATAGCCACAGAGGCTATATAGGTGCTTTTTAACCCCTGCCAGAATCCATAAAAATGCGGGAGAAAGTCCGCGAAAAAGGGGCGGAGCTATCTCCTTCAGCACACTGGCGCCATTTTTCCCTCACAGCTCCGTTGGAGGGAAGCTCCCTGGCTCTCCCCTGCAGTCAATACACTACAGAAAGGGTTAAAAAGAGAGGGGGGGGGGCACAATTTAGGCGCAGTATACTATATATATATATATATATATATATATATAGGCAGCTATAAGGGAAAACACTCTTTATATGTGATATCCCTGTGATATATAGCGCCCTGGTGTGTGCTGGCATACTCTCCCTCTGTCTCCCCAAAGGGCTTTGTGGGGTCCTGTCCTCTGTCAGAGCATTCCCTGTGTGTGTGCTGTGGGTCGGTACGGCTGTGTCGACATGTATGAGGAGGATAATGATGTCGAGGCGGAGCAAATGCCTGTAAATGTGATGTCACCCCCTGCGGGGTCGACACCGGTGTGGTTGGACTTATGGAAGGATTACGTGAAAGTGTCAACTCCTTACACAAAAGGTCGACGACACAGAACAGCCGGCTACTCAGCTTGTGCCTGTTCCAGGGTCTCAAATGTCATGGGGGGCTCTAAAAACGCCCGCTACCTCAGATGGCAGAAACAGATGTCGACACGGATACCGACTCCAGTGTCGACGACGATGAGACTAGTGTACCCTCCAAATAGATCCACCCGTTACATGATTGAGGCAATGAAAAATGTATTACACATTTATGATAATACCCCAGGTACCACATAAAAGGGTATTCTGTTTGGTGAGAGAAAACTACCAGTAGTTTTTCCTGCATCTGAGAAATTAAATGAGGGTGTGAGGAAGCGTGGTCTTCCCCCGGTAAGAAATTGATAATTTCTAAACGGTTATTGGCAGCGTACCCTTTCCCGCCAGAGGATAGGTCACGTTGGGAAACACCCCATAGGGTAGATACAGCGCTTACACGCTTATCAGAAAAGGTGGCACTACCGTCTCCGGATACGGCCGCCCTGAAGGAACCTGCTGATAAAAAGCAGGGGGTTACCCTAAAAGTTATAGTCACACACTCGGGCATTATATTGCGACCAGCCATTGCTTCGGCATGGATGTGCAGTGCTCCCGCTGCGTGATCAGATTCCCTGTCGGAAAATAACTATGGATAGGGACAATATTTTGCTGACAATAGAGCATATAAAAGACGTGGTCTTATACATGCGTGATGCACAGAGGGATATTTGCCGGCTGGCATAAAAAATAAGCGCTAGGTCCATTGCCGCCAGACGGGGGTTATGGACTCGGCAATGGTCAGGCGATGCCGACTCGAATCGGCACATGGAAGTTTTGCCCTATAAGGGGGTAAAACTGTTTGGGGATGGTCTTTCAGACCTCGTTTCCACAGCTACGGCTGGGAAATCGACTTTTTTTGCCACAGGCTACCCCACAACAAAAGAAAGCACCGTATCATCAAGTACAGTCCTTTCGGCCCCAGAAAAGCAAGAGGGCTGGAGGCTCATCCTTTCTGCCGAGAGGCAAAGGTAGAGGAAAAAGCTGCAGCACACAGCTAGTTCCCAAGAGCAGAAGTCCTCCCTGCGTCCGGTAAGTCCACAGCATGACGCTGGGGCTGCTCAGGCGGACCCGGGTACGGTGGGGGCCCGTCTCAGAAATTTCAGCACCCAGTGGGCTCTCTCACATGGATCCCTGGGTCCTTCAAGTAGTATCTCAGGGGTACAGGCTGGAGTTCGAGACGTTCTTCCCCCCGCCGTTTCCTAAAATCTGCCTTACCGGCACCTCCCTCTGCCAGGGAGGCGGTGTTGGTGGCTATTCAACACTAAAATCACAACAAGTGATTGTCAAGGTGCCCCTCCTTCTGCAAGGAAGGGGTTACTATTCCACAATGGTTGTGGTACCGAAACAGAACGGTTCGGTGAGACCCATCTTAAAATTAAAATACTTGAACTTTTATATCAGAAGATTCAAGTTCAAGATGGAATCGCTCAGGGCGGTTATTACGAGCCTGGACGAGGGGGATTACAGGGTCTCCCTGGACATCAAGGATGCGTACCTGCATGTCCCCATTTACCCTCCTCACCAGGAGTACCTCAGATATGTGGTACAGGACTGTCACTATCCGTTCCAGACGCTGCCGTTGGAGTTGTCCACGGCACCGAAGGTCTTTACCAAGGTAATGGCCGAAATGATGATACTCCTTCGCAAGAAGGAAGTTTTTATTATCCCGTACTTGGACGATCTCCTGATAAAGGCGAGGTCCAAAGAACAGTTGGTAGTGGGGGTAGCACTCTCTCGGGAAGTGCTACAACAGCACGACTGGATTCTCAATATTCCAAAGTCACAGCTGGTCCCGACGACACGTCTTCTGTTCCTGGGAATGATTCTGGATACAGACCAGAAAAGAGTGTTTTCTTCCAGTGGAAGCACACGAGTCCTGAGAAAAATGGTAGCTTCGTACGAAGCATAATTCCATTCGGAAGGTTCCACGCAAGGACGTTCCAGTGGGACCTGTGGGACAAATGGTCCGGGTCCCATCTACAGATACAACAGCGGATAACCCTGTCGGCAAGAAACAGGGTGTCGCTGCTGTGGTGGCTGCAGAGGGCTCATCTACTAGAGGGCCGCAGATTCGGAATACAGGACTGGGTCCTGGTGACCACGGAGGCCAGCCTTCGGGGCTAGGGTGCAGTCACACAGGGAAGAAATTTCCAAGGAGATTTCGCTTCACATAAATATTCTGGAGCTAAGGGCCATTTACAATACCCTAAGCCAAGCAAGGCCCCTGCTTCAGAACCAGCCGGTACTGATCCAATCAACATCACGGCGGTCCCCATGTAAACAGACAGGGCGGCACAAGAAGCAGGATGGCGATGGCAGAAGCCACATGGATTCTCCGATGGGCGACCTACACCCGGGAGAATGGGGACTTCTTCCAGAAGTTTTCCAAATGCGGGTAAACCGTTGGGAATGACCACGGGTGGACATGATGGCGTCCCGCCTCAACAAAAAGTTGAAAAGATATTGCGCCAGGTCAAGGGACCCTCAGGCGATCGCTGTGGACGCTCTAGTGACACCGTGGGTGTACCAGTCGGTTTATGTGTTTCCTCCTCTACCTCTCATACCCAAGGTACTGAGAATAATAAGAATGCGAGGAGTGAAAACCATACTCGTGGTTCCGGATTGGCCAAGAAGAGCTTGGTACCCGGAACTTCAAGAGATGCTGGCAGAGGACCCTTGGCCTCCGCCGCTCAGACAAGACCTGCTGCAGCAGGGACCCTGTCTGTTCCAAGACTTACCGCGGCTGCGTTTGACGGCATGGCGGTTGAACACCGGATCCTAAAGGAAAAGGGTATTCCGGAGGAAGTCATCCCTACCCTGATCAAAGCCAGGAAGGATGTCACCGCAAGACATTATTACTGCATTTGGCGGAAATATGTTGCTTGGTGTGAGGCCATGAAGGCCCCGAAGGAGGAATTTCAACTGGGTCGATTCCTACACTTCCTGCAAGCAGGGGTGACGTTGGGCCTCAAATTGGGGTCCATCAAGGTCCAGATTTCGGCTCTGTCGATTTTCTTCCAGAAAGAACTGGCTTCACTGCCTGAAGTTCAGACTTTTGTCAAAGGAGTTCTGCATATTCAGCCTCCTTTTGTGCCCCCAGTGGCACCTTGGGATCTCAATGTGGTTTTGGCATTCCTGAAATCACATTGGTTCGAACCACTTAAGACTGTGGAATTAAAATATCTCACGTGGAAAGTGGTCATACTGTTGGCCCTGGCTTCGGCCAGGCGGGTTTCAGAATTGGCGGCTTTGTCTTGTAAAAGCCCTTATCTGATTTTCCAGATGGATAGGGCAGAATTGAGGACTCGTCCTCAGTTTCTCCCGAAGGTGGTCTCAGCTTTTCACTTGAACCAACCTATTGTGGTGCCTGCGGCTACTAGGGACTTGGAGGATTCCAAGTTGCTGGACGTAGTCAGGGCCCTGAAAATTTATGTTTCCAGGACGTCTGGAGTCAGAAAAACTGACTCGCTGTTTATCCTGTATGCACCCAACAAGCTGGGTGCTCCTGCTTCTAAGCAGTCTATTGCGCGCTGGATTTGTAGCACTATTCAGCTGGCACATTCTGCGGTAGGATTACCGCAGCCTAAATCAATAAAAGCCCATTCCACAAGGAAGGTGGGCTCATCTTGGGCGGCTGCCCGAGGGGTCTCGGCTTTACAACTTTGCCGAGCAGCTACTTGGTCAGGGGCAAACACGTTTGCTAAATTCTACAAATTTGATACCCTGGCTGAGGAGGACCTGGAGTTCTCTCATTTGGTGCTGCAGAGTCATCCGCACTCTCCCGCCCGTTTGGGGAGCTTTGGTATAATCCCCATGGTCCTTACGGAGTCCCCAGCATCCACTAGGACGTCAGAGAAAATAAGATTTTACTCACCGGTAAATCTATTTCTCGTAGTCCGTAGTGGATGCTGGGCACCCATCCCAAGTGCGGATTGTCTGCAATACTTGTACATAGTTATTGTTACAAAAATCGGGTTTTGTTGTGAGCCATCTCTTCAGAGGCTCCAATTGTTATCATACTGTTAACCGGGGTTCCTATCACGTGTTATATGGTGTGATTGGTGTGGCTGGTATGAGTCTTACCCGGGATTCAAAATCCTTCCTTATTGTGTCAGCTCTTCCGGGCACAGTTCCTAACTGAGGCTTGGAGGAGGGTCATAGGGGGAGGAGCCAGTGCACACCAGATAGTCCTAAATCTTTCTTTAGAGTGCCCAGTCTCCTGCGGAGCCCGTCTATTCCCCATGGTCCTTACGGAGTCCCCAGCATCCACTACGGACTACGAGAAATAGATTTACCGGTGAGTAAAATCTTATTTTTTTTCTTTTCATAACAAAGATTTTAGTGCTGTCTACTGACCGTGACTGACCTAACAATATATTAAAACCCACAAAAACTGAGGACGTCTGAGCTAGACTATGGGCCTAATTCAGAGTTGATCGCAGCAGCAAATTTGTTAGCAGTTGGGAAAAACCATGTGCACTGCAGAGGGGACGATATAACCTGCGCAGAGAGAGTTAGATTTGGGTGTGGTGTATTCAAACTGAAATCTAAATTGCAGTGTAAAAATAAAGCAGCCAGTATTTACCCTGCACAGAAACAAAATAACCCACCAAATCTAACTCTCTCTGCACATGTTATATCTGCTCCCCCCCTGCAGTGCACATGATTTTGCCCAGCTACTAACAAATTTGCTGCGATCGACTCTGAATTACCAACATTTCCGCTTGCAATGTGTGAATGGCAGTAAAGGGTTTCAATGAGATTACCTTTTTTACACAAACATTTTTTTTTCTTTAACGTGTCGACATTCATTTTAATGCATAGCTTCCTGCAGTAATTGCATTGTTTCTCCTGGTATCCACGGGAATTGGTCTAACCCAATGGTTCCCAAACTTTTTTGAATCACAGCTCCCCAGAGAATAAGATTTTTATTTCACGGCACCCCTTGGTCAAAAGTTTCTTATTGAGAAATTCAGAAATAAATATTAAATTAAGTATATTGTGTTTATATGTCATCTTTAGGTTCAGTCATGTGGTGATGGTCAGGATTCACTTCTGTGTGTCCTCATTTTATGATTGGCAGCCACCAGCACTGGTTTTGCCTATTATATTGACCATAAATAATTTGAGTTGGTCCTGGACCACCAACCCAGGGCACCCCTGCAAGTTCCTCAAGGCACCCCATGGTACCGCAGCGCACAGTTTGAGAACCACTGCTCTAACCTATTCACCCACAAGTGGCATCGCCCTTGAGTTGGGTCTAAATTCAGACAACACTAGAACTCTGGTCATGGGCCCTACTCACTGGCCGACCCGCCGCCGAGCTGCCCGACGGCGGATACGGCCGACGAGCGACCCGGCGGCGGGGGGGCAGTGACGGGGGGAGTGAAGTTTCTTCACTCCCTTCGTCACGCGGCTGCATTGAAGTGCAGGCTAATATGGACGAGATCGTCCATATTGGCCTGCATGCACAGCCGACGGGAGACCTGCGATGAACGAGCGCGGGGACGCGCATCGTTCATCGCTTAAGTCTCCACACTGAAAGATATGAACGAGTTCTCGTTCATTTATGAACGAGATCGTTCATATCTTTCAAAATATCGCTAGGTGTGTAGGGCCTATCAGTCTGTACACATCACCAAACTGATCTTGGCATTTGTTAATACTGGTTCAGGTTGATTTGAATGAGATGGTGGCTAAGAAGTTTATTGAGTGCCTTCAAGTCCTCATTGTGTAATTAGACTTTCTTCTCCGCACACAAAAGATACACTTTATATGTGCACTGCTTGACAGCGGCCATTTGCCAGATCAAATAGAAAAATGAAGCAATTCTGGCTGGTTAAATACAAATTAAACTGGGTTTGTCCATGGACACCATCTGTTTTTATAAGGCCTTAACACATGCTCTAATCTAGCTATAAATATTTTCTTATTTTTAAATATGGAAGTACTTGTTAAAGATTGGTTACATACAATTAGGTACATTAATAAAAATGTAATCCAAAATAATGACTTCCTTGTAATTACAATAAAGGGTTGTAAGGATCATGTATCTTTAGTATTCTGTAACTCCACCCTTACCGGTGCTCACTTGCAAGCATTGCCTGTTCCATCCAGTGTAACCTTTGTAGTGCGCCCAGGATGGCTGCCTCCCCTGGTACCTTGGTGGTTAGGATAAATAATTGTTCCAACCGATGACCCAACATTGCTGCCTCACCTCTGTATTATTTTCTTGGTTTCTGTAACTTCTACAATGTAAACCTCTGTTTTATGTCATCGAGAGTAATATGAGAAAAGAGCAATGTAAATCAAGTTATTATTATTGTAGAGGACTATTAAGGTCATAGCACAACATTTATAGAATGCAGGGGCAAATTTAGGGGTCAGCCACCTCCCTGCCCCTAAAAAATAAATAAATATGCAATATTTAAATTCCATTAAAGGTCAATTCTAGTCGGTGCTACCAGTACTGTTAGACAGAGATCCATGCTTCTGCGACTCCCAAGCCAGCTCCATGTTCAGCATAGCTGCTGACCTGCCACAGCTACAAGCATCAAACGCCTGCGCTACCTATCACAATTGCATCACTGTCAGCTCGGCTCCACCCCTTTAGGAAGGGGGTGGCCCATTTTATTCAGGTGCCTCTGGAGCGCCGACAGCAGTGAGGTAGACAGCAGCCCCAACTTCAACCCCACCTTCTGCACTGCAAATCTCTGCCTTCTACACCCCTGCCTTTCCCCTTCACTGTGCTAAATAAAAATGGCCCAGAGGGGAGAGGGAAGTCTGCTGTGCTGCCCTAAGCAAGTGGTGCCCCATGGAAAGTGACTCGCGTGCCTAGTGGGAAATCCCCCACTCATAGAGTGATGTAGTTTATTAAGAGCTCTAGTTTCGCTCGGTTTTCCTGTGCTTATATTGTTACAATGTACCCCAATATCTCTTGTGTTGTCATTATGAGCAGCTAGCTGGTGCCTTTGTGATTCTGTCAGGACTCAAATAAGCATAGATATAAAAAGACTATGGGGGTAATTCCAAGTTGATCGCAGCAAGATTTTTTTTAGCAATTGGGCAAAACCATGTGCACTGCAGGGGAGGCAGATATAACATGTGCAGAAAGAGTTAGATTTGGGTGGGTTATTTTGTTTCTGTGCAGGGTAAATACTGGCTGCTTTATTTTTACACTGCAAATTAGATTGCAGATTGAACACACCCAACCCAAATCTAACTCTCTCTGCACATGTAAATAAATAAATAAACATGTTATATCTGCCTCCCCTGCAGTGCACATGGTTTTGCCCAATTGCTAACAAAAATCCTGTTGCGATCAACTTGGAATTACCCCCTATTTGTAGTAGAGGCTGGAATTTAGTGTAGGTAGAACATCAACAAACAGGTTCTTGTCTGTTGGGACATATTTAGTACCCACTGAAATTTTAAAAGAAAACCGGGACACCCACTGAATGTGAAGAGAACTTGTTGTATTAAGACAGTAGTATGAACAGTTTGCCATTAGTACAGTGAGAATGTTAGAATTAACACCCCAAGTTGTCTCTTGCCATAAAAGGCCAGTGTCTGAAAGACTCCTCTGTTTCATTGCACCATAGAGAATCAAATATGTACTCACAAAAAGTCCATGTCTCTCTTCATTAGCATGGCTCCCTACACAAGATGTTTCTGTTTTGTGCAATCTAATGAATGGGACTGTCTTTTTTTTTTTTTTTTTTTTTTAAAGCTATTTCAATGTGGTCACGTGCCGATACATGACTCTG
The DNA here is from genome assembly GCF_028390025.1 of Pseudophryne corroboree. NCBI lineage: Eukaryota > Metazoa > Chordata > Amphibia > Anura > Myobatrachidae > Pseudophryne > Pseudophryne corroboree. The sequence continues at coordinate 346,646,829 of NC_086444.1, forward strand.
AATGTACAATGCAGGGAGAACACATCTACCAGAATAAACACTGCTATAACTACACAGTGTAAAACAGGCAATTAGCCAAACACTTTTTATGCAGCTAACAAATTACATAATAAATACAAACTGTAAAAATATTACCCGATATCAAGCTGTCTAAAATGAATATATATTTTGTCTGATAGCATTATCTAAACTTAAATGGTGGTCAGAAATGTCAACTTTATTATATAGATTGCCATAACTACCCTCTTTATAAGCAGCCAGAACTATCCATAGTGCAGGCTTGTTATATGGGTTGGTAACGAAATGCCAGCTGTCGGGATGCCGATGGTCAGGAGACGACAGCATCATCCCGATAGTCTAAATCCCGACACGGGGTGTTAACGAGTCTAACCCTCCCCTATGCTAACCTTCTCCCCACCCACTGCCTAACCATAACCTCCCCGGGTTGTGTCTAAACCTAATCCCCCCCCCCACCCCAAACCTGACCCCAAACATCCCCCTGCAGCTTATAACTAACCCTCCCCAAAGTCCTTCGGGGGTGGGTGGCCTAACTCTCCCCCCCTCCCGCCATATCCCTGGTCCATATCCCTGGTGCAGTCTTTACCTTGGCCATTGTGTCTGGCGTCAGTTTTCCGCAGTGTGCCAGGATTCTGGCGCCGGTATCTCGTGCGCCGGGATCCCGACTGTTGGTGTGGTAACCGCATACCAGGTATGTAATTTCTGAAATTAGCCATTAATGTCTATTCACATCTACATTCACTATTTTGTCCTAACAGTTGTGACCCAAACTACTTATTTCTGAAGTCCATCATCATGTTCATGTTATTACAAGTTCAAGGTAGTGTTCCTTCTAGGCTGTTTCAGCAGGGTGCTGCACCCTGCCCATTTTTGAAATGTGAAAAAGCACCCTGCCCTTTTTCAGTGCACCCTGCAGGACCATAAATTGCCCCCTTGTATACAGAATGCAACAGTCAGAGTGCATGTTACAATGTTGTAACCTCTGAAATTGGAACACAATTTCTATCCTTAGCCAACTGGATGGCAAAGGAGGCACTGTAAATAACAGCACTCTGATAAAGAGGGAAAGAACAGGGTAAGCAGTGAGCATGTACTGCTTACAGTATTTCCCTAGTAGAACAGACTTATTTTTTTCCTATATATTTTAACCCATTGTTTAACTTTTCTGTTTTATAACACATATGGATTATAACCACTTCAGCACTGGAGAAGACATTTATAATTATCTACTTATATGCTACAGCCGATCTTTCAAGAAGACTGGACATATACAGTATGTTTCTCAGTACAGATGTTAGGTGTCTTATATGTATGTATGGGTATATGATTTACTAAGGGCAAAATGTATGTACAAAAACTATAAACATAAGCGCTATGCTTTGTGCGCAAAGCGTCACATCAAAAATGTGCCCTTCAAAATAAAAATGTGCCCTCTTCAATGCTCAGCACCTTGCCCTAAAAAAAATCCTAGAGTGAACACTACAAGGCTTGTACACATAACAAAGGATTCTGTTAGAATGTGGTATAAAAGAAAGTGATTTTATATAGAAAGAAAACACCTTTTCCACATATATCAGGCTGCTTCGCAAAGTTTTTTGTATCTATATATTCTATAAGGTTTTTTACTGTGAGAACGGCTGCACATAAAAATATGGTTGAGGTATCGAAATGAAGGTCTTACCATGTAGATGTGCCCGTTGAAGGGAGAAATGAAATTGGAGCAACCTGTTTGGGCATTACGGTGCGGCAAAGTTCCCGTGTAAAGTCTATGGGGGTCATTCCGAACCAATCGTGCGCTGCAGTTTGCAGTGCAGCGATCGGGTAGGAACTGGCGCATGCCAGATGGCCGAAGGCCGTCGCTGATTGACAGGCAGAGGCATTCGCTGGGCGGGAGGGGGTGGCACGGTGGCGTTTAGCCGGCGTTTTCGGGACGCGGTCCGGCCAATGCAGACGTGGCCGGACCATGCGGGGGGCGGCTGCATGACAAATAACTCCCGGTTAGCCGCAGGAGCTGCGCTAGCCAGGAGTTACTGTTCAAGTACAAAACCATCGCTGCTGTGCAATAATTTTGTACTTGTGTGGGGACGGGGGGCCGGACTGACATGCGGGGCGGACTAGCCCTGTCCTGGGCGTCCCCCTTATGTCTGGGAAGATGATCGTAGCTGTGCTAAATTTAGCACAGCTACGATCAACTCAGAATGACCCCTATGGTAGAAGCGTGTATGAGCCGGTTTACTTACATTTATTGCTTAATATGAGTTTAGCCTTTAAAAATAAAAACAACTAACCGCTGCTTTTGATGGGTTTCCACTAGTTTATTATTTATCAGACTACTGGACATATTTTCTGGGATCATGGGCAGCGCATGCATCATTTTATTTCTTGCATGTTTTGACGTCTGTATGTAGCAGTCAAACAGTAAGCATCAGGTATACTTTTGTGATCTGTGCAAATATATAAAATATATCTCTGTGTGCAGTCAGAGATCTGATTCTGATTTTGACATGTTGGTGCAATGTACAGGTGTACGCCGAGCTGCCCGACGGCGGATACGGCTGACGGGCGACCCGGCACGGGGACGGGACGGGTTACAGTGACGGGGGGAGTGACGTTTTTTCACTCCCCCCTTCACCCAGCTCCATAGAAGTGCAGGAAAATATGGACGAGATCGTCCATATTGGCCTGCATGCACAGCCGACGGGGCACCAGCGATGAACGAGCGCGGGGCCGCGCATCGTTCATCGCTGGTGCCTCCACACTCAAAGATATGAACGGTATCTCGTTCATATCTTTGAGTATAATCGCGCAGTGTGTAGGGCCTACTAGGCCTTTACATAATATATTCTACAGTCCTGTATTATAGTGATTTAAACTTCCAGACATATTTATAGAGTTCTTACCAGCATGCAAAGGCAGTACCACCTCATAGATGCAAGCAGCACATGGACCAAGGCAAGGTGCCCTAGGGTAACACTAATAGTGCAGAGTATAGGATAGTGGAGTGGAAAACATTATTATTTCATATTAAGAATATTAGTCTATATACACAGAAAATCCAGATATGATATAAAAAAAAGTTATAAATAAAAATGGTCCTAAAGAGGTATCATCACATTGTAGACTACCCCACCTCACATAATGTTCTGGCCAATTTATTTAATTGTTTGTACGTAATTATGATTTAGAATGAAGGATCCACTCACTACGGTATTTATTAGAAGGTAAAAGCTTTACTACTCCATTTTCCAGTAGCTTTTGTTTTTGTTGTTGTGCACCTATAGTTTAGCTATATGAACTCGAGGCTTGTCCACTGTATTTGGCTGCACATACCAAGCAGTGTAAGCACAGAGTTCCCTTCAGGTAAGCTGCAGGCAGTTCCTAAGGCTAATAGATGTCTGTGGATAAAGCAATCCACAGGACACTAGCCCAAGGGCTTGTTTACGCCTCAGCATTAAAACCACATGTAAAATGCAGCTATTATTGGGACTTTTGATCCCTATGACAGCAGCTTCTCATTTACATATGAACAGGTTGTAAATGCTGCTTGGAGTAGCTTATATATATTTCTACATGTTTATCTGCTTGGCTGCATTTTACATGAGAAGATGACAATATGTCCATGGTGAATTTGCCAAGCTCAGATGTAAACTTGTCCTAATGTATATCTTGGTTTGAAGTGCAAATTCAGTTTACTATTGAGGCCTCCTCTACTAAAACATTTAGATATATATGTCAGCTTATTCAATTCTCCCAGTACTTGCGTTGATTTTTTTTTATCCCGGATGCTCTGTTTACGCCCACAATCTAGAACATACTGGTACTGATGTGTTCCCCTACACCTATCCTGATATCACACCAAATAGCACCTTTTAGCATTCCGCAGACTTTGCAGTTTAGCTACACCAAAACACTAATCTGAAGTACTTAGTAGACTATAAGCAAAACAAGACGCAAAACTGAGAAAAAGTACACAATCTAGGGTAAAAAGGCAAAAGACAGGTCTGATCCGAGTGATCCTCGCTATGTATCCTTCTACGAAATCTAGTGTTCCCGCTAGGCTGTTGCAGCCTAGCTCATCTTTTAAATGTAAAAAGCACCCTGCAGGATTAACCACCCTCTTGCTAGGTGGTGTACATTTTCCATCGGAGCATGGCTTCCACTGTGAGCGACTGAGCGTCTGGGTACACATCCAGTTCAATGACATGCCTGCGAATTACCAGTACATGCCCATAAGATAAACCATCTCCGTGCATCTCTTTAGCCACCTGTAATGGCTAACCTTTATGGAAACTGAAAATATGTTATCACTAGAAATAACTAGAACATGTACTGACCTGTACAGAATCATGTAAACGATAACCACTCAGGTAAAGCATCTAGGGGAGGATAGAAGGAAAATAAGTATTCACATTCCTCCCCAGCATGACCGGGGTCTTTCATCACTTGATGGGTCAGTACATAATAATAGTCACTTTACTTACTCATTACAAAAATGTAACACAAAGGTCCTGAAATTGCAGAACACTCTATGTGCTGTGTAGAAAGGGTATAGAAAAATAGTGTGGGCGGTATCCTATTACCCGCGATGAAGCATTTTACGATTTTTCCCGATGTTTTGACAGTATTTTTTTACTGGGTATACAATTAGATTTCCCGTAAAAATAATATTTTTTCGTGTGGAAACACACAGGTTCAGTGAAACCTGTGTGTTTTCGCCGGTGAGGATCTCACAATGTTCACAGATGTATCGCGTTGGATGTGCAGCACAGCGCGCGGCCGATATACATTCAGATATATCAGCGCATCTAGCTGTATGTACAGGCAGTCTTCTGCCCACCCGTTTATTTGCTGCGGGGGCTGATGTCACAGCTGGGCAGGCAGTTCAAATGCCCACTCAGCTATAATGCCAGACCGACACATCGAGCGTACACTCTGTATATTCTTACCTGGATCGGCCAATCTGTCGAGACAACGTTGAGTCCGCTGTCAAGTTGTGACAGTGTGTACCCAGCCTTAGGGGAAGGGTCAGTGGGAAATTCCACTATCAACTTGTTGATAAAATATACCCACACCTGGTGGGGACAATGGATTTATTTCAAACCACAACAAAGCAAAAATATTATAGTATCTTAGGTCAGGGTTTGACAAAGTATTGTAGAATTCAGACGCCAAATGATATGTAGCTGTCTTAAGAGTCTTTTGGGAGTCAGAGGTGATCTGCAACAATTTCCATCCACAGGATGACTCCCAATGCTATGACTAGCCGTGATTTCTTATCCTGTTATTTGTCCAGCTCTGGTGTAATGTCCAGGATACACCCAATGTACAAACCTATATTGTGCTTGTGTATTATATTGCAGTTGCTTAACCCCCATACCCTTGAATTACCAAACTTACTACCAGTGATACTATGTATAATTTCCCTCTCTGTGGCATCGCACAGATTACATTGTCATGTTTTACATTTTATTTAAATACATTTGAATACTAATTTATGTTTTTTTTATGCCTTTATTTAAGTGCTCGCATTACGGTGTTATAGTGAAAGAGATGATGTGGGCGATGAATGCTGTGTGCTCCCGTTCTCAGTATAACGCTGTGATATGTTACGGCATGCATAGGGCCACGATTGTCCCGACTGTGCAATGCCAGGGTGAGCGGGCACTGCCGCCCTCTGTTTCCGCCACTCACGGGTTAAGCCGGGAGCAGCAGAATGTAAACTCCAATAAAGTGGCTGCTGACTTCCTCTGGTAATTACGGGCTGGCGGAAGTACGTCAGTTATCTGCTTTGGGCTTTTTTTTTCTGCTGCACTGTACAATTCAGTGAGGAGAACATTTCCTCCCCCTCCGATCGCCGATCTAACATCTCCCCCATCTGTGTCGTTTACAGGACCGGAGGATCGGTGACCCGGAGGAGGCCCAGCCGCCCGGAGAATGCACGGGGTGTAAGGAGAGACACAGAGAGAGACAGAGAGAGAATGGCAGCGGCGGCGGCACAGAGGAGGCTGGGGATCGGCAGCAGTCAGTGTCTGTGATTACTGCTCTCTTCCTCCTCTCTCCCCGCTCATTGCTCTGCATCTGCTGCTGCTGCTGCTACACCACCCGGCCAGGGACGGTAGAGAAAGAGGTTTCTATGTGTGGAGGGGGGGTGCCCTGACTTACCTTCCACCACCACCACCATACCACCACATGAGGGATTTCTGACCCCCCCTCCTTCTACTTCTTCACCAGGATGCTGCTGCCTTTAAAGGGTCTTGGGCAGGGTCTGAGCCATGCAAATGGGAAATATTGTGTCAATTTAATGGCACGGAAAAGTTGCAATGCAAGTGGTCACTAAGCAGGATTGCAATTGAGTGCAGGAAATATTGACTACAGAGCAGTAGTCTGTATTGTTCAAAGACCGTCTGTGGGATACTAAAAACAAACTGCAGATCTTTACTGGATTATATATTTATGTATATAAATACATATTACATAAACATTTCCTTTACCTAAGTAGCAGTTGCATCCAGTTTCCTGTATCGGTTGTGGTTAGTAATTGGATTTGTGGATTCAAGGTCACTCATTGGAATTTCCCTGTGGATTTATAATTCGCATTTATTTTTTTTTGTATTGAAAGAAGATGGATGTCAAAATAAAACAGCAAAGCAGGAGATCCAGGTCTCAAAGGGACAGGGTGAGGAGAAGAGACCCATCCGTCAGGGATCCCCGAAACCAGAGCCCCTCCTCTGGCTCTGAAGCCGAAAGGGGCCTGGGAAAGGAGAATTCAAATCAGAATGGTAAAAATCCAGCTGCTTCAGCCAGAAATGCCAGACCGCCCAGACGTAAGAGGAGAGAATCCAGCTCTCAGGAGGAGGATTTAATTGATGGGTTTGCAATTGCCAGCTTCAATACCATAGAAGCCTTAGAGGTAAGAATGGCTCCTGTCATCTTATTTATGGTTAATGCACTGGTTATCTGTGTTTAATGTCATGGTAATCCTTGTGGTTCTTGGGCTAATGCATCTCCTTTTCCCTCTTTATTAAAGCATAATATTATAATGTGCCTATTACAATGTTTTATGCACTCCAGATGATATACTACATGCATTACTGTTTAAATCATGTTCTGTGTACATCGGGGAGTGAGTGTTTTTGCTCTTTGTGTTTTCATTTGCTTCAGTGGCTTTGAATGTTGCCAGTCTCTCACTTGTACATATTAGCTTCCTTACAACAGTAGATCTAGGATTTTGTGGTAATATTCATTGTTGTGAAACACTAGATAAAGAAGACGTGGATTTATTATGTATTGTCAATAGGAAATTGTCATGGACTAAGTCCATTTAGTTTACTGGTTGTTAATTGTGGGGATTTGTTCAGTTTCATGACATTTTCGTAGGTAATGGTGGCAGGTGTGCCTCTGTATTTCCACTGGGGTATTTATCAAAGCTTGGAGAGAGAGATAATTGTGAGAGCTATAGTTCCAACCACTCTGCTCCTGTCATTTTTCAAACAACCTGTAAAATGTAAGACAGAAGCTGATTGGCTGGTACTTTCTCTCACAATTGTATCTCTCTCCAAGCTTTGATAAATACCCCCCTTAGTGTTTATATAGATATATTTTCAATAGTATTTATATAAACTTATACATACTTTTGTGTGGAGACTGGCATTACTTTTGTTCAGTATATGTTGGGTTGTAATATCTGCATTAGAACTGATGTAAACCAGTGGAGACTATACAATTATTAAAATAACCAGGTTAATGTTAATAATCTGACTTTTTTTTTTTTATTGCACCCCTTAACAACACTGTCATAAGCAACCCCTTAGTATTGTGGAACCTTGTATTACCTATGTTATTTTGACAAGCGTTTTTATCATATAGTTTATCTCCATAGAAAGTTCAAACTGTACAAGTTTGTGAGCTAATAAATTATATAATTAACGGATAGTGATGCATTTAAAAATAACTGGTGCGTTTTAACAAAAGCATAATAATCTTGTCATATCAGTATAATAGTCCTGTCTATAGAGGGAGGGGGGTGCTTCTGTCATAGTTTGGCGTATCACAGTCCCATAGCAATCTCTGCCCTACTAAGAGTGGATCTGAATATTACTTGCTAATGATATGTGATCCAAACCAGGAAACTGTATAATAGGTATCCTGGGTTTTTGCTTACCCTTATTTGGATGTATGTTTCTCAGAATGGAATAATAATAATGGCTTCTAACACTGGATTGCAGTGTGTACCATATTTGTGTTTTAGATTGCTATACCAGTGGTAAATGAGATTATGTACATGTGTACACAGAATATGGAAAATGCATCCCTTAGATTCACAGATTAAACTTTGCAAATGTAATTTTTTTTTCTAACATTGCAAATATAGATGATTCTGCTGTCTGTGGGTTGCCTGTATTTTTTTTTTTCTATTCTGCAATGCTGGTAAACAGTTGGTGCATACTTTTTGGTAATCTCTCTGCATGGGAAATTTATGACTATGATATATGAAATGTATCACTACTCGGTTTACTTATTAGTAAGGGGAAATATTTGCAGTTAATGACGTAATTAACAGGAACTGTCATTGTAGTTATCACATGTACAAAGTGTGTTGTAAATATACTCTTTGACAGACTGTTAGTACCATATTTATACATGACACCTGCTGACGCTACCAAATTGTTAGGGTCTGTGCTGGCTTCTCCACACTCCTATAGTTTGAAATGATAGGATGAGACATGCAGCCATGATTTTATAAAAGAAGATAAAAAATAGTTCTCTCCTTCCATAAAATGAGAGCTGACTAAACGTACTAGATAAGTGAAGTTGCTGTAAAGCATTGTGTCAGCGGGGCTTTAAATAACTGCCACAATGATCAATCTAGCGGTTATCTGCTTAATAAAGTTGGACATTCTTGTTCTTTAACTTGAGCCTTCAGCCATAATACAGCGCTTACCTGAGTGCTTAGTAATTTTAGGCAAGTCACTGCTACTTAAGTAAACAGCATTTGCTAAGTAAACAGTACTTGCCTCTACAAAGTAGAGGGGAGTGTTTATTTTTATTAAACCTTTTCTGCTGTAGGCTACAAACAACCATTTATTTTTCTCTTTCACATTAATCCTTATATTTCCTCAACGTCATCTGCCCAATACACAAACTCTGTGTTTGTTTACTTTTTGTCACCGCTTTTACTTGTATTTTGAAAGCCATAAATCATCGGCTTATTATCTGTTTAGCTTAAAACACGTGTTTACAGTTTGCTACATTCATACTATGACAGGACTATTGCTCCTCTGATAATAGCACACTGTTACGTGGAGATTGAAACAATGTGCACCAAACTTGTTGATTGGTTTTCACTTACATATGATGTTATTAATCAGTTGGTCACTGTTTTGCACTAGTGATTGTATATAATGCAGCATGGGACATGACCATCTGACATGTTTGGGAAAATACCCTGATATTAAATGCCGCTGTTATGTAACTGGAGGGAGGAGCCTAGCTGTGAACCAGGCTTTATAGTCCGTACTAAAAGTTAAATTTATTTCTTATCTTTGTACAGCAGTCTGATTCATTATTGAAATTCCAGAGATTGAGTTCCATATAAAACATGTCCCTTTTCGGTCTTGAGTTTCAGTTTTCTGATGTAAAACACTTCAAGGTGTCTTACAGAATGCTTCTTCAAATCCTAAGATTTAATAATCCTGATCCTGTGGTTTATTTTATTATCTCCGTTCTGAGCGGTTGATTGTAGTATGTAAAATTAGCGTGCTTCCCCCTTTTTTTTTACAGTCTGAATACTTTGCATCCTTTCCTTGCTATAAGTGCCTGGCTATCAGAAGTGCTTTCAATGAGTGATTGCAGTAGTCTTACAAGCTGTTGTGAATACACACTTAGCTTCAGAGTGATGAAAAGTAACTAGGCCTAGAGTCCTCTTCAGCCCATATATAAATGAGCATAACCTGGGGAAAAACTGCTCTGCATCACCATTTAATGTGGTGATGACTATATATGACGGGGAAACACTTCTGCAACTGCTGCAGGTACAGACGCAGCTGAGATTGTTTAGTACAAATTCTTGTTTACTCTGCAGTGTATATCACAAACCTGCAGGATAAAAGGGTCATTGGCAAGACTTGGCGTTCTTAATGTACCCACTAGAAGTGCTTAAACAGCTAGTCTTGTTTTCATGGCCAATGTTAGCGTTCCTGTTCTGCCTGCTATTTTTATGTTTAATTGCAGACTTTAGAAAAACATCTAGTTGGGAGCTGTAACCACTCTGTTGGTTTTTTTTGCTTCAAGTAGTTCTCCTTTTGTATTCCATTCACTTTTTACAGCAGTCAATGATTAGGAGAAATTGGCCTTCTCTGCTCTGTCTTTCTTGCAGTAATTAAACACAATAAAAGACCCTTTTTTGTTTTAAAGGAAGATTGTGAAAGACAAAAGCATCTTAAAGACAGTAGCATATTATTCTTTATTAAGTCTCTTGTTCTGTCACAGGAAAAAAAATGTAAATAATAGACTGTAATAATCACTCACACTTGTGATGTTCTGAGCTCCCATCTCTCATTTCAAAGAATTCTGTCTGTTTAACACCTTAATTGTCGCTTTTGTTTTTCATCAATTTAATCTTCATCCAGTTCCTAGTGCACAGACTTCCCATTGTGTTTGTGAATTAAGTAATAAGCAGTGTCACGATACAAGGCATGAATCTACTCTTGACCACAATGCATTCATAAACCATTCCTTTTCATCCATGTTTCATAATGCATCGTATGAAGTCCTCTCTAGAAGTCGGTCCCTATTAAATGGCCAAGGAGAACACTGTCTAAATGTCAGTGACAAACAGCAGTGACGGTATTATCTGGATTCTCAAGCTTCCTGAACAAGAGACAGAGCATGTTAGATTGCTATTTTATTTACAGTTATTTAACCGTTCCACATTCATGCGGTTTGTCTATTTACTTTTATTACTGAACACGTAAAATGTTTATAATCCCAGGAAATATGCTGCAGTCAAATTCCCCAGTGCCCCTAGCAGACACCTCCTTGAGATTTCGCTGCTATGTACTCCCCTGATTGGAAGCCCAAAGCTGTTGTTAATAGATGATCTGCGGTCAAAGGAATATGAAATGCACTGGCAATGTTTATTAGCTGTGTTAATATGCTGAAAAGTGACCGTGGAAAGATGTATGTGTCTCTGGACAAAGGTTCGTTTCCATAATGGAGAAAGGAGCGCAGAATTATGTGAAGTCTGAGGAGCTTGTACTGGAATGTTAAATGCTTGTACTGTATACTGTATATTCACTGTTGGTAAAAGGGATGCAATCTTAAAAAAAATATATATTTCTACATCTATTCTTTTAAAGATACTGTAATGTTCTGTACTCTGTTGTGAAGTATAGTGCCTTGGTTAATAATTTACTGTGTTTAATTGATTTGGAGGGTCTTCTGTGTATATTTTGTGTCGGTCTTCTGTGTATGTTTCTAAGAGGCTTTGACCAGAGCTAGTACGCCCATGGGAATATTGCTTGATGAACTCACTCACCAACTGATGTATCCATTCTTTACCATACAGTGACAAGCTATTGAGACCCTTATAGAAAACCAGTGGCAATATCATCTCCACAATTTAGAGGCTGTTATTCCAACAGTAAAAAAAATAATATATTTTCATAAATAATTATCACATCGATGGGTGGCATCACAGTTTTGTCTTTTGTGTATTAGATTAGACCTGTCATGAAGTGCTGACATTGGCCAGGGGAGATGGCTTTCTCCAGCTGAAATAGTAAAGTATACTAGTCAAGATAGAATATCTATCAACTATTTATTTCTAACACATTTATTTCTAACACATATGCAAAGGGATTAAAAATTGCAGTTCATAAAAATGCATTCATATTTTCCCCATTCATTGTCATGTACTCTGTTCCTGTTCTTGTTTTTTTTGTGTTTTTTTTTTTGTTCCCCCCCCCCCCCCCCCAAATTAAAATCCTTGTCTGATGACAGGTACGCTTCTAAAGGTGTACACGTGGTGCCATATATAGTCAGAATTGTAAGGAAAGTTAGTGCATATCGCACTGTGTGTATAGTCCTTGCGATGCCGATGCACTGTTCCTCGGGATCGGCATTGCAAGGAAAAATAGACTCTGCAGGCAGCCCACAGCCCCCTAGAATAGTAAATGTCGGGCTTACGGCGCATTGCGCCGTATGTACACAACATTAGTCTATAACACTATGCACCCTGTTCGTATTAGTGCTATTTTATTTACCCGTGCATTTGTATATTGCTATGGATTACATTATGGGCAATATTGAATTTTTTGGTGCCAGCTGCCAGTAGATGGCGCCTAACAAAGCTATTTAATTGTTGCTCTGTTTGAGTTCCACCTCCTGGGGGTGGCGAGCTGAAATGAGAGAAAAGTTACTTGTTTTAGTGCTCAAACTGTACTTTTCACGTCACACCCATTATTTTGGTCAGGTTTAGCTGCTTTGCGTGGCTTAACCTGAACTCACTGGGTGCAACAATCTCGATTTAAAAAAGCACAATTGCATATGTCTCATCACTTTAGATGGGAGAGAGAAACAATTGAATATCGCCCTGTGTGACCGATTCAGTTTATTTTGCGCCTCCCTGCTGGGCATCTTTAGCATTACGGCGTCTATTGGAGCTATTCAATTGTTGCTTTGATCAGATGCCCATTGCTAGTAAAGGCGTTTGTCAGCTAAAGTTGCCGTTTGGGTGCTTTGGGCACCCAAACTACAAACTTTAAACACATTTTTTCTCTTACCTCGGGAGGCTGCGAGAAAAAACGTGTGCGCCGAGGGTAATGGGTGTCTATTGGAGCAACATTAGTGATTGGTGAACATTAAATAAAAATATGCAGTGGCAATGATAAGTACATAATTGAATACATAATATTTTCTGTCCCCCCCCCCCCCCCGCCCCCCCTCAAATTTAAGTTTTATTATAATATTTTAACAGTCATGTGACATACAAAATACTTTTTGGCAGGAGCTGTTGTGTAGTGAGAATTCACCTCTCTGACTCATGATGTGCTGTTTAAAGCATTAAATGAAAGTATGTAGTGTGGGGGAGATGACTGTAGTAGTTAAGGTAAATGCAGAGTGAGAGACAACACACTGACTTCAGTGGTAAGTGCAGTCCTATATGATGAATCTAAAATGACACCTTAATTAGCAACCACATTTGAAACCTGATGAGGCGTTACAAGACTGTAACTTTTGTGCATACACCATATTCATTATATTCAGCTGAAATTAATAATCTCTCTTGACAATGTCTGAGTCACCGTGATCCAAAATGAGATAAACTCATGATGGTATTTAAGTCATGTTTGATCTTGTGAGCCACGCTCGAGTATTGAATGTGTGCACTAGGGTGGCCAAGTACAGCAGTAAATGCGATTTTCTGGGAATTATAGTGTCATTTTCACAGGTAAGAAAAGGATACAAAGTGAGTGTGATCATAGACATTACCAGCGACTTCTGGGCCTAGGAATGATTGTTGCTAATAAAGAGGTGTAACTAATGAGAATGATTTATCTGTGGCAAGATCTGAATTACCTGGGGCCAGCCTCAGATGAAAAGTTGAGTAACAGCTTGAGGCTTTGTGAGTGCTTGCAGCTGTTTGATGCTGGCGTGTGCTTGCATATTGATTAGAGTGTTGCAGACCTGTGCTTCTTCCTAGGTATGTGTGATCTGTGGATGTGATGATTTATCTCATCATTTCCCCTCTATCTGGTTTGTTCATTCTATGACCAAAATATTTGCTGTATACCTATGTGACTGTATACATAAATCCAAGCATTAATTTTTCAGGCTCTCACAGGAACAGTGCACATAAATATAGACACAAAGGGGTCGATTCTATTCGGCAACTTAAGAATAGCGCCGGGAATTAGCTCCCGACGCTATTCAATTCAGCTGCTAGTGACCCGCAATTGTCGGGAATTCTTCTCTCATCCCCGGGGGATGAGAGAAGAAACCCGACAAAAGTGCTGCCTCGCGGCCGGCGCGAGGCTGATTCTGTCGGGAATCAGCATCGCCGCGGGTAGTTAAGTCGGAGAATGCCCATTCTCCCGACAAAACTACCTGTTAAGTCGGCGAGAACGGGACATCGCCGACTTAACTGGAGCTGAATTGAATAGCGTCGGGAGCTAATTCCCGGCGCTATTCTTAAGTTGCCGAATAGAATCGACCCCAAAGTACAGGACACCTTTGCAAATGAAATAATTAAAACTCCGTAGAGCGCCCTACTATAGGTCAGGGAAATCAATTGCTAGCTCATCTCTAAATTTCTCTATCGTCCTAAGTGGATGCTGGGGTTCCTGAAAGGACCATGGGGAATAGCGGCTCCGCAGGAGACAGGGCACAAAAAAGTAAAGCTTTTACCAGATCAGGTGGTGTGCACTGGCTCCTCCCCCTATGACCCTCCTCCAGACTCCAGTTAGATTTTGTGCCCGAACGAGAAGGGTGCAATCTAGGTGGCTCTCCTAAAGAGCTGCTTAGAGAAAGTTTAGCTTAGGTTTTTTACTTTACAGTGAGTCCTGCTGGCAACAGGATCACTGCAACGAGGGACTTAGGGGAGAAGTAGTGAACTCACCTGCGTGCAGAGTGGATTTGCTGCTTGGCTACTGGACACTAGCTCCAGAGGGACGATCACAGGTACAGCCTGGATGGTCACCGGAGCCGCGCCGCCGGCCCCCTTGCAGACGCTGAAGAGAGAAGAGGTCCAAAATCGGCGGCTGAAGACTCCTGAGTCTTCATAAAGGTAGCGCACAGCACTGCAGCTGTGCGCCATTTTCCTCTCAGCACACTTCACACAACAGTCACTGAGGGTGCAGAGCGCTGGGGGGGGCGCTCTGAGAGGCAAATAAAAACCTTATTAGAGGCAAAAAATACCTCACATATAGCCCACAGAGGCTATATGGAGATATTTAACCCCTGCCTAACTTCAAAAATAGCGGGAGACGAGCCCGCCGTAAAAGGGGCGGGGCCTATCTCCTCAGCACACAGCGCCATTTTCTCTCACAGAAAAGCTGGAGAGAAGGCTCCCAGGCTCTCCCCTGCACTGCACTACAGAAACAGGGTTAAAACAGAGAGGGGGGGCACTGATTTTGGCGATATTGTATATATATAAAAGATGCTATAAGGGAGAAACACTTATATAAGGTTGTCCCTATATAATTATAGCGTTTTTGGTGTGTGCTGGCAGACTCTCCCTCTGTCTCCCCAAAGGGCTAGTGGGTCCTGTCCTCTGTCAGAGCATTCCCGGTGTGTGTGCTGTGTGTCGGTACGTGTGTGTCGACATGTATGAGGACGATGTTGGTGAGGAGGCGGAGAAATTGCCTGTAATGGTGATGTCACTCTCTAGGGAGTCGACACCGGAATGGATGGCTTATTTAGAGAATTACGTGAGAATGTCAACACGCTGCAAGGTCGGTTGACGACATGAGACGGCCGACAATCTATTAGGACCGGTCCAGGCGTCTCAGAAACACCGTCAGGGGTTTTAAAAACGCCCATTTACCTCAGTCGGTCGACACAGACACGGACACTGAATACAGTGTCGACGGTGAATAAACAAACGTATTTCTCATTAGGGCCACACGTTAAGGGCAATGAAGGAGGTGTTACGTGTTTCTGATACTACAAGTACCACAAGAAAGGGTATTATGTGGGAGTGGAAAAAACTACCTGTAGTTTTTCCTGAATCAGATAAAATAAAATGAAGTGTGTGATGATGCGTAGGGTTACCCCGATAGCAAATATTGGCGTTATACCCTTTCCCGCCAGAAATTAGGGTACGTTGGGAAACACCCCTTAGGGTGATAAGGCGCTCACACGCTTATCAAGTGGCGTTACCGTCTCCAGATACGGCCGCCCTCAAGGAGCCAGCTGATAGGAAGCTGAAAAAATATCCTAAAAAGTATATACACACATACGGTGGTTATACTGCGACCAGCGATCGCCATCAGCCTGGAGATGCAGTGCTGGGTTGGCTTGGTCGGATTCCCTGACTGAAAATATTTTATTCATGTAGAGCATTTAATAGGATGCATTCTATATATATGTATGTGAGATGCACAGAGGGATATTTGCTCTCTGGCATCAAGATAAGTGCGTTGTCCATATCTCCCAGAAGATGTCAGGGACACGACAGTGGTCAGGTGATACAGATCCCATACGGCAGATGGAAGTATTGCTGTATAAAGGGAAGGAGTTATTTGGGGGTCGGTCCATCGGACCTGGGGACCACAGCAACAGCTGGGAAAACCTTTTTTACCCCAAGTTACATCTCAGCTAAAAAAGACACCGTCTTTTCAGCCTCAATCTTTCCTTTCCCATGAGGGCATGCAGGCAAAAGGCCAGTCATATCTGCCCAGACATAGAGGTAAGGGAAGTAGACTGCAGCAGGCAGCCCTTTCCCAGGAAAAGAAGCCCTCCACCGCGTCTGCCAAGTCCTCAGCATGACGCTGGGGCCGTGCAAGCGGACTCAAGGTGGGGGGGTAGTCTCAAGAGTCTCAGGGCGCAGTGGGATCACTCGCAAGTTGACCCCTAGATCGTACGAGTATTATCCCAGGGGTAAAGATTGGAGAGTCGAGACATCTTCTCCTCGCAGGTTCCTGAAGTCTGCTTTACCAACGGCTCCCTCCGACAGGGAGGCAGCATTGGAAACAATTCACAAGCTGTATATCCAGCAGGTGATAATCAAAGTACCCCTCCTACGACAAGGAAAAGGGTATTATTTTTCCACACTATATTGTGGTACTGAAGCCAGACGGCTTGGTGACACATAGTCTAAATCTAAAATGTTTTGAACACTTACATAAAAGGTTCAAATCGAGATAAAGTCACTCAGAGCAGTGATAGCGAACCGGAAAAAAGGGGACTATATGGTGTCCCTGGACATCAAGGATTACCTCCATGTCCAAATTTTGTCCTTCTCATCAAGGGTACCTCTGGTTCGTGGTACAGAACTGTCAATATCAGTTTCAGACGATGCCGTTTGAATTATCCACGGCACCCCGGGCCTTTTTACCAAGGTAATGGCCGAAAAGATGTTTCTTCAAAGAAAAAAGGCATCTAAATTATCCCTTACTTGCACGACCTAAAAAGGGCAAGTTCCAGAGAACAGTTGGAGGTCGGAAGAGCACTATCTAAAGTAGTTCTTCGACGGCACGACTGGATTCTAAATATTCCAAGAATCGCAGCTGTTTTCCGACGATACGTCTGCTGTTCCTAGGGATGATTCTGGACACGGTTCAGAAAAAGGTTTTTCTTCCCGAGGAAAAAGCCAAGGAGTTATCCGACCTGTCAGGAACCTCCTAAAACCAGGAAAGGTGTCTGTACATCAATGCACAAGAGTCCTGGGAAAAATGGTGGCTTTTTACGAAGCAATTCCATTCGGCAGATTCCATGCAAGAATTTTCCAAAGGGATCTGTTGGACAAATGGTCAGGGTCGCATCCTCAGATGCACCTGCGAATAACCCGGTCGCCAAGGACAAGGGTATATCTTCTGTGGTGGTTGCAAAAGGCTCATCTATTGGAGGGCCGCAGATTCGGCATACAGGATTTGATCCTGGTGACCACGGACGC
The DNA here is from genome assembly GCF_028390025.1 of Pseudophryne corroboree. Classification (NCBI taxonomy): domain Eukaryota; kingdom Metazoa; phylum Chordata; class Amphibia; order Anura; family Myobatrachidae; genus Pseudophryne; species Pseudophryne corroboree. The sequence goes on from NC_086444.1 coordinate 346,664,461, forward strand.
CAGCCTGAGAGGTTGGGGAGCAGTCACACAAGGAAGAAACTTCCAGGGGGTATGGACGAACCTGGAAAAGTCTCTTCACATAAACATTCTGGTACTAAGAGCAATCTAAAATGCTCTAAGCCAGGCGGAACCACTCCTGCAAGGAAAACCGGTGTTGATTCAGTCGGACAACATCACGGCGGTCGCCCATGTAAACAGACAGGGCGGCACAAGAAGCAGGAGTGCAATGGCAGAAGCTGCCAAGATTCTTCGCTGGGCGGAGAATCACGTAATAGCACTGTCAGCAGTGTTCTTCCCGGGCGTGGACAACTGGGAAGCAGACTTCCTCAGCAGACACGATATTCACCCGGGAGAGGGGGGTCTTCATCCAGAAGTCTTCCACATGCTAATAAACTGTTGGGAAAGACCAATGGTAGACATGATGGCGTCTCGCCTCAACAAGAAACTGGACAAGTATTGCGCCAGGTCAAGAGATCCACAGGCAATAGCTGTGGACGCACTGGTAACACCTTGGGTGTACAAATCAGTATATGTGTTTCCTCCTCTGCCTCTCATACCAAAGGTATTGAAGATTATACGGTGAGGAGGAGTAAGAACAATACTAGTGGCTCCGGATGGCCAAGAAGGACTTGGTACCCGGAACTTCAAGAGTTGGTCACGGACGACCCGTGCCCTCTACTTCTGAGAAGGGACCTGCTACAACAGGGTCCCTGTCTCTTTCAAGACTTACCGCGGCTGCGTTTGACGGCATGGCGGTTGAACGCCAGATCCTAAAAGGGAAAGGCATTCCAGAAGAAGTCATTCCTACCTTGATTAAGGCAAGGAAGGAAGTCACCGCGAAACATTATCACCGCATTTGGCGAAAATATGTCGCGTGGTGCGAGGATCGGAGTGTTCCGACGGAGGAATTTCAACTGGGTCGTTTCCTACATTTCCTACAATCAGGATTGTCTATGGGTCTCAAATTGAGATCTATTAAGGTTCAAATTTCGGCCCTGTCAATATTCTTCCAAAAAGAATTGGCCTCAGTTCCTGAGGTACAGACTTTTGTTAAAGGAGTACTGCATATACAGCCTCCTGTGGTGCCTCCGGTGGCACCGTGGGATCTAAATGTAGTTTTAGATTTCCTCAAATCCCATTGGTTTGAACCATTGAAAAAGGTGGATTTTAAATATCTCACATGGAAAGTGACTATGTTACTGGCCCTGGCTTCCGCCAGGAGAGTATCTGAATTGGCGGCTTTATCTTATAAAAGCCCTTATCTAATCTTCCATTCGGATAGGGCAGAACTGAGGACTCGTCCGCATTTTCTCCCTAAGGTGGTATCAGCGTTTCACCTGAACCAACCTATTGTGGTGCCTGCGGCCACTGGCGACTTGGAGGACTCCAAGTTGTTGGACGTTGTCAGAGCCTTAAAAATATACATTTCAAGGACGGCTGAAGTCAGAAAATCTGACTCGCTGTTGATACTATATGCACCCAACAAGTTGGGTGCCCCTGCTTCTAAGCAGACGATTGCTCGTTGGATTTGTAACACAATTCAACTTGCTCATTCTGTGGCAGGCCTGCCACAGCCTAAATCTGTTAAGGCCCATTCCACAAGGAAGGTGGGCTCATCTTGGGCGGCTGCCCGAGGGGTCTCGGCATTACAATTCTGTCGAGCAGCTACGTGGTCGGGGGAAAACACGTTTGTAAAATTCTACAAATTTGATACCCTGGCAAAAGAGGACTTGGAATTCTCTCATTCGGTGCTGCAGAGTCATCCGCACTCTCCCGCCCGTTTGGGAGCTTTGGTATAATCCCCATGGTCCTTTCAGGAACCCCAGCATCCACTTAGGACGATAGAGAAAATAAGAATTTACTTACCGATAATTCTATTTCTCGGAGTCCGTAGTGGATGCTGGGCGCCCATCCCAAGTGCGGATTATCTGCAATACTGTACATAGTTATTGTTAACAAATTCGGGTTATATTGTTAAGGAGCCATCTTTAAGAGGCTCTTTCTGTTATCATACTGTTAACTGGGTTTAGATCACAAGTTGTACGGTGTGATTGGTGTGGCTGGTATGAGTCTTACCCGGGATTCAAATTGCCTCCCTTATTGTGTACGCTCGTCCGGGCACAGTACCTAACTGGAGTCTGGAGGAGGGTCATAGGGGGAGGAGCCAGTGCACACCACCTGATCTGGTAAAAGCTTTACTTTTTTGTGCCCTGTCTCCTGCGGAGCCGCTATTCCCCATGGTCCTTTCAGGAACCCCAGCATCCACTACGGACTCCGAGAAATAGAATTATCGGTAAGTAAATTCTTATTTTCTGTTTTAAAGTCCGGCACTGCAGTATTTGTGCGATCTATGACAAATATTTTCACTGCTGGTAAAAAAATAACAATTAAATAATAAATATTTGCCCAGTATTTGTACCCAGCCGAATTGTCTCCTGTCTAAAGATAATTCCCCTTATGACGTTTTAAAAACCAAACTATGAACTGTAGCTTTGTTTCTAAGGACATAGCACTTCCTGCTGCAACTGTCTAATTATTTAACCATTTAATTTAATTTACAGTTGACACCAAGTAAATATGTGTGTGTGTGTGTGTGTGTGTGTGTGTGTGTGTGTGTGTGTGTGTGTGTATGTATGTATGTATGTATGTATGTATATATATATATATATATATATATATAACTAAAGATTAGTCATAAGCAAAATTTAGTTTATAAGCAAAATTTAGTTTATACATGTTTAAGACTTGCATGAGTAGCATGCCCCCCTGATTTCTCTGACGTCCTAGTGGATGCTGGGAACTCCGTAAGGACCATGGGGAATAGCGGGCTCCGAAGGAGGCTGGGCACTCTAGAAAGATCTTAGACTACCTGGTGTGCACTGGCTCCTCCCACTATGACCCTCCTCCAAGCCTCAGTTAGATTTCGTGCCCGGCCGAGGTTGGATGCACACTAGGGGCTCTCCTGAGCTCTTAGAAAGTTATAGTCTTAGAATTTGTTATTTTCAGTGAGACCTGCTGGCAACAGGCTCACTGCAGCGAGGGACTAAGGGGAGAAGAAGCGAACTCGCCTGCTTGCAGCCGGATTGGGCTTGTTAGGCTACTGGACACCATTAGCTCCAGAGGGATCGACCGCAGGCCCAGCCTTGATGTTCGGTCCCGGAGCCGCGCCGCCGTCCCCCTTACAGAGCCAGAAGCAAGAAGATGGTCCGGAAAATCGGCGGCATGAAGACATCCTGTCTTCACCAAGGTAGCGCACAGCACTGCAGCTGTGCGCCATTGCTCCTCATACACACTTCACACTCCGGTCACTGAGGGTGCAGGGCGCTGGGGGGGGGCGCCCTGAGGCAGCAATAAAAACACCTTGGCTGGCTAAAATACCTCAATATATAGCCCCTGGGGCTATATATGAGGTAAATACCCCTGCCAGAATCCCATAAAAAGCGGGAGAATACGCCGCGAAAAAGGGGCGGAGCCTATCTCCTCAGCACACTGGCGCCATTTTTCCCTCACAGCTCCGCTGGAAGGAAGCTCCCTGGCTCTTCCCTGCAATTCTACAGTACAGTAAGAGGGAAAAGAGAGGGGGGGCATTAAAATTGGCACTGTATACAGTATATTATATTTGAAAAGCAGCTATTAGGGACATAACTCAGTTAGTCCCTGTATATATATAGCGCTCTGGTGTGTGCTGGCATACTCTTACTCTGTCCCCCCAAAGGGCTTTTGTGGGTCCTGTCCTCTGTTTGAGCATTCCCTGTGTGTGTGGAGTGTGTCGGTACGGCTGTGTCGACATGTTTGTGGAGGATAATGATGTGGAGGGGGAGCAGATGCCTTTAGCAGGGATGTCACCCCCTGGGGGTCAGACACCTGAGTGGATGGTATTATGGCAGGAAATGAGTGCACGTATTGACTCCTTACATAAAAAATGTGACGACATGCCGACTGTGGGACAGCCGAGTCTTCAGCTCGTGCCTGTCCAGGTGTCTCAAAAGTCATCAGGGGCTCTGAAACGCCCGCTATCTCAGGTGGCACAAGTAGATGTCGACACGGATACTGACACCAGTGTCGACGACGATGAGTCAAATTTAATGCCCGTTAAGGCCATTCACTGCATGATTGAGGCAATGAAAGAGGTGTTAAATATTTCTGATTTACATCCAGGTACCACAAAAAAGGGTATTATGTTTGGGGAGAAAAAACTACCTGTAGTTTTTCCCCTGTCAGATGAATTAAATGAAGTGTGTGAAGAAGCGTGGGCTTCCCCTGATAAGAAATTGGTAATTCCTAAGAAGCTACTAATGGCGTTCCCTTTCCCGCCAGAGGATAGGTTACGTTGGGAAACACCCCCGAGGGTGGATAAAGCGCTCACACGTTTGTCTAAAAAGGTGGCACTACCGTCCCAGGATACGGCCGCCCTTAAGGAACCTGCTGATAGAAAGCAGGAGGCGATCCTGAAGTCTGTATATACACACTCAGGCATTATACTCAGACCAGCTATTGCGTCAGCATGGATGTGCAGTGCTGCCGCTGCGTGGTCAGATAAACTGTCAGAAAATATTGACACGTTAGACAGAGACACGATCCTGCTAACAATTGACCATATCAAAGACTCAGTCTTATACATGAAAGATGCACAGAGGGAAATCTGCCGGCTGGCATCTAAAGTAAGTGCATTATCCATCTCTGCTAGGAGATGCTTATGGACTCGCCAGTGGACTGGAGATGCAGATTCCAAAAGGCACATGGAAGTTTTGCCTTATAAGGGGGAGGAATTATTTGGGGATGGTCTCTCCGACCTAGTTTCCACAGCAACGTCTGGGAAGTCAGCATTTTTACCCCATGTCCCCTCACAGCCTAAGAAGGAGCCATTTTATCAGGTTCAGTCCTTTCGGTCCCAGAAAAACAAGCGGGGAAAAGGAGGGTCTTTTCTGTCGAGAGGCAGAGGCAGGGGAAAAAGGCTGCAGCAAACAGCAGGTTCCCAGGAACAAAAGTCCTCCCCCGCTTCCTCTTCCAAATCCGCCGCATGACGGTGGGGCTCCACAGGCGGAGCCAGGTACGGTGGGGGCCCGCCTCAGGAATTTCAGCGATCAGTGGGCTCGCTCACAGGTGGATCCCTGGATCCTTCAAATAGTATCTCAGGGATACAGGCTGGAATTCGAGGCGACTCCACCCCGCCGTTTCCTAAAATCCGCCTTGCCGATTGCTCCCTCAGACAGGGAGGCGGTGCTAGCAGCGATTCACAAGCTGTATTCCCAGCAGGTGATAATCAAGGTACCCCTACTTCAACAAGGCCGGGGTTACTATTCCACACTATTTGTGGTGCCGAAACCGGACGGTTCGGTGAGACCCATTTTAAATTTGAAATCCTTGAACACATACATAAAAAAATTCAAGTTCAAGATGGAATCGCTCAGGGCGGTTATTGCAAGCCTGGACGAGGGGGATTACATGGTATCCCTGGACATCAAGGATGCTTACCTGTATGTCCCCATTTACAATTCTCACCAGGAGTACCTCAGATTTGTGGTACAGGATTGCCATTACCAATTCCAGACGCTGCCGTTTGGACTCTCCACGGCACCGAGGGTATTTACCAAGGTTATGGCGGAAATGATGATACTCCTTCGAAAAAAGGGAGTTTTAATTATCCCATACTTGGACGATCTCCTAATAAAGGCACGATCCAAGGAACAGTTGTTAGTGGGAGTAGCACTATCTCAGGAAGTGCTGAGCCAGCACGGCTGGATTCTGAATATCCCAAAGTCACAGCTGGTCCCCACGACACGTCTAATGTTCCTGGGAATGATTCTGGACACGGCACAGAAAAAAGTGTTTCTCCCGGAGGAGAAAGCCAGGGAGTTGTCTTCTCTAGTCAGAGACCTCCTAAAACCAAAACAGGTATCGGTGCATCACTGCACGCGGGTCCTGGGAAAGATGGTAGCTTCTTACGAAGCAATTCCATTCGGCAGGTTCCATGCCAGAATTTTTCAGTGGGACCTGTTGGACAAGTGGTCCGGATCGCATCTTCAGATGCATCGTTTAATAACCCTGTCTCCACGAACCAGGGTGTCTCTTCTGTGGTGGCTGCACAGTGCTCATCTTCTGGAGGGCCGCAGATTCGGCATACAGGACTGGGTCCTGGTGACCACGGATGCCAGCCTACGAGGCTGGGGGGCAGTCACAAAGGGAAGAAATTTCCAAGGACTATGGTCAAGTCAGGAGACTGCCCTTCACATAAATATTCTGGAACTAAGGGCCATTTACAATGCCCTAAGTCAAGCAAAATCCCTGCTCCTACACCAGCTGGTGCTGATCCAGTCAGACAACATCACGGCAGTCGCCCATGTGAATCGACAGGGCGGCACAAGAAGCAGGACGGCGATGGCAGAAGCCACAAAAATTCTCCGATGGGCGGAGAATCATGTACTAGCACTGTCAGCAGTTTTCATCCCGGGAGTGGACAACTGGGAAGCAGACTTTCTCAGCAGGCACGACCTCCACCCGGGAGAGTGGGGACTTCATCCAGAAGTCTTCCAAATGATTGTAAATCAATGGGGTCGTCCACAGGTGGACATGATGGCGTCCCGCCTAAACAAAAAACTAGAGAAGTATTGCGCCAGGTCAAGAGACCCTCAGGCGATAGCTGTGGACGCTCTAGTGACACCGTGGGTGTACCGGTCAGTTTATGTGTTCCCTCCTCTACCTCTCATACCAAAGGTATTGAGAATAATAAGAAAGCGAGGAGTAAACACAATTCTCTTCGTTCCGGATTGGCCGAGAAGAGCGTGGTACCCGGAACTTCAAGAGATGATCTCAGAGGACCCGTGGTCTCTGCCGCTCAGACAAGACCTGCTGCAGCAGGGCCCCTGTCTGTTCCAAGACTTACCGCGGCTGCGTTTGACGGCATGGCGGTTGAACGCCGGATCCTGAAGGAAAAGGGCATTCCGGAGGAAGTCATTCCTACGCTTATTAAAGCCAGGAAAGAGGTCACAGCAACTCATTATCACCGCATATGGCGGAGGTATGTTGCATGGTGTGAGGCCGAAAAGGCCCCAACGGAGGAATTTCAACTAGGTCGATTTCTGCATTTCCTGCAAGCAGGAGTGAATATGGGCCTAAAACTGGGCTCCATTAAGGTACAGATCTCGGCTCTGTCAATTTTCTTTCAAAAAGAACTAGCTTCAGTACCTGAAGTTCAGACATTTGTTAAAGGAGTGCTGCATATTCAGCCCCCGTTTGTGCCCCCCGTGGCACCTTGGGATCTCAACGTGGTGTTGAGTTTCTTAAAATCACATTGGTTTGAGCCACTAAAAACCGTGGATCTGAAATATCTCACGTGGAAGGTGGTTATGTTATTGGCCTTGGCTTCTGCCAGGCGAGTATCAGAATTGGCGGCTTTGTCTTGTAAAAGCCCTTATTTGATTTTCCATATGGATAGGGCAGAATTGAGGACTCGTCCCCAGTTTCTCCCAAAGGTGGTGTCAGCGTTTCACCTGAACCAGCCTATTGTGGTGCCTGCGGCTACTAGGGACTTGGAGGACTCCAAGTTGCTAGACGTTGTCAGGGCACTGAAAATATATGTTTCCAGAACGGCTGGAGTCAGAAAATCTGACTCGCTGTTTATCCTGTATGCACCCAACAAGCTGGGTGCTCCTGCTTCTAAGCAGACTATTGCTCGTTGGATTTGTAGTACAATTCAGCTTGCACATACTGTGGCAGGCCTGCCACAGCCAAAATCTGTCAATGCCCATTCCACAAGGAAGGTGGGCTCATCTTGGGCGGCTGCCCGAGGGGTCTCGGCTTTACAGCTTTGCCGAGCTGCTACTTGGTCAGGGGCAAACACGTTTGCAAAATTCTATAAATTTGATTCCCTGGCTGAGGAGGACCTGGAGTTCTCTCATTCGGTGCTGCAGAGTCATCCGCACTCTCCCGCCCGTTTGGGAGCTTTGGTATAATCCCCATGGTCCTTACGGAGTTCCCAGCATCCACTAGGACGTCAGAGAAAATAAGAATTTACTCACCGGTAATTCTATTTCTCGTAGTCCGTAGTGGATGCTGGGCGCCCATCCCAAGTGCGGTTCATCTGCAATACTTGTACATAGTTATTGTTAACTAAATCGGGTTATTGTTGAGCCATCTGTTGAGAGGCTCTATTGTTTCATACTGTTAACTGTGTTTCATATCACGAGTTGTACGGTGTGATTGGTGTGGCTGGTATGAGTCTTACCCGGGATTCAAAATCCTTCCTTATTGTGTACGCTCGTCCGGGCACAGTACCTAACTGAGGCTTGGAGGAGGGTCATAGTGGGAGGAGCCAGTGCACACCAGGTAGTCTAAGATCTTTCTAGAGTGCCCAGCCTCCTTCGGAGCCCGCTATTCCCCATGGTCCTTACGGAGTTCCCAGCATCCACTACGGACTACGAGAAATAGAATTACCGCTGAGTAAATTCTTATTTTTACTAGGGGGTCATTTGTCACAGGTATTTATTTGGTTTGTTTCTATTTACCCGGAAGTACTCAAAAGCGACAAGGATAAAAACTTCAACACAATGGGGTCAATTCTATTCAGCGACAGTTGAATAGCGCCGGGAATTAGCTCCCGACGCTATTCAATTCAGCTCCAGTTAAGTCGGCGATGGCCCGTTCTCGCCGACTAAACAGATTGAATTGTCGGGAGAACGGGCATTCTCCGACTTAACTCCCTGGCGCGAGGCTGATTCCCGACAGAATTTTTGTCGGGTTTCTTCTTTCATCCCCCGGGAATGAGAGAAGAATTCCCGACAATTGAGGGTCACTCGTCGCTGTATTGAATAGCTCCCGGCTCTATTCAACTGTCAGTGAATTGAATCGACCCCAATGGGTCCGATTCAATTGTTTTGGGCGTCTTAATTTCCTGTCTAAATGGGACTGTTTAGAAGCCCAAACAATTGTCACTATTCAATTGTTTAGGCGCATATGCATATCACGCATGTTGCACCCAAACAGACAGGCTTTAGCCGCGTAAAATGTCTAAACCCATCTAAAGTCCTGCTTTGGATGTCCAAACTCCCGTTCGGATGCTCAAAGAAATATCATCCCCACTACTACCTGGCATCTAAACGGAGCAACAATTGAATTGCCCCGTTTGCGCTACCTAGTGGTATCCGCGGGGTAAAACAATTGAATCTGCCCCAATGGACCCAAATAATTTTGTAAACTGGAAGACAATATGGCTCACAATTGGTGAGGATAATTGTTTGCGATTCAGCTGAGAAATGAGTGGACCCTTTCCTGAATGTTTACGCTTGCCTGATTTGTATATGCAACTATAAGCATTTTGCATATTAATTAGCTTAATTGTCAAATTGATTTTAGCAGTACAAAACCAAAATAAAGTGATTTAGGCATGGTACAGTCACTTTCACATTGAACTAACAGACGTGTGGGGCCAAATCTGCAGTTTGTCTGAGCGGCAGGATTGGCCTGTGTAGCAGGTATCCGAGGTAACAATTGGGATAATACATCACAATTGTTCTGCCAAACAAAAGGTTTCAGCTGTAGAGCTGGAAAACAAAAAACTGTACGCAGTATTATTTTTTGTTTTGAATGAGCTGTAATTCTGAAACTATACATTACAAGGTGTTTATTGTTTACGTGATTAAGTTCTTTGTTTAAAATGTAGTTGTTGGAGTCCTGTGTGTGATAGGTCCCAGAGGCTTGTTTAATAACATTGCACAAATTGCGCTACAGAAATGTAGCCCAGCAACCAAATACTTTTTATCAGTATGATGAGCATCTGTCTATTCTACTGTAGATTATATCAGGATACAGTACTATTACCTTGTTTTCATCTTCATCACTTTGTACTATTCTTTCTTTTCTTGTTTTCAAGCTGTATATACAGTACATCATGCAACATATTGGGGGTGATTTAAATTGTTTTACCCCGCTGCTACCACTAGGGGGTGCAATAGAGCAACTCAATAGTTGCTCCATTTAGATGACCTATCTTCCTGCAGCTTCTTGAGGTGTGAGAAGAAATGTTTGCAAAGACCATGGTTTAGGCGCCCTAGCCAGGACTTTAGGCGGTATTAGCTGCTATTCACGCCTAAACCTCTTCTTCTATTTGGATGAGTATAAAGCAAAGGGCGACAGAGCAGAGCAACAATTGAATTGCTCTGATGGGCACCCAAAAAAATGAATCGCCCCCATTGTGTGTTTCATTATATTTTAATCTTTCTTACCGATGTAAATGTGACAGTTTATTTTTGTTAAGACATAATCAGTCTTTCACTGTTACTTTTGTCTCATTTTCCATAATCCAGTAGGTGCTGTGTCATGGAAATACATCTGTTCTGTGCTCTGCCCCCTGAGCACAGGAATGTTCTCTCATTCACTGATTACAGTCCATACACACTTCAAGATGTCAATACATTACAAGCATTACCAGCTGAAATATTCCAAACAATTACCACAGTTAACTCTTATCACCGGATAATTGTGACAGCATAATATGGATGTATTGAGCAATGCATAATATGTCATTGACTATAAGTGATGCTACTAAATTTGGAAATACACAGAAGATTATGGTACGTAGATGAGAGTTCACATGTAAATTACCATTTTCAGCAATACTTTTTATCTTTCAACAGTGTCTGTAGTAGACATGACACCATGGCCAATACAAGCAGCTCCAAGGGGGAGATTTACTAAGCCTTTGAGAGAGCTAAAGTACCAGCCAATCTGCTCCTAACTGCCATGTTATATAGGCTGTACGTGAAAAACGACTGGAGCTGATTGGCTGGTAGTTTATCTTTCTCCACTTTATCACTTCCCAAGGCTTAGTACAGCTGCCCCATGGAAATTTCAAGGTTAGGTTGCACCCTTATTATCATGTACAGAATGCATATTACACTTTGAAGAATTGTGAAATTGCTTTTAGTTATCTGATAAACTACATGCTAGAGGTGCATATGTCCGTTTAATGCACAATGAATTGCCAGCATCAAGCACTGTAGCCTGAAATCTGCCCCAGAATAAGGAGTAGTGATAACAGTCCATTTTAGCTGCCTATCCTGGAATAAATCTTAGGCCATGCTGCCAGATCACTTCTTGGATTATTAGGGTTTATTAGTCAGTTGGAAGAAGACTGTTATATTCAGCTCACTTTTGGAGCCAAACACCTGTCTTCATTGGGCAAATTGCCTGATGCCATACAATATCCCAGCGTGTGTATTAACTATAATGGCTATGTAATAAAGGGTGTTCAAAATAATGTAGCATTCAGAAGCTAGTCTTCCAAATCTAGGAGCTAGCGGGATCTCTAAAGGATCCAGGGGAGGTGTGCATCCTCTAACATTGATAGATGTAACCCGGGAAAAGTGTTTATATCTTTGGCAAAATGGATTACTGGCTCATGGAACTTGTCCAATTCTGGTTATCTGCTCGGACATGACAGTTTCTCTACATATAAACCATCTGGATTTGGATTTGTAAAAAAAAAAGCCCATTTTCAATAATCTTACCTCCTACAGACACCTGTATAATACTTGTACTGTGTGTGCTAAATACGTAAAGCTAAATAATTAGCCACTGGAACTCTGCCTTCTTCAAGCATAATTTCTATGTAAGCGTGCATACAAAACATGTATTGTTCTGAATTGGCAATAGTAATTTATGAAGAATGAGAGGTGTCGAGGCGCAAGAACTACAACAATGGGGTGTGTGTGTGTATGTATGTGTGTATTATATGTTGTGTATTTTTTGCAATGGGAAGTTGTTTTCAGAAAACGTATTAATAACGATAGCATATGTAACTCCTTTTTGTTAGCATATTTTCCAGTTAAGCTTTCTAATGAAAGTTTCCGTAACTGTTTCTGTGTAGTGGTCCAGGTGTATACTGTAGGTCAGTGTGCTTAAAATAATTCATCACTGGTTGTGTCTTTGTGTGAATTGCGTCTAAAGATTTTGACTGTCTCCAGGGTAAAAAATGTAGGCAGACTATCTTCTAAGTCCAGCATAGAATATGTCGCTGATAGCTAAGAAACAATATTGTAATACATGTGTTCAGCACTTGTAAAGCATCATCTGTAACCTCATCCAACTGTTGCCAAAAGGAAATCTGTTTAATGATTGTGAAAAGATATTTGACAATTCTCGGAAAATATATGGTGCTGTATTGCTTTGATTTCTTTAGTTTGGTTGAACTGCATTATGCACATAAATTACCCAAGAAACATAAAAGTAGTTTACAGGGAGAGTATGAACGAGTTTGGTTAGAGGATAAATAAAGATAGGTGTATAGTAGTGTTCACTCTAGGTACAGGCTGCTGATAAGTGGGGAGGACTTAATTCATTTTCATGGGCCTAATTTTTCATGTGCAATTTTGTACATGAAAATGACTGGGTCGATTCAGTTGTTTGGGGGGTCTAATTTTCTCATCTAAACAGGATTGTTTAGACGCAAAGACAATTGTCACAATTCAGTTGTTGGGCGCCCATGCATGTTGCGCCCAAACAGACAGACAGGGTTTAGCTGTGTAAAATGGCTAAACCCATCCAAAGTCCTGCTTTGGGTGTCCAAACTCTCTTCAGACGTCCAAAGTGCCAACTAAGAGCTTATTGCTTCTCGCATCTCAGGAGGCTACGAGAAGAAATATCATCCCTGCGACTACTGGGGTTCTATAAACATAGCAATAATTGAATTGCTCTGTTTTGCCACTAGTGGTAGTGGTTGCCGGGGGAAAAAACAATTGAATCTGCCCCATTATGTTCTTCACTCTAATCAGCACCCTGTACCTACAATGAACACTAGTATAGTACATTTTCGTCTAGGGCTGTACAAACAGTAGTCCCTACCTGTGTATCTCATAAGCCTGCGTCCTAGTATTACATCAGAACGGTCTAATGACCAGATAATAAAGTTGCATCTTGAGACCACGGACCCTTCTGCCTAAATGACACAGAGGCAGGCTGCCACATAGGGGATCTTGGTTCACATACCATGGCATAACTCTTACATGATAACGATGTGTGGCCACAGCCAATGTAACTTCACAAACCTTTATGCGCCAAGCCATGCATATAAAATACATATGGGGGAATTCAATTGTTTTTGGGCGCGTGTAAGTAACGGGCACCTGACAGGCAATATTCAGTTGTTCTGCAGATGGGCAAGAGTGCCACGGGTGCCTAAATGTACCAGGCTTAGAAGAGTAATGTGGTTACGCAAAAATTGGGCATGCTGTCAAAAACATAAATGTTGGTCCCAACAGCCCGACTGGGCAGATTTTGCTCTGCACCTCAGGAAGGTGCTAGCAGATGGGTGACAAACAACTTAATAGCCCCACCCCTTAGACAAGAGCTGCTGGCGCACAAAATTCCCACATAGTTAAAAAATAAATGCCAAGCAAAGTTATAAAGTGAACTCCTGCATGGTAATTGTAATAGCAATTTGAAGTCAATTGTATGTAATTTTAGCTAGGTCAAATAAATGTGACTTGTGATTCAGTTTTGACAGCTCTCCACACAAGCTGTGCATATCTGAAGAAAAGGTTTTTTTTTTGTTTGTTTGTGTTAATGTGTGGTACTAAAAAATACCATGTACACCAGCAATTAAATAGCCCTATGCTAAGATTAGGTTATCATTGCTACACAACACAAACACTACCATTAGCTTTCTGCAGTTTCTCTGCCACCTCTGGTCTGCCCACTATGCACTTACTGTGACTTATTTTACAAGGGTTTTACACCTATTATTAACATGCTGCTTTTTCTCTAAATCCCCTTAAGAATGTTTTTTCTTTTTTTCATTTTACAAAGCCAGAAAAAAATGACTTGTTATTACACATTGTGCAGATTGTTACACAGGAGTACAATTCCCAGTTTTTTACGTTTTGGTGGTATTATATCATCTGTCACAACCCGAAAATAATGACAGTACTGTAGACTTCCCTTACAGAAGTTCCAGTCAAAACATCCTGCTACTTTTAAATCATTGAATGTTGTGTGAACAGCTGAAGATACTTTGTAATGTAAATGCTATGTGTGCAGTGTGAGAATGTTCCACTCATGAGAGAGCCAGGTCTGCAAACGAAATCCTTTTGCACATCTCTTATTAATGTCTTCTTATTGGTTCACAGCCACTTCTGTTCTAAATAAACATAAATGACTATAGCAGTTTGTGAAACCAATAAAATGAATACAACTACTAACACATACGATCTTTTAATTCAGTTTTTGTCAGATATTTTGTTTTACCTGTTGTTTGGTGTTATTTGTCTTGTTGGGGATCTGGTCGGATTCTCGGCAGCCGAAATACTGTTGCCGGAATCCCACCACTACTCGGAATTGAGACTGCTGGGATCCCGAACAATGATTTCACGCACCGCCGGAGAAGTAAGCCATGCGGGGAGGTTAGGTTTAGGCTGCGAATGTTGGGGGGAGTTTGAGGGTTAGGCCTTAGTTGCTTGGAAGAAGGGTTGTGGGTTAGGATTTGGCTGTGGGAGCGAAAAGTTGGGGTTTAGCACCACAGAGGAGGGTTAGAATTAGGCTGCGGGTTGGATGGATATCAGGGTTAGCTTTGTCAATTAGTCTTTGTCCGTATTTTAATCATCAGGATGCCGCCGTCGGTATTTTGACAGCCGGCATCCCAACCACTGGGATCCAGATACCAACCCATAGGGATAAATGTAATAAGTTAGTAGTTTATTTCGTAGTATGACATAACGTCAAAGAACAGTGCCAGTTTCTTAATCCAGTGTATTAATACATTTCCAGATCTGTCTGGTACCTATAAGTATTGTAGGTTTGTGAAAAACTTCTTCTTTCAGCTCACAAATGTTCCCTGCTTCTGTGACTGCCTGAGTTGTGTTCAGCTGTATGCTGAATGTTGCAGACCTATCATGTGAAATAATGGTAATTGCTTGCTGTGAAATGCATATTAAATTCTTAGCAAATGGTCTGTGACTTAATTTTTTTTTAAAAACAATTAATAAAGTAGAGGTCATGATCTGTTTGTGGATCAGTATGACTGCAGTATGAACTAATAAAATCAGTATAGAATTAGGCAACTGAATGCAAGCAGTGTATGTACGCAGTCATTTTTAACGGTACAGTGCCAGATACTTATATTATTACATGTAGGCTATTTGTGTTAAGTTAGTGCCATCATTTCTAGTAAAAAATAAAAATAAAAAAATATGGGATCCATTGATCTGCATTACCCTTTGACCCACCTCCACATTTCAGCCCCCCCTCTATTTGTTTGGGTGTATAAATTTAAGTTACTTCGTGAAAATATTTGTGTGAAAAATTGAGCCACGTCTGGCCACTGAGATTGATGCATTATTAATTAAACTGGATTGGTTTTGAAGTCTGCATCACCGAGGCACGTTTTTGTTCTTACATATTTTCTTTTTAAATCTTTTAGAAATCGGAATAAAATGTCCAAAGATCACTTTCGCAGAGATTTATAATGTGTGTTCATTTTTTGGTTCCCTGTCCTACGTTAATTTCATACAGTTGCAAAGTTTACCATAGTTGACAGGTTGTTAATAGTGTTCTTTCTAGCACCCTGCACCTGTCACAACCCATGCAGTGCCTCTTTCCTGCCTGGGGTGTCACACTCTATTCTGCATCTCAGTGCTGAGATACAGACCAGAGTGTGCTAGAAGCACCAGAGCAGAGAACAACACCCCAGGCAGGAAAGAGGCACTCACGGGTTGTGACAGGTGCAGGGTGCTAGAATGAACACTAGCTAATATAATTCTTAATTTTGGAGATTAAATATAATGCTTTATTTGTTCACAGTTTCTTATATAGCGCAGCATATTCCGTTGCGCTTTACAATTAGAACAAAACTGGGTAAAAACAGACAGACATAGAGATAGGAAGGCCCTGCTTGCAAGCTTACAATCTATACGGAAATAGGCGTTGATACACAAGGATAGATGCTACCTATTGCATAATGGTCCACCAGATTGCTAGGTTCTTAATGGGTTTTATGATCACTTAGCAATGTTGGCCAAGGGTCAGGAGGGTGTGAGAGTAAAGAAAGACAAGATATGTGAGGTTATGTGTACTGTACAGAGAGGATGTGATTAGGTAAGATTAGATAGGGAAGCACTGAAGGTTATGTGGGTGGGTCTGGAATTTGATAGGCTTGTCGGAAGAGGTGAGTTTTCAGGGAACGTTTAAAGGTTTGGAGACTAGAGGTGAGTCTTATTGTGTGTGGCAGGGCATTCCACAGAGTTGGTGAAGCCTGGATAAAGTCCTGTAATTTTGAGTGTGAACAAGTAATAAATGTGGATGAGAGACGCGGAGAGGTCGGGTAGGGAGGTATTTTGAGATGAGTGAAGAGATGTATGTAGGTGCAGTTTGGTTAATAGCCTTGTATGTAAGTAAAAGTATTTTATATTTAATATGGTAGAATACCGGTAACCAATGGAGGGACTGACAGAGCGGATCTGCAGATGGTGAACGTCTAGCGAGGAAGATTAGCCTAGCAGCTGCATTCACAATGGATTGTAGTGGTGAGAGCCTTTGTCTGGGAAGACCAGTCAGGAGACTATTACAATAATCAATGCGGGAGATAATGAGAGCATGGATTAGAGTTTTTGCTGTGGGCCTAATTCTGAGTTGATCGCAGCAGCAAATTTGATAGCAGTTGGCCAAAACCATGGGGGTAATTGAGTTGATCGCAGCAGGATCTTTGTTAGCTGTTGGGCAAAACCATGTGCACTGCAGGGGAGGCAGATATAACATGTGCAGAGAGAGTTAGATTTGGGTGTGGTGTGTTCAATCTGCAATCTAAATTGCAGTGTAAAATAAAGCAGCCAGTATTTACCCTGCACAGAAACAAAATAACCCACCCAAATCTAACTCTCTCTGCACATGTTATATCTGCCCCACCTGCGGTGCACATGGTTTTGCCCAACTGCTAACAAAAATCCTGCTGCGATCAACTCAGAATTACCCTCCATGTGCACTGCAGGTGGGGCAGATATAATATGTGCAGAGAGAGTTAGATTTGGGTGGGGTGGGTTCAAACTGAAATCTAAATTGCAGTGTAAAAATAAAGCAGCCAGTACTTACTAACCCACCCAAATCTAAATCTCTCTGCAAATGTTATATCTACCACACCTGCAGTGCACATAGTTTTGCCCAACTACTAACAAATTTGCTGCTACGATCAGGTCTGAATTACCCCCTGTGTCTTGTGTAAGATATGGTCGTTTTTTGGATATGTTTCTTAGATGTATGTAACATGATCTTGAGACAGATTGAATGTGGGGAACAAAGGACAGTTCAGAGTCAGGAATGACACTTAAGGCCAGTACTCACTGGCCGATGGCAGAGAGATGTGTGCTGAGCGAACCGCTCAGCACACATCTCTCCCGGCGCTCAGCACAGCGCGATCTGTGCTGAGCGTGCGGGGGGAGACGGGGGGGCCGCTCACTTCACCCAGCGGGTGAAGTGAGCGACCCGCTAGATTGGCCTGCATGCAGGCCAATCTAGCAGCAGCGATAGCGATGCGCGGGGCTGCGCATCGCTATCGCTGAGGGGGCTACACACGGAGCGATCGTGCTTAAAATCTAAGCAATCTAGTCAGATTGCTTAGATTTTAAGCAGCGATCGCTCCGTGAGTACCCCCCTTTAGGCAGCGAGCTTCTGGGGTAGGGATGATTGCTGAGTTCTCAACAGTGATAGAGATATCAGGTTGGTAACTACTATTGGCCGGTGGAAATATAATTAATTCTGTTTTAGAAATATTAAGTTTGAGGTGGTGAGATGTCATCCAAGATGAAATGGCAGAAAGGCATTCAGTGAACCGGCCCAATACAGATGGTGACAAATCAGGGGAGGATAGGTAGATTTGAGTATCATCTGCATACAGATGGTACTGAAATCCTAAGGAGTTGATTAGTTTGCCAAGAGATGTGGTATAGATAGAGACAAGCAGAGGACCTAAGACTGAGCCTTAGACCTGAGCACTGTGCTGGTGATGAGCATTGAATCAAAAGGTGTAGTAGGTATTTGCTGTTCTTCTGAACAACAAGAAGTTTGGTAATGATACTATTATGTAGGTGAGCAAGGAAAAGCATCAGGGCAGCATTCTACCCCTCCCACTTCCTAGATGGGTATCTCCTCTTCAGCCTGTACTAGTCCAGATAATTGTTTATTTGAATGGTTTTCTTTCATCATACCGAGCATATAGCTGTCAGCACGACAATCGGATTGTTGTCCTAACATGCTGGTGGGTGAATGGTGGATAGAACTGGCTCTCTATGGTTATTTCCGTAATCATCTGATATATATATATATATATATATATATATACAGGTTGAGTATCCCATATCCAAATATCCGAAATACGGAATATTCCGAAATACGGACTTTTTTGAGCGAAAGTGAGATAGTGAAACTTTTGTTTTCTGATGGCTCAGTGTACACAAACTTTGTTTAATACACACAGTTATTAAAAATATTGTATTAAATGACCTTCAGGCTGTGTGTATAAGGTGTATATGAAACATAAATGAATTGTGTGAATGTAGACACACTTTGTTTAATGCACAAATTTATAAAAAATATTGGCTAAAATTACCTTCAGGCTGTGTGTATAAGGTGTATATGTAACATAAATGCATTCTGTGCTTAGACTTAGGTCCCATCACCATGATATCTCATTATGGTATGCAATTATTCCAAAATACGGAAAAATCCGATATCCAAAATACCTCTGGTCCCAAGCATTTTGGATAAGGGATACTCAACCTGTATATATATATAAAGATTGAATTATATGGTGGTTGTTGTAAATATCTGTGCATTATATAGTGGTCAATAATCCACAAAAAAAGAAACCTCTTTGTTGGGGCATGCTTAAAGGAAAAAATTAAACATTTCCGTATCTAAAACATAATAATTTTATTGGTATATATTAAAACCGAGTACAATTTCCAAAGTATCAGCAGATACTACAAACAGGTATTTATAGAGTGAATGGTAACTATTTTTAATGTGGGGACATTAATAAGTAGAATATATATCACACGGTGTAAGTGTTGCACCATATGTTTAACCATGTAAGATGGTTTCTCCAATCCCATAGTGGGTCACCACTAGGACACACGAAGTGTGCAGAACATCATCAGTTATTGACGAAAAATACATTGTCAAAAATTGTTTATATAATAGTATAGTAGAATACAAAAACAATACAGTGTGTAACAGCCAGTGTTGTGGGTGACTTTCAGCGGTGAATGGCAGTCACTCTTTTTTCATAGCTGTATTTATTAGGCATAGAAAAAAGAAAAGAATTAGACAAATTAATATCTATCTATCTATCTATCTATCTATCTATCTATCTATCTATCTATCTATCTATCTATCTATCTATCTATCTATCGTATATACTCGAGTATAAGTCGACCCGAATATAAGCCGAGACTCCTAATTTTACCACAAAAGCCTGGGAAAACTCATTGACTCGAGTATAAGCCTAGGGTGGGAAATGCAGCTCTAGCCGTACACAGCCCTCAGTGCCGGATATGCCCTCATACTGCCAGATATGCCCCCACAGTGCCAGATATGCCCTCATGCTGCCAGATATGCCCCACAGTGCCAGATATGCCCTCATGCTGCCAGATATGCCCTCATGCTGCCAGATATGCCAGATGTGCCCTCATGCTGCCAGATATGCCCCACAGTGCCAGATATGCCCTCATGCTGCCAGATATGCTCCAGTGCCAGATGTGCTCTCATGCTGCCAGATATGCCCCACAGTGCCAGATGTGCCCTCATGCTGCCAGATATGCCCTCATGCTGCCAGATATGCCCTCATGCTGCCAGATATGCCCTCATGCTGCCAGATATGCCACATATGCCCCACAGTGCCAGATATGCCCTCATGCAGCCAGATATGCCCCAGTGCCAGATATGCCCTCATGCTGCCAGATATGCCCCACAGTGCCAGATATGCCCTCATGCTGCCAGATATGCCCTCATGCTGCCAGATATGCCAGATGTGCCCTCATGCTGCCAGATATGCCCCACAGTGCCAGATATGCCCTCATGCTGCCAGATATGCCCCAAAGTGCCAGATATGCCCTCATGCTGCCAGATATGCTCCAGTGCCAGATGTGCTCTCATGCTGCCAGATATGCCCCACAGTGCCAGATGTGCCCTCATGCTGCCAGATATGCCCTCATGCTGCCAGATATGCCCTCATGCTGCCAGATATGCCACATATGCCCCACAGTGCCAGATATGCCCTCATGCAGCCAGATATGCCCCAGTGCCAGATATGCCCTCATGCTGCCAGATATGCCCCACCGTGCCAGATATGCCCTCATGCTGCCAGATATGCCAGATGTGCCCTCATGCTGCCAGATATGCCCCACAGTGCCAGATATGCCCTCATGCTGCCAGATATGCCCCAAAGTGCCAGATATGCCCTCATGCTGCCAGATATGCTCCATTGCCAGATGTGCTCTCATGCTGCCAGATATGCCCCACAGTGCCAGATGTGCCCTCATGCTGCCAGATATGCCCTCATGCTGCCAGATATGCCCTCATGCTGCCAGATATGCCCTCATGCTGCCAGATATGCCCTCATGCTGCCAGATATGCCACATATGCCCCACAGTGCCAGATATGCCCTCATGCAGCCAGATATGCCCCAGTGCCAGATGTGCCCTCACGCTGCCAGATATGCCCCACAGTGCCAGATGTGCCCTCATGCTGCCAGATATGCCCCACTGTGCCAGATGTGCCCTCATGCTGCCAGATATGCCCCACTGTGCCAGATGTGCCCTCATGCTGCCAGATATGCCCCACTGTGCCAGATGTGCCCTCATGCTGCCAGATATGCCCCACTGTGCCAGGAAGGGTACTTACCCTCCATCGCTCCCGCGTTGTCTTCTGAAGGAGGGACACGGAGGGCACAGCGCGCGGCTCTCCTGTGTCCCTCCTGCGTCTCCGTCTCCGGTGGCGTGTGTGTATTAAGTGAAGTGCCGGTTCGTGAGCCAATCAGAGCTCACGAACGGGCAGTTCATCATTTGACAAGCGCACACACACACATACATACACACGCCGACGGAGACGCAGGAGGGACACAGGAGAGCCGCGCGCTGTGCCCTCCGTGTCCCTCCTTCAACTGACTCGGGTATAAGCCGAGGGGGCTTTTTCAGCACTAAAAAACGTGCTGAAAAAGTCGGCTTATACCCGAGTATATACGGTATATAGATAGATCTATATAAAAGCAGGAAAAGATACAGCAGCACTCGGAGACTTCCAAGACAATATCGTGTATTAAAGAATCACTCCTTGATATTCCAACGTTTCGGGGCTAGCATGCCCCTTTGTCAATTATCACGTTCACACATATCCTTTATGTGTGTGTGTGTGTATGTATGTATGTATAAATGTATATGTTATATATATGGGTTCACTACGATATGCCGGCGGTCGGGCTCCCGGCGACCAGCATACCGGCGCCGGGAGCCCGACCGCCGGCTTACCGACAGTGTGGCGAGCGCAAATGAGCCCTTTGCGGGCTCGCTGTGCTCGCCACGCTACGGGCACGGTGGCGCGCTACGCGCGCCACACTATTTTATTCTCCCTCCAGGGGGGTCGTGGACCCCCACGAGGGAGAATAAGTGTCGGTATGCATCCGATCTGATGCGCGGTCCTGTGAGCATCGGATCGCAGCCCCTAGGTCGTTAGTGCTGCACTCGTGATATGTCGGTTCCCGCAGACATGTCTGGGATCGCATAAGATACATCGTATGCAAAAGGACAGCATGCGATGTATCCTATGCGATCCTGCCGCCCGGGAGGCTGCTGGCGGTTCAAGGGAAATCATATGCGACATGAGGTTCCGACATGCCGCTGTAGTGTATGGGGCCCTTTAGTGCGGAACCCCACTCTTCTTGCAACCCATTATATAGTGGTTGTTAGAAATGGCTCTGCATTGCATAATGGTCACAAGAAATGGCTCCACAGTGCATATGATCAGTAAGAAAGGCTCTGCTTTGCATTGTGGTTATTAGAAATGGCTCCACATTGTATATGATCAGTAAGAAAGGCTCTGCGTTGCATTGTGGTTATTAGAAATGGCTCCACATTGTATATGATCAGTAAGAAAGGCTCTGCGTTGCATTGTGGTTATTAGAAATGGCTCCACATTGTATATGATCAGTAAGAAAGGCTCTGCGTTGCATTGTGGTTATTAGAAATGGCTCCTCATGTATATGATCAGTAAGAAAGGCGTTGCGGTTATCAGAAATGGCTCTGCATTGTATATGTTCCACAAGAAAGGCTCCATGTTGCATTATGGTTATTAGAAATGGCTCAGCATTGATGGAGGTCAGACTGGGCTGTTTTCTGTCTGAGCACAGTGATCCATTTTCCAATTATTTAACTGGGCTGTGTAAATTTATGCCCACATTAGCCATGCCAGTGCATAGGATTTTGGTAACACCTATTTTTCAGTGCTCTGAGCTGCTGGGAACTCCCTAATCCGGTTGTTTTGCCTTGGGTGACAAACACAAAGTTGCCAGCCAACCCCTAAAACAACGGGTGTGGTTCATCAAATCGACAGTGTCTAGGTCGACCACTATAGGTCGACAGTCACTAGGTCGACATGGATGTAAGGTCGACAGGGTTTCTAGGTCGATATGTGCTAGGTCGACAGGTCTAAAGGTCGACATGAGGTTTTTTTTTTTGTGTCGTTTTCTTCGTAGAGTGACCGGGATCCCAAATTAGTGCACCGCGTCCCCTCGCATGGCTCGCTTCGCTCGCCATGCTTCGGGCATGGTGCCTTCGCTCCGCTACCGCTTCGCTCGGCACACTTTACCGTTCCAATTGTAGTCCACGTGGATCGTTAAGTATGAAAAAATTCAAAAAAAGATTTAAAAAACAAACAAAAAACTCATGTCGACCTTTAGACCTGTCGACGTAGCACATGTCGACCTAGAAACCCTGTCGACCTTCCATCCATGTCGACCTAGTGACTGTCGACCTATAGTGGTCAACCTAAACATTGTCGACCTAGACACTGTCGATCTTCAGACCGGATCCCAAAACAACAGACGTATGAGTACAGAAAAATCTGGATTGATGACATTGGAAAGTATGAGATGTAACACATGTATCAGAGCTTGTAAGTCAGCTTGTAGTGTCCTACTGTACAGCATCTCTCCTCTCCTAGAGCAGCACATGTTGTTCTAATAAGTGCTTGCGCGTCATCACTTGGTATACTGATTCATTTCTAATGTCTTAAACTGTTTTAGTAACACTTGTATGTCACAGATTGCATTTGTGTGGTGCTTATTAGATTTATTAGATTGACTAATGATGGTGTAATCTGACTCTCTGATGGCGTGTTCTTTCTGCGTGTGCTGTCCTTAATCATAAATGTTTAAAGCATGAAGTTTAAAACAAGCACACATGTACTGTGATCTTTCACCTGAGACTGTGAATGTGGTCTTGTTGGTGTTAGTGACTATGTAGCTTTGTTCCAGGTCTCTAGAGCTCTGCCGTACTGGAAATAAAATGTTCTTGCTGTTCAGCACACACAGAAGATGGGTCTTACACAGCAGCCACCAGACATGCAAAATTTTCTAATAAGATCCCAGAGGACGTTGAACTGATCTCAACATTATTATTGGTTTTTAGATAACTCTTTTATCCAAACAACTTCCAACCTCTCAGCTGTATCTGTGACTGTCTTCAGCCTGCAGTTATGAGCTTCGCACACAGTTTGGAAGGTTATCACAAATATTTACAGTTCTGTCACGCTAAATGATGTTGGTGTCGTTATGATAGCAATGCATCCATGCTAAGCTTTTTTTTCTGGTTGTGCTAATAGTAAAGGAGGAAAGTAAATCACTATAACATGAGCTCAGAAGGCCACAATTCAGCATATTCATTTAATCCATTAAATAATACATTTCCGCAAGTAGTAAAAGTCTGAAAGATCTGATACGTTGGTATTCTCTATAGTACATTACCAAGCCTCCTCCTAAGTGAAAATGAAGCAAGTAATGTAAAAACAGTGCAGAAACATATATTGAGATAGGGCTCTACGATATTCAGTGGGGTGAATCCAATTAGGAGCGAGTTTGTTTCATGAAACTTAGATAACATCACACAAATGCGCGCACCTATATGCGAGATCCAATTGGAATTGCCAATTTGCGGCAGCTGTGGTGAGGATGTATGACTTTGCTACAAAATGCGACTTATGAGAAGTATGTGAAATAAGTGGGAAAACCAACTTGCACCCCAGAAAAGTGGCAAGTGAGATAGCAGGACCATATAGAAGGCTGTTTGTGGCCATAAGGCGAGCACTGGAGGTTTTAAAAGGTGTCAAATGACTGATTTTTGCACTTGTTATTAATGGTGAAAAATGATGGCAGCATGTGTTCTTCATCAAATTAACATCTTTCCAGCCTTTTGTGGTATGGAAAATGCTTTTATACAAGTTTATAAAAAGTTGGAATAAACACACTTACCTGTCATCTGTAAGTTCCAAACCCCATCTCCCATCAATACAGCACCTCCCAGGTACCTGTCCCACATCATTTAACCTATTATTGAGCTTTTTAGAGAAATTAACTTGAAAATGACATGTGTTAATTGGCTAAACTATGCTATTTAAACCCCTCCAATGCGTGATTATTCATTAGGAGGGTGTACCAGAGAATGCAATCTGGTCTTACCTGGGTTTTCTTCTGTATCTTTAAAACCAAAATAAATTGTTTCCTGCAAGGTAGGGGCAATAGTCATCGGCAGCTGCATTTAGCTACTCTAATAGTGTAGTGTCTTAAACTGAGAGTAGTACGGTAGAGAGCTAGGTATACACTATGCACCCTGGCAGATATTGGGGCTGCACCAGGACCTAAAGATCAGTGCAAAATGTGTAGAATCTGCTCCGTTCACATGCTTTGGAATTGTTCAGAAAATGCATTGTGGACCCGATTCAGTAATTTGGAATGCATTCTGGGGGCCGCCAATCACAGGGCAAGGCTACCCAGAATGCTGACCAATGCCCCCCTGCCACCCCCCCAAGCAAAAATTACAACCGCAGCGCAATTTCTGCTTGATTGCTAAAAATGAGGTAGCCTCCTGCCGGCATAGCTTCGAGGCAACCTCATTTTTGGAGGCCTGCCACTATTGTAGTGAACGCAGCGGCTGCATGTGACGCCACTCAGCCGCCCCGGTCACGCCCCCGCCACACCCCCTGTTTACCTGTCGACGTTCCCCATTTGAATTTGCGCCCCCACAATGCTCCAACATGGAAACGGAGCAGTGCCACGTATTGCGATCGCGTATTGTGATCCAACCTGAATTGGGCCCAGGGTACGAAGATTGGCATGACGCAGATGGTAGTATGAATACACTTGTCAGAGTGACCATTTGGAATAAAAGGGGATGTGTGTATGCTGTATATCGGTTGTTTTCTGTATGATTTGGTAGGGCTACCAGTTACCATTTTTTGGCAAATCTTATTGGGAGGAATTCAATGTTGAATAGCACATGGAATGAGTGCTTGGAGCTACTCAGTTGTCTATAATCACGCCTGGCATTTAAGTTGGGAGATGTAGTTTACCCTGCCTCATGCCTGGGGTTTAGTAACAGGAAAACTACATGTTCCTACTTAAGTGCTGGACGAGATGCTGTTAGCGCACACAGTAAGCCCACAACTGGCGTATCGGCACTAGTTTAGTCTGATTTATGTTCGCACCTCAGGAGGGTGCAAACAGAAATCTTCTAGCCGAGTGTTTACAGGACGGCCAATTGAATTTCCTGTGTTATTCAACATCGCATTCAGTTGAATTCCCCCCATAGTGTGTACTTAGATTTAGGCCTTACATTACAAAAAAAAAAAAAAAAGACCCATATTTTCTCTACGGTCTCAACTTTTATAAAGATGATGACATTTTCCATTAAGACTTGTCTGAACATGTCACGCCCAGTGAAGTCACTAATAACAGCATTACATCCCTATTGTGTGTGATTCCTGTGTTCAGCATGGCTCTAGCGTGAGTGCGCTATTATGAGTTTGATAAACTGTTTGCTGACACGGCATATACTGCACTGTATTCCTGCCTCAAAGCGTAATTCACCCATGGAAGGGATATTTGGTTAAATGTAGTACTTAAAGATTTATGTTAAGCTCCTGTCTAAGCATTGAGCTACAGATGTGCGGAAGATGACTATCTATGTTTGTTACAGCTGCACTTTACCATTCAGGGCAGCACAGGAAACCCAAGTGCACTAATCCTGCCTTCCCCTACCAGCCTCCTGTGTGAGGGTGGCACACAAATCTGGCCAGGTGCCTCAGATGCTGTCTGCCCATCTTCAGGAGGAGAATGACGTGGGGAGGGGGGGGGGGGGGGGTTTAATGACTGAACAAGCTTTCTGTCCTGCAGTCTTTAGGGTGACCTTGTAGTTTTGTCTTTTTCATTTTGTTTTGTCTGTTTTTATTTTTGGGTGACTCTTATGCTGTGAAGATGGTTATTCACATATTTATAATATGGGCTTTATGATGCTGCGACACTTGCCTTCAATAAAAGGGGGGAGGGGGAAGAGCTTCTACAGTTTAAGAAGGAGATATAATTGGAGTAGCAAGTCTGGTACAAACATGGGTAATCTGTTGTATCCCAGGGCGAAATTCAAACGCATATCTTTTTACTATTCATTCATTAGTACGGATCCTGTTGTATAATTTTACTCCACGAGTATAGCTATGGAAGCATCTGTACAAACAGTCACGAATGATGATTTGACATGCGTATAAAATACAGTAATTACTTTGTTGGAATTGTGAAAAATGAATATAATTTGTGCAGGATATTTTGATAGGCAAGTTGCTGCAGCTCATGGCTGGCTGACAAAATATAGCCGTATAAATGATCCGTAAAGTTTATTTAATGACTGTTTTAAAGCAGGTCTTGTAGAGGTTGTATGCTCCCCACTCTTCTTCTAGACCAATATTGAATTACTAGAGAGGAGTCCATCACTGTGACCAGCAGCCAAGATTTGATGTTGTACAATAAACTCCTCTCACAATACTGTTGCTTCGCTTTTATTTTTTTGCTCCTGTTCCTATCACAGCTAATTGCTTTGCTGTTCCCTGCCAGGGATAAATGTGGCTCCCGCTGTACTTAAGTGGGGGCTGTGGAAGAAATGGATGCAATCAGAAAACTGAATAATGTGTCCTCTCCACCTTCATAATTCACAGGCTCCTATAATTACAAGCACATATTCGATTCAGATATTATCCAAGCCCTGCAAGAATCAAACAGGTCGGTCAGAGGAGTGTAATTTATCTTGCTGCTACAAGGCAGGCCCTCTGTTGGCTAAATTGTGTTCTAAATAAGATGCAGAGGGACAGCAGGATGAAAAATCCCAGGATCCTCACACACGGCACACAATGCACGTCCTTCATTTGATATACAATCAGGTGCAGCTGACTTACTGTGCAGCTCTGTGGTTGATCATTAACCTCTTTTTATGATTACTTCAAAGAGAGGGTAGACAAAGCATGGAGCAAGTAACCCTGGCTGTTACAGGCTGCTGATCTCTTCTGTGGTGTCGGATCTTTTGGCAACTGTGAGCATTCACACGCAGGGTTGCACATATGCAAATAGATTGTGTGTGTTTGTTTTGCAACTTGTTATGAAATAGATGCACAGCTACAGGTCACTGGAAACACTTTACCTATATACAGAAATAGCTGGAAGTTTTTTTTTTTCCATTAAAAGGCAGATGACAGTGATAAAGGTTTTTTAAAACTGTAAAAATTATATATACCCAATATATTTCGGACATTTTATTGGCACACTGAGATTACAATTATATTTTATTTGGTAAGCACCACATGGTGAAGTTGTACATGAGGAATAACTAAAAACAAATGTAGTAAACCGCATAAATACAATAAAGAGAGTCCATAGGAAGAATAATTGGGCAGATGGTCCTGAACAAGAGTTCTACTAGTATTTATTTATTACCCGTTACTTATATAGCGCACACATATTCCGCAGCGCTTTACAGAGAATATTTGCCCATTCACATCAGTCCCTGCCCCAGTGGAGCTTACAATCTATATTCCCTACCACATGTACACGCACACACATTAACGCGGAGCCAATTAACCTACCAGTATATTTTTGTATGTGGTAAAGTGTTGGAGGGAGAACTGGGATGGAGACAAGGGGGGAAATTCAATCATGGGCGAAGACATTCTCCCGGACGAACCAGTGTGGCAACAGCCCAAACTCGCATAAAACATACAGTTGCAAGCACTTTAGTTTGAATATGAGATTCGGGCGGGCAGACGAGGGGTGCGAGATGCGGTGCTGTTGCCAGCGTTTAAATGCTGATGCAACGGCAAGTTGCACCCTTTGCCTGCAATTGAATTCCCCCTAAGCTTGTGTAGGAGGAGTGAGAGAGGCTTGTAGGTGTCTTTCAGACTGCTTAAAGCTGAGGAGACTGGAAGTAAGTGGTAGTTGGTGTGGGAGAGCGCACTCATGGAGGGGGCTCAGCAGGAAAAATGTTGGAAGTGGGCATAGGAGTAAAGGTGTATACACCCCATGCAATATATCCTTGCGATTTGACTATATAGTCAAAATCACAAGGAAATTTAGTGCAAATTGCACCATGTGTACACAGCTTGCGATACAGATATGCGGTCCCGCGGGGACAGTTTTGCAAGAAAATATAGACTGTGCAGGCATGTCAATTTTGACGATCTAGTACAAAGTTATAGTCAAAATCGTCCATAGCCAATATCACACATAGCCAAAATCGCAAGCACACGTAGACAATATTGCATAGTCAGAATTGCACTGTGTGTAACAGTATGCACCTTAAGTGACGAGAGTATAGGTGAGGTGGCAGTCAAGGGAGGAGCAGTGGGGGAGGGTAGGAGATGAGGCCTCACAGATATGCTAGCCATATACAACACATAGAAGTCCAGACCTCATTTATCAAATGCCTGCTGACAATATTTTATTCAGAATCTGTTTAAAACATAATAATAATATATATATATATATATATATATATATATATATATATATATATATATATTATTATTTTTTTTTTTTTTTACAGAGTACTATGTAGTGCAGGGTCAATAAAAATATTGATATATTAAGCGGCACTGAGCTTTGACATATACCAATATGTTGTAAATGAGTGCAAAAAGTTCCACTTTTAGTACAGCGGCTTCCCCAGGCAATGATTAAGAAGTTGCCTGAATCTTGATGCCATATATTTCAAGAGTTCAGACATCTAAAGTAAAGTATCCAGCTGCAGGCAGTAGTGTATTTTACAGCAGATTTTGTTCCTTTTACATGTTCTCATATTACATGAAGCAAACACACAATCAGAGGTGAGCTTTTTATCAGGGATTTTTTATTTTTAGCAGGATAAAGGGGGGTACACACGGAGCAATAGGAACACATCGCTCCGTGTGTAGGGGTGCTAGATTGGCCTGCATGCAGGCACAATCTAGCAGGTCGCTCATTTCACCGCTGGGTGAAATAAGCGTCCCCCCTCGCTCAACACATATCGCGCTGTGCTGAGTAGGGGGAGAGATGTGTGCTGAGCAGTCTGTGCTAGTCCGCTCAGCACACATCTCTGGGGAAATCTCCCCGTCAGTATGGCCCATAAGAAATAGTCTGTGTGTGAGATGTGGTATGTGTGAGATGTGGTACAGTACCTTTCACAGTAAATCGCTCTAGCTGAAGAAAAATTATAAGACAAAACAGTGGAGTCCAGCAGGCACAGAGAGAGCGTTTAGTTGCTACCGTTTTACCACACCATATGCTCTGGAATTCAAATCTTATCGCACTCCCGATCTCCTGTCTAAAGTAACGGGAGATCGAGGGGCGATATTCAAATGCCCCCAGTTATTGCGCTGATCGCCCCCATTACATTAGGGATTAGGCACGCACAGCACCTCAACCCGACTAAAGTAATGGGCGCCAGCGTGAAATTACCCATTTGGGCGCCCAAACGGATCTCTTTACGCGCATTTCAGCTTTGTACCCCCGGGCGGGAGAGGGTGTCGGAGATTTGAATCTCGCCCATTGATTGTAAATGTAAATCTGCACCCACACCAGGTTTCTGTTTTTGGTTGCACCAAAAGCCATAATGGATTGCTATCCTGTACGGGGATGCTGATGATAGTGCTGCTGTCAGTCCTAAGACATGCAAAGCAAATGATAAATATTCAGACAGAGGAGAAAACAAGGCAAAAACTTGTTATGAGTTTTGTCAGGGGTGGTCTCGCACATGTACTGTGGTCTCACATGAACTTTTCTCTGCATGTTTACAGTCCGTTGTCTTCTCGCACCTTATTGAAATCATTCAATTCTAGTTGTATAATGGAGAAGATGTCACTCGTGTAGCTTTTAAAATGACGATAGCAGCCTTTTGGACAAGTGCCCAAAGTGCTCAACAAAATTGCTCATCAATTGAATACATTATATTGCAGTCGACCCTTTCAGACACCGTTTTTAAATGGCCATTATAATCTGTGAGTTTTAAAAGCTGCAAAACAATTCTGAATGAGAGCTTCTGACATGTCAAAATCATCTGTAGCACTGCTCTAAGGGAGAGCTATGTTCCAGAAGCGTAATACTCTAACATCATGAAGTAGGATGCAGGCTGTAGATTCTAATAAATTTCCTTTGCGTGAGATAATCTAGATCAGTTCATTTTACATTGCTCCCGTGAGAGATTAGGTTGGGAAGGATGCTTTAATATATTACATTTAAACTACCAGCTACCCCAATGTCCACTTTACTGTGGTCACTTCCTTACCCTTAGCAATTAACAATATATTAGCATTTTTATTTAGTAAACCATTACTGCATTGGTTGAAGTTACTGTGCTGTATGTATGCATGCATAGGCTATATCCATTATAAAATGCACCCAGCTCCTGAAAATGAAGATTCAATAACAAGGCATTAAGGATGATGTACCAAATGTCAGTCGCTGGGAAATGGGCTCCCATGAGAGCTTGCCCCGCCATCAGTAAGAAGCGATCACGTTACTTTCTGGTTTCTGGTGCAGTGCTCATGCGTAGCTACCCAGCTGCACAATTACAGCTACACTTCTCTTGTTAAATACCATCCCCACAGACAACAATGACGACGGCTGTTATGAGGGATGGCGGCTGGACAGCTGGAGTTATTTCCTGCTATCTAGCATGTTGCATTCAATTGACACTTAATTCTACCCTTAAACATGCAAAAATAGTAGTTTCTGTATATTTTAAAGACAGAGGGGGTAATTCAATTAGGTGTGAGGTTTAGCGAGGTAAAAAAACCTAGACTGGAGATCGGGTGGCGCTAACAATTGAATTCCCCCCCTTGGTGTCTAAATTCCATGAAATACATGGGAGAGCTGTAAACTGGAATGAGCAGCCACCTAGGTCAGTTGTGTATGTCTCTGATCTGTCAGGAATTAAGCGTTTTCTAAATCTTACACTTCCTTAAAGTACTTGTTGACTTGTACAACAAAATAACATTTGACAGGTTGTTAAATGTCTAACAGAACAGATAAGAGGCCAGTGTTCAAGTAAACCTGAGCCAAACATTACAAAACCTTATCCTTATCCTAAAGCAGTGGTTATGCTTTAAAGGTGCATTCAGTGACAACAGTGTTGGTATTGAGCTCCCAATAAAATCTTTTATGGCCTGTGCCAGACTTGTCACTTGCAATGGACAGATGTGTAATAAAATGAAGAGAGCTGAGTAGTAAAGCCATAGAACAGTGACTTATTGTGGTTTACAAGGAGCTGTGAGCCTGTGAATCATCATCCTGCCTTCCACACCCATTTCTTACAATAAACAAGTGTTTTTCTGCTTACTCTTTATTGATAGCTCTTGATGGCTTTGGTAACTTAAGATTGGCCTATGTAATTATGCACCTTGCATGTGCAGAAATGCGCATCAGTTCCTAGCTCGGAGTCGGTTTTAGGCAGACATTGGTTTGCAGATTGAATTTGTTCTTTTTCTTTGTTGTACTGTAAACTAGATTTTTTGAAACTATCAAAATGTAATTGTAGGTGATGTGCTGTAGCTGCACACATTTCAGGCAGTTACATTACTGCCGACTTTGCAAGTATTCCTTCGCACCACTGTGGAGTCTGAGAGAAAGCTTGCGATGCCGGTGGGCATGATGTGCCAGTTCCAGAAAGGCACATCACGTCCATTGTGTACAGTTGCCCCAGCATGCATCGGCAGCTAAACAACTGGAGAGCCAAAACAATTCCCCTAATTGATTGGCCTGGACATTGGGCTCGATGCAATACAAAGCGAGTTGAATAGCACTGGGAATTAACTCCTGGGGCTATTCAAACAGCGCACTGTGACACCCGACGACGGGATTTCTTCTCGCACCCCTGCCAAAAGTGCTGGTGAGATGCTGATTTCATCCCTTAGCGCGGCAGAAACAGCATCGCGCCGGTCTTTTAAGTCAGAGAATGTTGGTTCTCCCGACAAAACACTCTGTGGAGCTAATTCCCGGCGCTATTCAACTCGCATTGTATTGAATCGAGCCCAATTCACCGACAGTTGAATAGTCCCGACACTATTCAATACAGCGCCAAATGACACACAATTGTTAGGAATTTTTCTCTCACCCCCGGGCGGTGAGAGAGAAAATCCGACAGAAGTGCTGCCATGTGGCTGGCGCGAGGCTGATTCTGTCGGGAATCAGCCTCGCGGCGGGGAATCAGCCTCGCGCCGGGGAGTTATGTCGGAGAATGCCCGTTCTCCCGACAAATCAACCTGTTAAGTCCGGGAGAACGGGCCTTCGCTGAATTGAATAGCCGGTGCTATTCAACTGTCTGTGAACTGAATCGACCCCACTGTGTTTTGTATTTTTTTTCATAGCTTCTTATAACAGAAGGAGGAATATATTAGGCATAAAGACTGATGCAGAATTAGCAATGCAATAAAGTAAAATAACCAGTAGAAACCAATGGGATTCTGCCAGCAAATGTTAACTTTACATTAATATACCCCATTGTACTTTTACTGCTGTCCTAGTCCTTAGCCTGGGTTGGATTTGATATGCCGGCGGTCAGAATGCCGACCGCAGCATCCTGATGGTGGGAATCCCAAAAGGGGCAAGGTAAGTATACTTACCTTTCCCCAATGTCACGTTAACCCTAACCCTCTCTTCCAGCAGCCTAAAACTAACACCCCCCCTGCAGCCTAAACCTAACCCCCCTCCCCCCCCAGTGACGGGACTCAGGCGTCGGTATTTCGTATTGCCGGGATCCCGGCTGGATCCTCTTAGCCCATTTTTCTCAGCAACATTAAAGTCAACACAATACAAAACAGCAACACGACACCACTAAATCACTCGCAAGAATGAATCTCTGTTCATACATGTCCATAACCACTCTGCAGTATTCTAAAATACTGTCATTAAAAGAATCTGTTTATCTTTGTATTTTAAGATATCATCTTTTTAAATAACTGTTTTAACAATATACACCCTTATGTAATAGCCTGGGGGTGCTGGAACTAGTGTGGTTCCAGCGATGCAGCAGCAGCAGCTATGCTTTCTACATCCACACCTGAATCAGGCCCCTAATATGCAAATGGCAGAAGTGACTAAAAGTTCTTACTCCAGAATGTTGATGTTCATGCTAGTGACTGCAGAGTGTAATACAGTATGTGGTATGAGCAGGTGGTTTCATAGAAAAATAAAGAAACGGTGCAGCGAGAACGCCACAGGGTAGAATATTAAAGTGTGTTTTCAATGCATAATTTTCTTATTGCATCTGATAATGCACATACGCTGCTTCAGTGGTGCAAAATCACACGCCAGGCCTTCAAGTGCATGCTAAATACTCGAGGGGAGATGTACTACACCTTCTAAATGGTGGACAGGTGGTGAAGTTGCCCAAAGTAACCAATCGGCTTCTAGCTAGCATTTATCATGTACTTTTTATAAAATGATAGGTAGAAGCTGATGTCCCCCACACCCACATGACCAAGCCCAGACAAGATCCTGCACCCTTAGAGCATATGTGGTTGCCCAGGGGTTTGATGAATATGACACTGATGTTATCCATGTGTCACTGGGCACGATTCAATTCGATGACAGTTGAATAGCGCCAGGAATTAGCTCCTGGGGCTATTCAATACAGCATTAGGACAAAACTGGCCGCACAGACAAATAATAATTAGTGAAAATATATCAACAATATTATATATTAGTTCTTTCCCATTTATATCTTATTAAATCACAATCCATTTGGGATGTGCTCATGGAATATAATTTAGCAAGTACTGAAACTCGAAGAGAGAGGAGTATTCCTTGTCTAGGCACTTACAGTCATATATCCATTGGGTAGATGGCCATTAATTTATTAAAAATTTAACTTTTCATTTCTTAATTAAAATAGCAAGCGAAATATTGTGCAAGTGAATATGTGAAAGTTTTTGTGATTACAGTGAAAGTAAAATGCTAAACCACTCTTTCTGTCTCTAGTTTTCTTAATAGTGTGCCCAAAATGTTGTAACTTTAATGTAACTTATTTGTTGCCTTAGTAACTTCTTTAGTAACTTCTAGTTAGAATTGTATCCACTTAATTAACTTTCAGTCAGTTCTCTGTGGCTAAAGTATTCCTGTTACTTTAATAAATATAACTCTTGGTGTTGACAGTGTGCGCATCACTGCACCATAATACACCTTGGGGTCGATTCAATTCCGCGACAGTTGAATAGCGCCGGGAGTTAGCTCCCGTCGCTATTCAATTCAGCTCAAGTTTAGTCGGCGAAGGTCCGTTCTCGCCGACTTAACAGGGTGAATTGTCGGGAGAACGGGCATTCTCCGACTTAACTCCCCGCCGCGATGCTGATTCCCAACAGAATCAGCCTCGCGCCAGCCGCCCGGCAGCACTTTTT
Organism: Pseudophryne corroboree; assembly: GCF_028390025.1. Taxonomy (NCBI): domain Eukaryota; kingdom Metazoa; phylum Chordata; class Amphibia; order Anura; family Myobatrachidae; genus Pseudophryne; species Pseudophryne corroboree. The sequence goes on from NC_086444.1 coordinate 346,699,393, forward strand.
TCGGATTTCTTCTCTCATCCACCGGGGGTGAGAGAAGAATTCCCGACAATTGGTGTCACTTGGCGCTGTATTGAATAGTGCCGGGAGCTAATTCCCGGCGCTATTCAACTGTTGCTGAATTGAATCGACAACCCATGAATTAATTACAGATATTGCAACCACTAATTGATATTAATGCTGGGATAATTGTGCTTCATTAATATATGGATTATCACATTGTTCACCATTTCTTATCAATATTAAATGTATGGGTCATATTATACATAGGCGCTTATTAGCGCTGACCCTGTATAGTGATTCTTATGATTCCTGGCAGGTTGGGGTATTGTATCGCTATGCACCTCCTGGCGCCACCTAATTGATCACTACTGTTTGTGTAGCGGCTTATGTATAGAAGAAGTTACTGTGGCAACAAATAAGTTACATTAAAGTTACCACATTTTGGACACACTGTATTAAGAACACTAGAGACAAAGTGGTTCAGCATTTTATTATCACTGTAATCACAAACACTTTCACATATTTACTTGCACCATATTTCGCTAGCTATTTTAATTAAGAAATTAAAAGTTAATTTTTAATAAATTAGTGGCCATCTACCTAATGGGTATATAACTTTAAGTAATTATATTAGTTTGTGAGTGCGTATACAAGGAATACTTCTCTCTCTTCAAGTTTCAGTACAAGCTATTCAATACAGCGCCCTGTGACATCCAATGATGGGATTTCTTCTCGCACCCCTGGAGCTAATTTAAGTTGGAGAATGCCTGTTCTCCTGATAACACCCTGTTTTGTCCGGGAGAACGGGCATTCTCCGACTTACCACTGCGCTGTATTGAATAGCCCTGGGAGCTAATTTCCAGCGCTATTCAACTGTCATCTAATTGAATTGTGCCCATTGTCTTTAGTCACCAGATCTGAAGCCAATTATTCTATGGTCTGGAGCACCTTTCTTTGTTAAAGAAGCATCATTACAATTTTATTTGTTGTATATATTTTTGGGTCAGACCTCTAAAATACTGAACTATTGATTTGATAAAAGGAACACTTTTTTTATGCTCCGTTGTGAGTACTCAATTATTTTCAGCGGTATGATAATTAATGGGTGCCTGAAAGACCAATTCAGTTGTTTCTGGGTGCCCTTTAATTATCGCACATATTGCACCCAAATACACCGGGGGGGGGGGGGGGGGAGGCAGATATAACGTGTGTACAGAGAGTTAGATTTGGGATAATCTGTGGTCGGTTCGGGGAAATCCAGCGTGTTAAAAATCCCCAACTGCCGATTACTACCATTTATATTTCCCAGATACCCTGGCATTTGCAAATTGGGGAATTGCCCCGATTCCTGCCTGACGTATGGGCATTATAACTCTGCACCTGGATAAACCATGTTGAAAAGGGGTGCAAATACATACATACTTTTTTGCATGTAGAGTTAAATACTGGCTGCTTTTGCATGTAGCCCACAAATGCTGGACAGCGTTATAGTTACACTAGGATGGGAATTCAGTTGTTATCGCGGGTCCCCGCACCTGCCGGCAGCTATTCAAATGCTTCTGCCCACAGGCACGATACCTTCATTTCAGCTAGCTACCCACGGGGGGTTGTTAGCGGAAATTAGCGATAAGTGACCCATTTGGGGGACTTTTCGCATTGTTTAGTCGGGTTTTGCCGCTTTACGTGGCTAAGCCAGACTGATATGGGCCTGATCAGCACGATAACAGGGGACAGTTAAATATCGCCCTGTGATCTCCCTTCACTTTAGACTGGAGATCGAATGCGATTAAACAATTGAATTCCCCCCTAAATGTAATTTTGGAAACCCCTCGCTTACCTCTAGCTCTCTGCACATGTTACATTTGATTTGCCCCACCTGCAGTGCATCATAGGTTGTCTAGGCACACAGTTACATGCTCTTTCTTACTTTATGCCCAACTCAGAATCATGCTCTTTGTCTTTATGGAAAATTCCATACGCAACCAGAGTTGTATATTTATATAGATAGATATTTATTTAAGTTTTTCTTAACCTGTTCACCATTTTATTATATTAACAATTTAATAACCGCTTATAGCTCTAGCATATTCTGTTGTGCTTTACAATTGGGAACAAAGCAGTAATAAAATGACTGGGTAATAACAGACAGACAAAGAGGTGAGTAGACGCTGCTTGAAAGGTTACAATATATTAATAAATGTTATTGGTGCTATTAACAAGTACTTACATATAAGATTAATTGTGAGGTACTGCTGATTATTTTAGTCCCTTCTTTTTGTAGGCACCTTACTAAGGTACACTTTGCTGTACAGAGAGAGACGTGGTTCATTCAGCTTATACTGCCAGTACAATGTCACACCATGTGATGGCTTATTACTAGCTGAATTAAATACTGCTGTGTGCGCTATGCTGGCATTTTGTCACAGCTCGTATCACTGTCGGTTTTCAAGAAAACTTGATTATCTGATCAGTCAGCGTGGTTATACAAGGTGCTGATTGATTTTTATTTCCCCCCCCCCCTTCTTTTTAAACATTGTATCCTGTCAAAGTGATATTAAGCTGTGGCTCTGACTATATCCTTGCCAGATTTGTGCTGCTGATATTTCCTCTACCCTATTACTATTACACTGTAAGCCACGGGTCTTTAACCTGTGGCCCTCCAGCTGCTGTGGAACTACACATCCCAGCATGCCCTGCCATAGTTTTGCCATGCTAAAACTGAGGCAGGACATGCTAGGATGTGGAGTTCCACAGCAGATGGAGGGCCACAGGTTTTACACAGAATACAGGTTGAACCCGATGGGCATTTTGCTATCATCTTTCATGTCTGCAGCAAACCTTTTAGATGTAACTATATCTTAACTGATTAAACACGTTAATTCTTCCATTCCTGCAAACACAAAAACACAGCAGCATAAAAATAAACAAAATAAAGTCAAGAAACAAGAGTGCCATGAGCTGTGATAAGTGTATTGAAGTACTGTTATATTCAGTATTGGCTGCACCATTTATGTGTCAGGTGACCATGTAAAAGGCGAGGCACTAGTGGTAACCCAGGGACCATAACTGTAAGTAGGGACCAGTGTTCCCTATTTAAACTCAGTGCTGCGACTTATTTGCTTTACTAAATATAGTTTGCTTAATGTGAGAGGATTGCTGCATATTCCAATTAATTTGGAATTATTGCATTTTATTGCAAAATAACTGAAATGTGAAGATAATTGTATTTTATTTACTACACATATGAGCACTTAGGGGGTGATTCAATTCTTTGATGGGCACCCACCTGAGCAATTCAGTTGTTGCTCCAATTGGGTGCCCATCAGTATTCATGCAGCCAAATAGATAAGATTTAGCCTCATATAGTGGCTTAACTCTTCTACAGTACTGGTTCGGGCACCCAAACCACAAACATTTCACATGTTTCTTCTTGCCACCGTAGCTGGCTGTGAGAAGAAGTCTCCCGCAGCTAATGGGTTCTCAATTGATTCAATAATTGAATTGTTGTGTTTCGTGCCCCCTAGTGACAGCTGCAGGGGAAAACATTTGAATCGTCCCCTTAGGGTGAGAGGAGTTCTTATAAACCATAAACCTTAAACCTAAAAGTACTTGTTAGAGACTATTCAAGAGCTATGATACTCTCTGTGAGTAATCAGACAGACACCCTGTGGTGTTGGGGCCAGTATTTTCCTGTGATGTTGGGGCCAATATCTTGAGCACCACTGTATGCACCCACAGATGCACCCACATATGCAGAAGAGTTGAAACTGGCGCTGATCACCAGAGTGCATTGGAGATGGAATGGGTGGCAGGTCATGGTGTACATCTCACAAATCATTGCAGCTTTGTTGTGCTGTGCAGACTTGTTAATGCTGTTTGTCTCTACGTTCTTAGCTTTACAAGGCTTGTTTTGCTGTTAACTTTTGCAGCCATTCCTTTTTATATATGCTCAGCACTTTAATATAACTTTTTTTTTTATTTTTAATAACATTTTAGTGAGTTTCTTAAATGTTAACAATAATACACCCCATTACTATCAACATTGAACTGCACCTACAAACCATGCCCGCTGAGATTCATATGTGGCTAAAAGGGGATGGGAATACTAAGGAATTCAAGTTACCCACAAGGTATTATGCACCAATAGAGGTATCGCCTAAAGAACCACATACAGGGCAATGATGTACAACTTAAATGTGACTTCTTTAATATAGAAAATATTGGGGAATGTGTTCTCTGTTTTGTCAGTGAAAAGTTTTTCCTGCTTTTATAGATCTGTGCCTACATCTTGACAAATGTTTGCATACAGATTATTATAAAACAGGCAACACCACTACGAATCCCCCAAAAATATACAGGACAGGTGCTATTAATAATTCTGGAGCTAAGCACCGTCGATGAGCCTGTTAACTCTTACAGATTTGTACGCCAGGCCTTATTCCCATACTCTAGTGCAGTGGTTCTCAAAGTGGGTGCTCTGGGTTGGTGGTCTAATAAAAAGTCAAATTATTTATGGTCAATTAAAGTGACAAAACCAGTTCTTATGGCGTCCAGTGATACAATATGTGGACAAACAGAAGTGAATCCTGCTCCTCACCACATAACTGAACTGAAGGATGACATATAAACACAATTTACTTTATTTAATGGTTATTTTTTTCCCCCCTGAATTTCGCAATAAGAAATTTTTGGCCTAGGGACGCCGTGAAATTTTTTCCGATATTCTAGGGCGCTGTGACTCAAAAGAGTTTGGGAACCACTGCTCTAGTGTATCATTTCTACATATGCCCAAAGCCATGAACTGTTGTATGAATATTTTACCTTGCATCCTTTTAGCTGTATACATCCATGCGATGAACAGGCGATCTGCCCTGCAAAGTCTTGTCTTTATGGCTTTTGTAGAAAGTGAATCCGTAAATATGAAATATTTTGTCAACCATAAAGGACATATACTATTCAGCTGATCTGTCTGCTCATACAGTATGTGCTCGGTAAACTCGGCTTGGTCATCTCTGATGTCTGTCTTTTTATTAGAAAGGGACACCCCTCCCTTTGAGCATCACTTTCTAGTAGTAACATGTTTATCACCATTCTTATGTTTGCAGACTTCTGTACTATGTTTTTGTGCATTGCAGTACTCAGACCTCAGAAAAACATGTAATGGATTGTTTTTATTTAATAATACATGCTGGAGAAAAAATAGTGCATTGTTATTTGCTGTATAACATTTATGGTCGAATTCAAATCCGCGAGAGCCCGTCTGCAGCTATTTGTATGTTGACGGGCGCGAGAAGTTAATTTCAGCTCGCTACCACAGGGGGTGGCGAGCTGAAATGCACGTAAAGAGATCCGTTTGTGCACCCAAATGGATCTTTTCTTGCTCATGCACATTAGTTTAGTCTGGTTTAGGTGCTTTGCTCTGAATACAGATTATTATAAAACAGTTTATTCGCGCCCGATCTCACTTTAGACGGGAGATTGGGTGCAAATAAACAATTGAATCCCCCCCCCCCCATACTATCTAAAAGATCTAACAGGAGTTTATTTGTAGAGAACAACACTAAGGGGGTATCCAATTACCCACATTAGTGCCGCCGGTGCGAAAAATTAATGTTTTTCGCATTTATTTATTTTTTATTCCCCCTATCCAATTTCATGCAAAAACATAGGTCCCATGGACCTATGTATTCTTGCTGCACTTATCGCGGTTCTAGGGGGCACTTATCACGGATTATGCTTTGCCTGCCTGAGGCACGCAAAGCATAATTCCCGATAAGTGCCAGCGTCGCATCAGGGCTAATTGGATAGCCCCCCGCGAACCAATTAGCCATGGTAATTTACCACGGCTAATTGAATACCCCCCAGAATGGTTTAAACTGACTTCACAGTGTATGTTGTCTATTAAATTTAGAGTTTTATTCCCTCCCCTTGTAATTGTGCTGCTGTGATCATCAGGATATATTTAAATCTGGTTTAGCTGCATTTAACCCATTAATTCCCCTGAGATTTACTGCAAACTACAGCTCCGTAATATAACAGGAGTCTCCTGAGTAAGTACAGGCGCTGATATAAGGTTTGACGTTGAACATGAAGTGCCACAAGGTCTCAAGGGCTGCCTGAGTGTGTTTGTAAAGCAGATGGGAAGCGTTGGTTTTTCAAACCTTCTTCAAAGCTGTCTCTGAATCTAAGAGCAAAGAGAAACTTCTTGCAAACACAGTAGAACAGAGCAAACTCAAAGGAGGAGAACATCAAGCAACATCTAAAAGCAACAGCAGCAGTTAAGAAAATTGCAGGAAGACTACAATTACAGTGGAAAGCTAGGTGCCCACACCTGAAGAAAAAGCAGAACTTGGATTACCAGGTCTCTTTGTCCCTCAATTTTGGAGTTATCAGTCCATTTAAAATGACAACATTATAATCTTATTCAAGGTTGACCAGACATATTTCTAAAGTGACCACATGACTATTCTTTTCCATGTACCATAGAACGTTTTAGCCAAATCAGTATACTTTGTATGAGGCCCCCTTTGTCCTTGGTACACGTTTTGCTTTGCCATTGCAACATTGAATGTGCATTATTAATATTTTAACAATTACTTCCTCAACCAGTAACCAGTTTTTCTGTCTTGCTGACTGCTAAAGTTTAAGACTAAAGTTGCGTACACACGGGGCGTTTTTGCCCAGCGTGTATGCACTGCGATGATCGTGAACATCGCTGGGCGGAAAATAGCTCAGTGCATACACACTGAGCGATTTTCCCTGTGCCCAGTGATGTACACGGGGGGAGGGAAGGGGGTGGTGAAGTACTTTCCACAGTAGGAGACTGTGGAAAGTGCTTCACTCGGCTGTTCAAACAGCCCGACGGACGGTTGCGGCCAGTGATGATGCGGGAACGCGCATCAGTGCTCCCTGCTCATCACCCGGCCATACACACTGGCCGAGTTTGAGCTCAAAGTAGCTCAAAACGCCAAAAGTGACCTACTTTGAGCTCAAAATTGACTAGTGTGTATAGGCCTTAACTCTATTACTACAAGAGCAAATTAGGTGCTAATCATGATCAATGAAAAGTTTTCACATTAACTTAGAAACCGGGCAACCTGACCCTGCTGTTTAATGCAGCCGGTGTTCTATGTACTACAATAGTGGCTGACTCGTTACCACTCCAATGTGCCGAGTGTATTTGATGATTCCTCCCCCCAGCGATGCAATAATACAGTTGGAATGCTTCTAACAGTAATGATAAAAAAGAGTACCTGCTGCAATAGCTTGTCGTTAAACACAATTGCACTTGTGTTTGTTGAGTCCAAGGTTGGTCACACGTGCCTTATTCTGAGAAACAAAAGACCCATATGTACTGAAGATGGACAAATTGAGCACATCTGGTTTGGATTTTTGCTTAAATGGCCCTTTGACAGAGGGGGCATACTTCCCAATTGACTGATGATTCATGTGTACTTCAGTGGGTAGTAATGGATTTTGAACAGACATGGTGGTCATTTTGATGTCCACATGTTGCAAGACCAGGTCAGTGTGTCTGAAACAACCATGTTATCCAGCCATGGGGGTGAATTCAATTGCCCTCCCCCGGCTACCGATAGATGGTGTCCGATGGAGCATTTCAATTATTGCTCTGTTCGGTGATGCATGCAGCGGGGGACACATTTCAGCTCGCAGCCTTGTAAATCGGCACTTTGGGCGCCCAAACGGGTAGTTGTTTAGATGGGTAATGGACGCGCATATGCGCCCAATTGCAGGAACAATTTAATTGCTTCAGTGGGTAATCATTATGTTTGTGCACCCACAAAACTCCCCCTTGATCTTACTGTAGATTGGCAATTTAAGCCTGTGTTTTCTTATTTTACTAATTAGCAAGTAAATTCTGTACATGCTGGGGATACGCATTGAAATGAACTTTCCATGTGATGTTGACTGTTCCACAGAGTACATGGTATTCCACGGAATTGGCCATATGAGCTCATAGATTTAGAGACTAGGGGGTATATGCAATTGCGGTCGAATTCCCGAAATTGTCGAATTTCTGGACTCTTTCGACAAAAAAAAAAAAATCGACAATGCAATTCAGTACTTTCCGTCAAAAAAACGGACTTTCGAAATTCGACTTTTTGAAATTCGACTTTTTGAAATTCGACTTTTGTCAAATTCGACTTTTGTCAAATTCGACTTTTGTCAAATTCGACTTTTGTCAAATTCGACTTTTGTCAAATTCGACTTTTCTGCAATGATACAAGTGCTGCAATTCGACCAAAGTATATTCAATTGAAGTTTGGAAATTCGACAACAGTGCTTTTAGACAGTAAATTCGTCATTTTCAATCCGCCACACTTTGGTGGGTGAAACTAATAAAAAAATTTAAAACATGTTTTTTTTGTGGTTTTTTTTCTTGGTAATAGCATATCTATTTATATTAGAAGGGATTAAGTACTTGGTTTGTCTTTTTTGGAGGCACAAGTATTATTTATATATTTATAAAAATTAATATTTTTATTTTTTTTAGATGGAATGGTAAAATCCCAGAAAAAAATGGCGTGGGGTCCCCCCTCCAAAGCATAACCAGCCTCGGGCTCTTGGAGCCGGTCCTGGTTCTAAAAATCCGGGGAAAAAATGGACCGGGGATCCCCCGTATTTTTAAAACCAGCACCGGGCTCTGCGCCTGGTGCTGGTGCAAAAAATACGGGGGACAAAGAGTAGGGGTCCCCCGTATTTTATACACCAGCATCGGGCTCCACTAGCTGGACAGATAATGCCACAGCCGCGGGTCACTTTTATACAGTGCCCTGCGGCCGTGGCATTAAATATCCAACTAGTCACCCCTGGCCGGGGTACCCTGGGGGAGTGGGGACCCCTTCAATCAAGGGGGTCCCCAGCCACCCAAGGGCCAGGGGTGAAGCCCGAAGCTGTCCCCCCTCATCCAAGGGCTGCGGATGGGAGGCTGATAGCCTTGAGGAAAATTACATTAATATTGTTTTTCCCAGTAGTACTAAAAGTCCCAGCAAGCCTCCCCCGCAAGCTGGTACTTGGAGAACCACAAGTACCAGCATGCGGGAGAAAAACGGGCCCGCTGGTACCTGTAGTACTACTGGGAAAAAAATACCCAAATAAAAACAGGAGACACACACCTTGATAGTAAAACTTTATTGCACACCTGCCGACACACACATACACGAAGCAGTCGGTCCTCTTCTCCAAGTAGAATCCACGGGTACCTGAAAATAAAAGATAATTATACTCACCTGATCCAGGGTCCAGAGATAAATCCTCGTACTTGTCAAAACAACAAAACGAACACCCGACCAGCGGACTGAAAGGGGTCCCATGTTGACACATGAGACCCCTTTCCACGAATGCAGACACCCCCGTGACAGCTGTCACTGAAGTGTCTCTCCAGCCAATCAGCGAGTGCAACGTCCTTGCACTCTGCTGATTGGCTGTGTGCGTCTGAGCTCAGACAGCGCATCGCAAAGCCTCTCCATTATATTCAATGGTGGGAACTTTGCGGTTAGTGGTGGGGTCACCCGCGGTCAGCGGCTGACCGCGGGTAACCCCGCCGCTGACGGCAAAGTTCCCACCATTGAAAGTAATGGAGGGAGCTGTGCGATGCGCTGTCTGAGCTCACACGCACACAGCCAATCAGGTGAGCGCTACGACGTGGCACTTCCTGATTGGCTGAAGGGACCTCAGTGACAGCAGTCACGTGGGGTCCCGGCATTCGGGGAAAGGGGTCTCATGTGTCAACATGGGACCCCTTTCAGTCCGGTGGTCGGGTGTTTGTGTTTTTTTTTTTGCCAAGTACGAGGATTTTATCTCTGGACGTGGATTTATCTCTGGACACTGGCAGGTGAGTATCATTTTTTTCACAGGTACCCTCGGATCATCGGAGACTGTGGCAGTCGGCGTGTCAACATAGGTAAGTATGTGTGTCGGCAGTGTGTAATAAAGTTGTACTTGTCACGGTGTGTGTCTCCTGTTTTTATTTGGGTATTTTTTTCCCAGTAGTACTACAGGTACCAGCGGGCCCATTTTTCTCCCGCATGCTGGTACTTGTGGTTCTCCAAGTACCAGCTTGCGGGGAGGCTTGCTGGGACTTGTAGTACTACTGGGAAAAACAATATTCATGTCATTTTCCTCAAGGCTATCAGCCTCCCATCCGCAGCCCTTGGATGGGGGGGACAGCCTCGGGCTTCACCCCTGGCCCTTGCTTGGCTGGGGGGGGGGACCCCTTGATTGAAGGGGTCCCCACTCCCCCAGGGTACCCCGGCCAGGGATGACTAGTTGGATATTTAATGCCACGGCTGCAGGGCACTGTATAAAAGTGACCCCCGGCTGTGGCATTATCTGTCCAGCTAGTGGAGCCCGATGCTGGTGTAAAAAATACGGGGGACCCCTACTCTTTTTGTCCCCCGTATTTTTTGCACCAGCACCAGGCGCAGAGCCCGGTGCTGGTTTTAAAAATACGGGGGATCCCCTGTCCAATTTTTCCCCGGATTTTTAGATCCAGGACCAGCTCGAAGAGCCCGAGGCTGGTTATGCTTTGGAGGGGGGACCCCACGCCATTTTTTTTCTGTTTTTTTCCCGTTTTTTTTAAATCGCGGCAAAATCCGTCAAATCGGCCATTTTTCGCCCGCGGGACTGTCGAATCCGTTTTCCATTGAATATGGTGAATTTCGGCAACCACTTGCCGAAATTGGACGCTCGAATTGTGTCGAATTTAAAAACGGCGATAATTTGCCGCGATTCGCCGCTAATTGCATATACCCCTATGTGTAGCATTATAGACTTATATTTAACATTGTTCTCTATTTTAGAAGTATATTGCAATTTACTCAATTTACCCAAGTCAGTGTTTCCCTTTCACTGTAAAGGTAGCCTTTTTTTATTCAACGTACTATTGTTTTTCATTCCCTTATAGTCTGAACTATTCAAATATTATGCTACCTGTTTTACAACATATGTACAATTCATGAAAACAATAACAGTTTCTGGAATGATTCCCACACAAACTATGAGCAGAGAAGTACAGATCTTTTCCTAAATTTACAGTTTGGGGGGATTTCAGTTGGGAGCGAGGTAAAAAAAACCTTGCTCCTCACGTCCAATTTTGGATTTCCGTGGGTATATGTGCTCCCGACACCCAGGTTGCCAGTCCAATTAATAAAAGAAAGAAATAATCACCTGTCTGGTGGTCTCTGCTCCTTGTAGTCTCTCCTCCATCTTTACACTTGGGAGAGGGCTGCTATAAGATGTTATTCTCCCAGCCGCTGCCTCAGGGGTGATGACACTACACGGGGGTGGGGTGTCTCACACATAATCACAATGTACTCCTATACTCACTGCTGCTGAAGGAGTCCAGATCACGATGCTGGAGGAGAAGACACTGCTTTGGAAGGTAAGTAATTACCGACTAAGCTAACTGGAAACTTCCATTTGCTTAATTAGTCCCCAAGGGGGTTGCGGTGGGGTGCCAGAGCAAGTCCCAGTGATTTTTCCCCCCCTAAAATTAACAATTTTACTAAAAAATCAGGCTTGCTCTGGGGGTGTTTGAAAAAAGATGCAGTGATTTCTATAGTAGAAATCACCTCATCTCATCTTTCAGTCCTGTAACTGAATAGCAAAACACAGCGGCTACAAAAACCCTTCACCACAGATTTTTTTTTTTACATTTCCTGCTGTGAATTGAATCCCCCCCCTTCCTTCCCCCTAAATGTTGGATTTTGGCTTTCCTATAAATACCTCAGTGTCACTGGTGGGTCCTCTCTGGCCGCTGAGTCATTCATTTGCCAGCTTTTGCTTCACAAGAGAAATCCAATTTAAATTGCTACACCTTATTTGAAGGGGCATTATAACAGCAATTTGTCTATTGTTTGTTTGTGCCTGCATTTAATTAACCTTTACCCAGAGGCTTCTAAACCTTGACTAGTGCTATCTGCTAAACACTCTGTTGAGCACACAAAACTAATCTGTCACAGTTGTTCCCCTGCAAAGGAAAATAAACAATATTTTAGACATTTCCAGTGCAGAAAGACCTCTTTAGAAGTGTCTGACACCAGCATTGTGAGCTCATTTTTCAGTCCTTGTTGTCTGGAGCAGTTCCCAGTCCCAGAACTAGGCTGACAAACTGGAGTCTCCTTTCACTGCTTCTAATGGAAGCCCCGCTAATGAGGCAAAATAAGGAGTGTGAATGTGTTGTACCTGGTGACGAAGGGTGAGTTTCCTAGCAACTCATGCGGATTGAGCACCAGACAGCTTTTCTTCATCTGTCTGTACAGTCTGCTTGTAGCTCTATGTACTTTAAAGTTTCCAGCAAGTGAATGCTGCATTTTGTATTGCTGGAGAATGTGCTTATGGCAATTATCATTCTGTGTTCTTTCTTTTTTTTATAAATAGGTATGTATGCGCATATTTTCTGGTTGACTCTCCCATTCACTTATGTGTGGTTCAGTGATAAATTATCTGACATTAGTGGAGTCTTTAGTTGATCATCATTACCCTATGTACTTGCGTTCATTCATTTACATCTGAAGCAATCACCTTGATTACGCTTTTTGCTGACCACTGGGATTTATTTCATGAGCATTTGCTTTCATTAAGTAATAATAGCTGCAGATCAGGGATTGACCCTTTTTAATTACTTAAAACTATTTTTAATTAACTGTGATGTTAAAAAATAAATGTCTGCCTAATTTTTAAATATTCCAAGCTCTAGTGAAGTGAGAAGAATGCTGTTTTCCCGAATTTGGATCAGTAGGCAACACTTTTGCATCTTGTATTTGTTTGCCATGTCCATCTCTATGTACCGGAGTAATACTGACATAAATCTGGGAAAAATGAAATTCAAAGAAAATGTCAAAACCCTCCACCCCCTGCTCTGTTTTATATCCTTGGCAGTTTGCTTGATCTAATAGTTCAGTAGCATGTGAATACTGCATAGGGAGCAACAATCCTTATGCCTTCTAGAACTATGTAATGCATTGGACCTACAATGGTCTATAACAGAGTTTGTTGGAGAAACCCCTGTAAGAAGCCAATGGGACTCAAACAAGTGACTTAAATGTCCATCAAACAAGTGACTTAAATGTCCTGTTTACTTACGTCAATGTAGGACACAGAGATTATTGCATGCAGTTGCCCTTTGCATTTGCTTTGTTGCCAGGCTGATCGCTGTTTAGTCAGTGAAGGATTGCCCTGTTTGACAACCCAGTTCTCTGCAGCTATCTGATAGTTTAACCCTGCTGGAATTAATGTGGCTAAGCTCTATAATTCTCTTTGTCCCTGGGGATGTGCATTCTTTGCTCATACTGACTGCAGCATATCAGGCTTTCAAAATATTCACAATCTTTGAATTAAACTTCTGTTTCTAATTTTATTCCTAGCTGTGCGCAGGCTAGCTTCTGAACTGGTTCCAAAGCTAATTTCCTATTTTCAATCAGGAAATTGCTTTGCCTTATTTTCCCTTAACCACAAAAATCCAGAAAGACGGTTCCCTGCATATTTGAGATTGTAGGAGGGGTTTCCATAAAGTGCACAGATTACAGAATGCCAGTCCTAGTTAGCGAGGTGTTGACTTACTATATTCTTGTGAGGATGGCTCTACACGAAAGTGGATCTAAAGCATGTTACAAAACCTGCATTCTCTTTCCATTAAAATTAAATAGTGCCAGAACTTGATGTTTTTTTATCCATTGTAATCATACTTAATGCTGAGCAGTTAGATGTGGGGTAACTGTATGGCGCTACCTTATCTGTAACATGTTGAAATAGTTGAATTGAATAAAATGGTTTTGGTGCACATAGCGGGAAAACCCCTATAAAGTCCTATTTTATTATTACATTTTATTTATTTGTTTACATGTGTGTCCTCATAACATCCAGACTCAATACGGCATGTAGTGGGAGATGCCTGGCGGGAGTGAGCCGACAGGTCCCATGAAAATGCATCTAATGGTCGGTACACACTGATAGATATATCTGCAGATCAGTTGATCTGCAGATATATCTATGGACGGACCGGGCAGTGTGTTGAGCATACACACTGCCTGATCCGTCAGGACCGACGTCATCAACTGGGCAGGCGTTTACATACGACTGCCCATTTCAGCCGTCAATCACAGCCGCCTGCTGCAGCTTGTGTACGGGCGATTGGCTGACTGCCCGTACACACACAGCAATGCACCAATATATCCGATATATTGCCTGTCTGTAATGCTGCAGGGCCAACGCGATATGTCTGTGAATGACGGCGTTCGTACACACTGGCTGACGGACCCGCGATATACTGTATATCGGCCATTCAGTAGAACGGACGATATATCGGCCAGTGTGTATGCACCATTAGTCACAACACAGTATCACTAGGAGGCACCAGGCACTGTGCTGATTAATTTGATATGCAGCACTTGTATATCTGTGTGCGACTGAGTCTGTATATGGAGCACAATGGAACTTGGTATGGAAAATACAAGTGTAGCATATCTAATTCTTTAGAACAGTCTCCTGTTGTGTCCTACTCGCATCGCATATAAGTCGCAAAAGAAAACGCTCGACACTGGCAGAGTCTCATGGACCTGGCGTGCAAGCAGAGCTGATTGGCACGATGCAGCAAAGATGTACGGGAACACATCTGTATTTACAAGGAGCCACAAGGTGTACTCAGCACCACACATTGGGGTCAATTCAATTCAGCAACTTATGAATAGCGCCGGGAATTAGCTCCCGACGCTATTCAATTCAGCTGCTAGTTACCCGCAATTGTCGGGAATTTTTCTCTCATCCCCGGGGGATGAGAGAAGAAACCCGACAAAAGTGCTGCCTCGCGGCCGGCGCGAGGCTGATTCTGTCGGGAATCAGCCTCGCGCCGGGGAGTTAAGTCGGAGAATGCCCGTTCTCCCGACAATTCAACCTGTTTAGTCGGCGAGAACGGGACATCGCCGACTTAACTGGAGCTGAATTGAGTAGCGTCGGGAGCTAATTCCCGGCGCTATTCATAAGTTGCCGAATTGAATTGACCCCATTGTGTTTATAGAATATAGATAACAGGGTAAGCAAGCACAAATATGCTTCAATCTTCCTTTGCATTAAGAATAGTATATCAGTACCAAACATCACAACACCTACTAGGTAGAACGATAGAAGGGTTAGGGCAACTCGCTGGAGCTAGCAGTAGCATTCACAGCCAAGTGAAGTTAGTGCTCAGAGTTCCTGTAGTAATTATAAAAATCATTTTATTTATATAATGCTCTTTCTCCAATAGGATTCTAAGCGCATAACAGAATGAACATAATTCAGTACAGAATCAATGCAGTACAGAAAAGCTTTTGATAAAATACAGAGAGCATGGAGTTTTAAAGGGACAATTAAGAAAATGCTTGAGTAAATAGGAAATCATTCATCCAATGGGTGATCAAATAGTGTGAGAGAAGCTGAAAGGGAGAAGAATAAGGGGGCGGAGCAGAAAACAGGTGACAAGGATAGAGCTAGGGAAGAACAAGAGGGTGGACTGCATGCTTGCCTACTTTTGAAAAAGCATTTCAGGGAGATGTGAAAGTAACACCTGTCAGCACGGACGTGTACTGCTACATCTGAGAGGCGTGTCATGAAAAGGACTTACATCCAAATGTAAATGAGTCCCAAAGTTAGTAAGATCTACTTGTTGAAGAAAAGACACTGACATTTTTCAGGATTTGTTTGTGTATTGTGTTTTACTAGAGGTTCCATATACTATAAGTGGCCACGAGAAACCTTAAAATACATGTAGCCATAGGGATCATTGTGCCTTATAACTAATGCAGAAAATGGCACTGATGATCCAAATTGTATGTATGTATGTATGTATGTAAGCTCCAAGAATGTAACAGCTATATGATGGTGCAAAAAGGGAGATTGCTGAACTATTCAGGGAGTCAAGGAGATTGCTGCTATTTCAGGGAGTCTCCTGCAGAATAAGGGAGAGTTGGCAACTATGGGGTGGAGGGCTGGGTGGATGAGCGGATGGAAGGAAGAACAGTAAGGAGTTCCAAAGGATGAGTGAAATCTTATAGTCATGCTTGAGACGAAGTGACCAGGGTAGAGGATATTGTGGACAGAGTGGATAGAGAAATGAGGTTAGATACTTGGTAAACGGAAGACAGGTTTAAGGCTATGTTAGTGAGAGTGTGGAGTTTGAACTCTATAGTAAGTTGGATAGGGAGGCAGCGAAGCAGGTTGTAAGTGTGTGTGGGGGGATGCAGATACAGTATGGCATGAGAGAAAAATGAGATGAGCAGCAACATTGAGTGGGAGAGGCTACATTAGTCTGGGCAGGAAATTATGAGAGTGTGAATGAGAATTTTGGTGGTATCAGGGGTAAGAAAAGGCTGTATTCTGATGATGCAGAGCTGTAACATGCAAGATTGAGAGATGGCCTAAATGTGGGAGTGAAGGAAAGAGCTGAGTAGAGTTTAACATTGTGGCAGCGAACTTGAGGGGCAACTCTGGACAGTCTTGCACACGCCAGGATGAGGTGGGTCAATGACACCACAAATATGGTATGTGGAGATTAGCGATTGTTGAGTATTTGTTATATGCCTATATAATTTTCACTTAATGTGCATATATAACCCATGGGGGATAATCATCTACCAAATATGTACTAAACCTTCGCACTTCTTTATTATATTTATGAGGGGAATTGTGATTTGTGCCATTGAAAAAGGTTATTGTATTTGTATATGAGTGTATATAGATGTGTGTAACACACACACACACACACACACACACACACACACACACACACACACACACACACACACACACACATATTGTGTAATCAAAGTATAGAGCTGATACAGGGGTTGGTTAATTGATTTAGCTAATTAAGTTCAATTTTCCTCTTCTTGTCAAATCGACATTCTGTTAAATCAGAAAGAAGGTCGTGTCCACAAGAAATGGATATATATGTTTGTGCAGTTTACGTTCTGATGATGAGTTGTGTTCCTATTTGGCTTCTAAACAATAATATAAATGTGTCAGGGAAATATACAGAATGACGTCTTGGAGAATGAAAGACACAGGACCTTTTGTACAAGCACAATGAAAGCATAGACCAACACAACAATTTCTCTTGATAAAAGAGTTTACGGTCTCCTACTTTTACCTCCACTAAAATTTGTCTTTTATTGCTGCTGTCGAACATGCCTGTAGGTGTTTACACATTGATGTAAGTAACAGGATTAAACAGCTTTTCTGCTAATCCCTTCCAAATAGCAGAAATTTCCATCCATATTGATGGCGTTTATGCAGAAGGGGAACAGTTTCCAACCGCAGGGGAGTTGTGCTGAATGCACAGACTGCTCAAGAGTCAGACAATCGAATAAAAGCAGTCAAAATATGCCTCTCCAAAGCCGTTTAAATCATAATAATACGTAATGTGAATTTATTATTAATCTCTCCTGCTCAGGGGACGTTCAGCAAAGAAAATTGTGAAATAAGGGATTGCATTAAACGATAAAACAATAAAGATTTCTTGCAGAGCCGTTATTGAGTGGTGTCTTGAGTCTGAACTTACTGTGCGCTTGACACACATCTCACCTGAGGCTCTGTCTTGCCATAGTAGTGGTGTCACCATGCATCACATTTTACTGTAAAGGTTATCTACGCACGTTGCTATGATTTAGAACAAAAAAACAAAAAAAAACAAATAAGTTGTCTTGTAAGTTTAGCTCTAAACGGATTTAGTAATTTGGTACAGCTGTATAGAGTTACTTGAAATCTATTTTTTTTTATTGTGTATTATGTTTTAATTATTCCATGTTTCATGATTTATACCACAATTCCAGGAGTTTGCAGGCTTTCTTAGATGTTAATAGTACAATAACTCTAACATTTGTACAGATAGCAACCCCAAATATATAGGCAACATTTTCCATGCCATAATAGAACTTGAGTTATTTAAAATTCCTTTCAAATTTGCTGTGCATCAGACTGTTCTCTACCATTGCACTGTTTTAGCTAAAATAGGTCAACCACAGTGCCCTCTATGGAATGGGTAAGGCTCTCTTCCTTCATACTCTCCTAGCACTATCCATGTCACTACTTCGCATTTGTTCACCTGTCTATTTTCTCCCTAGTAGTGACTCAGGATGTAGCTAAAATGCTGGCTGTTGAGATCCCGGCGTTCAGGATACCGACGCCGGAATACCACCAGCCGACAATACTGCAAGCCAGATTCCCAGCGCAACATGGCTATCCCCACTTGTGGGTGTCCACGACACCCATAGAGTGGGAATAGATCCTGTAGTGAGCACAGCGAGCCACCGAGCTCGCAAGGGGACTCTTAGCGCTCGCCCCGCTGCCGGCATTCTGGTGGGCGGGATGCCGCTGTCGGGATATGGACAGCCGGTATTTCACTCGCTGGGATAATGTATCACACAGTGACTCTGATCCTGTCTGACTGCCCACTTAGGCAATTTAGATGCACTGTGGGCCTGATTCACGTTTGTAAATAAAGCAAAAAAAGCAGTAACTTAATGTCTGGGACAAACCATGTTGCAATGCAAGGGGAGCAAATACATTATATTTTTCTGTGCAGGGTAAATATTGTCTGCTTTTGCATGTAGCCCACAAATGAGAGCTTGATTTAGGCACTGGTAAGGTGTAATCTTTTAGGCTGCATTCTGCAGACATGTCCAAACCACTTTAAACACTGGGGTCGATTCAATTCAACAACAGTTGAATAGCGCCGGGAATTCGCTCCCGGCGCTATTCAATACAGCGATTAGTTACCCTCAATTGTCGGGAATTCTTCTCTCACCCCCGGGGGGTGAGAGAAGAAAACCGACAAAAGGGCGGCCGGCGCGAAGCTGATTCTGTTGGGAATCAGCATCGCCGCGGGTAGTTAAGTCGGAGAATGCCCGTTCTCCCGACAAAACAACCTGTTCAGTCCGCGAGAACGGGCATTCGCCGACTTAACTTTAGCTGAATTGAATGGCGTCGGGAACTACTTCCTGGCGCTATTCAACTGTCTCTGAATTGAATCGACCCGCCTGTCTTTTAATATAGGATTCAATTATGGCTTGGTCTTGGCATAATTTTCAGTTGTTTTAATTTCGCCAGCAGTCTTAGTTTTGCCTGTAGTAAGTTTCGTAAGCATCTCATTTGGAAACATTCCAGCCTTGTTAGGTCGTTTTTTAAGGATTGTCCATGATTCTGAACCATAAAGTAATATTGTTCTAACCGATGCAGTGAATACCTTTAATTTTTGTGGCAATGGAAATGTCCTGTTGGTTCCAGAGGCCTTTTTTCAGGGATGCAAAGGCAGCTGTGGCACAACCTATACAACTTGTGATGTAGCTTGTAGTAGCAATTTGTTGAACATTGATAGTTGAACCCAGGTATTTAAAGGTATCCACTTGTTCAATGATGTTTTCATCTAGGTTTAGCTGCACAGATGTAATTCTAACAAAATATACTTGTTTTTCCCCGCATTTAATTGTAAGCCAAGCTTTGCTGCATTTGTTCTGAGCTTTTTTAGGATGTTTTCGGCACCCTGCATGTTTTCGGCTAGGAAGATGATATCATCGTGTAGAGTAGATCTGTGAGGGCTGTATGTTTGCCAGTAACAGTGCCCATTTTATTTATAAAAGTTTTTCTTAGACTCTTGTCCTAGCTATACAACCTTGCTTGACGCCAGTGGAGATTGTGGATGGTTGGCACCTTTGGCCTGCATATTTCACTTTGTTTAATCTGTTGTTGTAGAGCGTTGAAGCACTTTAAGGATGTAATGTGGGGTGTTCTCCGCCTTGAGGGCACATCAAACAGATTCTTGGTCCACACTGTCAGGCACATTTAAAGTCAACAAAAACTAGTAAAAGTTCTTTCTTTGATTGTAGGTGTGATTCAAGTGTTTGCCTGATTAGCAAATATATAGGACCTTATGTCCATCCACTTTATATCTCTCGAAGGATTAGTATATAGGCGTCTTTTCTACATGCCTTTTTTTAGTGGGATAGCTGCCACTGTAATTGAAGAAAATGTGCATTACAGGTTCTAGGGGAGATTTACCATGCCTGGGAGAGAGTCAGAGAGAGAAAGTGGAGAAGTTGCCCAAAGCAACTAATTAGCCTCTGTCATTTATCTAGCACAGTCTTTGCTATGACCGTTAGGGTTAATTCAATTGTTTGCGCTGGTGGCTGTCAGTGCCGGGCTCCTGACAGAGCAATTTAGTCGTTGCTCCGTTCGGGCGAGAACATTTGCCAGTGCCGGTATTTCTGCTCATAGTCCCCCATGTTGATGAGCAGAAATGTGTGAGAAGTGACCCATTTGTGGCTCCCAAATGGCACTTTTCGCATTGTGCCCTGCACGTTAGTAAAGGTTTAGCTGTTTTATGCAGCTTAATCCGGCACTGCAAGGTAGAGTGTTAAAAGAATTGAATAGCGCCCTCCCAATCTCCCATCACTTTAGAAGACATCCACTCTTCTAAATCAGTACGGAAACGGCCACATTTTGTGGCAGCCCAAACCTGCACAAAACTGCTCGCTACCCAATAGTGTAGGGAGCGCTTCAGTGCGAATGCAGGATTCGGCCAGGCTGGCAAGGGGTGTGAGATGCATTGCCATTGCTGATGATCAGACACTGCAGGAAAGTCAATTTGCACCTATTGCCCACAATTGAATTCACCTCCTTAGAGGTTGATTGTTGCCTTGGGCAACTTGTCCATTTTATCTCCTCCCAAGGACAGATTAAGAAATTGGAAGTCTCCAATTAGGTTAAGTAGTCTGTGATTACTCACCTTCAGAAGCAGTGTCTTCTCCTCCAGCATCAGGATCTGGGTTTTCTGCAGCAGGGTGAGTGAGACACTGCCACCACTTTTGTTTTCTAAATTAGATGCCACGGGTATAGGGAGCACACATACCTGTGGTAATCCCAAAACTGGGTGCGAGGTATGTTTCAGTAAATTAGTTAGGCAGTTAATCAAGGTGTACACAGTGTAACATGGCATATTGGGCTCCATTTCAATTTTGAGAGTTGAATAGTGCCAGGAATTAGCTCCCGGGGCTATTCAATACAGCACAATGGTAAGTTGGAGAATGCCCGTTCTCCCGAAGTAAACAGGATGTTTTGTTGGGAGAACTGGTGTTCTCCGACTTAAGTGCCCAGTCCGATGCTGTTTCTGTCGCGCTAAAGGCAGAAATCAGCATCACTCTGGCACTTTTGTTGTATTTCTGCTCGTACAGCTCCAGGGGTGCGAGAAGAAATCCCGTTGTCGGGTGTCACAGGGCGCTGTATTGAATAGCCCCGGGAGCTAACTCCCTGCGCTATTCAACTCTCTTAGATTTGAATCGAGCCCATAAACAGCGGAAAGTACTCGCTGTTACTGCTGTACTTTAAATAGAATTAGTCACCTACCTTTCCTTTTAGTCAGCCATATGTTTCTGGTACTCTCTTGTGAGTCTCACAGGTGTGGAAGCAAATACTTATACCAAATATAACCCTACAGGGTTGCTGGGTTATCTACATCTGTGTAAGTATTGCTGTTCATTCGCACATGTGACACTACTGTGACAGTATCCCGTGTTAAGACAACTTTAATATATCTGTAATTTTTCCTCATGTCATTTTTTGCTTGCTAAAACTATTAATGGTATTGTTAAAAGTAATTTTTGTCCTATCTCTGACAAATAGAAGGTGGTGGAACTTCTATTTGAATCCCATCATTTTGTGTGAGTTCTGTAGTAGATCTTTGTCATTGTTCTGAGGGCTCATGTATCATTAAACAGAACATGGCGTACCTCTGCTGCCACTCAAATCTGCAACGTTTCAATTACATCTTCCAACGCAGGGGAAAATCGCTTCTAACAACAGGACTGGGCACAGTTCAGTTGAGGCCATTCATATGGCTCTTCTCCAAACTGTAATCCTACCACATAGATCAGTGGCTTAACACCTCAAACGAAAGTCAAATACAAAGCACACTTTGTGTATAAAATAATGGCTGAAACCAGCTGTTTTTCTTTCTTTTTGTCATAATCATCTGTTGCGTACATCTGAAAACTAATGTGGTATGTGTTATATACTATTAATCTGTTTCTTTTAATAAAGTAATGGATGCAGCAGGGAGAGACAGACTTGAGCTGTGAACACTGGATTAAAGCCTATTATTCACACTGAGATTAGTCCATCAGATACTGTGTATTGTCTGTAAAAGCGTAAAACACTTTTGTAATAAAAACAGCACAAGTGATTTAAAATGGATCTATATTAATAGCCGCCAACTGATTAGTAAAACACTGCAACGGTTAAAGTCTCAGTGGACACACAATCACTCTACTGTTATGTGTTGGCTTAAGCTGGGCACAACCAATACACTCTGCTGTAAAATATATCGTTCTGATGCAGATTGGAATGATATATCGCACGCATCGTATAATATGTATCCCCAATCTGATGTACCCTGCCACCACTCATTTGGATTTAATTAAGCATGATCCGAATAGCGCCGGTAAGGCGATCCCAGAGCAATTCAACTGTCCCCTTCGCGCCCTGCACTTAGTCGGGAGATTCCCGTTTAGCGCACCTTAAACCAGGTGTTTAGTTACACTAACAGGCATTTTCTGACTTTAGTGCCTGCAGTGATGCTGTTTTCACCATGCTAAAAGCAGAAAACAGCATCGCAGCACTAGTTTATTCAGATCGAATCCTCTAGTCAGGCTTAACAGCACAGTCAGTTGAATAGCTTCGGGACCTCCTTCCCAGTGCTATTCACATCGCCTCGAATTGAATCTAGCCCATTGAATAGTCCCATTGGATGGCCGATGCAGAGTTACATGCAGCATGTAATGTAACATCACACCATTGTACGACGGATGCAATGTATCATTATATTGCATCACCACATTGCTGGGTCACACACTTTTTTTGGGGGTAATTTCTTGAAAATAGTTGATTATCTGTGTTGTTGTATTTGCATAACAATTACATAACACACAGGTTCGCAAGCTCTGTCCTCAGAACATTTCATGTTTTCTTGGTCCCCTCACAGAATCACAAGTGAAATAATTAGCTCCATGTGTGGTTCTTTTAAAATGTGTCAGTGAGTAATGCATACACCTGCTTGGTGACCTGGAAAAATTGCTTGTGGTCCTGAGGACTGAGTTTGAGATCCACTGACATCACATATACCAATAAACAGGTATTTTATATTTGTACTCTATTCAATTGTGCAGTATACACGGTCGAGCCACATTATTATTACCAGCAAATAGCCAGAGTAACTGCCGTGTGCAGCATGGACAGCAGCTAAGACGGGCTTGGAGTGACTCAGTAAGGTAATGGTAGGTCGGCACCGGTTCATTTTGACGGTGAGCTGCCCCACTGTAGCATGTCGGTCGGCCCTCACGCACCTTCGTAGCCGACTTTCACCTCTCATATCAGTAGCACGTGGTGCTCCGCAGTTTACACCTTCACCACAGCAGCATGTGAACAATTCACAAACTGTGCTGTTTCAGAAATACTGCCACCCGTGGCCCGAAAGCCGATAATCATCCCTTTTTGCAACGCTGTGATAAATCGCCCCTTTTACCTATGGCAGCAATGAGTGATGTGTGCAGACGGCCTATCACACAACTAATATACCCACCAAGCCAGCGCACGACACGTGACATACTTCATGGGCTATGTAATGCCAACGTCAAATGTAGGAGGTGGTCGTAATAATGTGACTCGATCGTATAATACCATTGGACAGATTGAGGTTGATTCGATTGCTTGTATTCCTGACCGCCACTAGATGGCGCCCAATAGAGCAATTCAATTGTTGCTCCATTCCGGCACGCATGCAGCCGGGGAGAGACATTTCAGCTTGCAGCCTCCTGAGGTGTGAAATGTGCGTAAATGCTGTGGATTGGGCTTTCAAATGGGAGTTTGAGTTCCCAAACCTATACTTTAGACTGGTTTAGCTGCTTTGCACGGCTAAACCCTTTACTACAATAGGAGCAACAATTGAATAGCCCTGGTGGGCGCCCAAAACGTTTGGGTGCCAGCAAAACTATTGAATCAACCCCATGGTTTTATATTACACTTGTAAAAAAAAGTCTGTGCAGCAATTCACATCTCTAGTAAAGAGAAGATCACTGATTACTCTTGTAGATGAGCAGATTTCACCGTAAATTAATAATTTTTCAGCCTATAAATGATGCTGATTTTAAAAACTGTACTATAAGAGATTTTCTGCAGCGGGGTACACTGGTATTCTACAGGGAATAACATTGGGGGTGTAGAGTTGGAACTTGATCCGAGGCACCAACAGGCTAAAGCTTTGACTGTTCCCAGGATGCATTGCACCGCCTCCTCTAGCACTGGAGCTCAGTTTGTAAGTTGGTGCCTGTAGTGCAGGTCACTAACAGGAGGGCCTACGCTAGGCAGCCCAGAAAAGAGCTTTTTAAGAAGACTTAAAGGGCCGCAGCACTTTCTATGTCATTCTGACATGCTGTGCTGCAGCTCCACCACCTCCCCCAACAGCGCTGCAAACTCCCGCGGCCTGGTTCCTAGGTACTTGTAGCGGAGGCGCACTGGACTTCAGGCACACACCGCTGACGCTCTCCTGGATCGCGTGTCTGCACATCAGGGAGGAGATAAGAGGGTCCCCCAGATGGGACCCGCCGGTAAATTGCAATCCGGTCGCAGTCCCAAGAGACGGACCGTGCCACTGGCGTGGACACTGTACTGCACAGGGACCTCACTATATTCACCAGGGCAGGGAGCACAGGTCGGATTTACTAAAATCCATTTACCATACAATGACACTGTTGACCACTCTATTCTCATACAAACACTACAATCCCCAGGTCTTAAAGACACCGCCCTTTCTTGGTTCCTATCCTCCTTCAGTGTTCGCTTCTCTGAATCTACCTGCTCTTCGCTACCTCTTTCAGTTGGAGTACCGCAAGGCTCAGTCTTGGGTCCTCTGCTTTTCTCTATCTATACCTCATCTCTTGGTAAACTAATCAGCTCTTTTTGATTTCAGTATCATCTGTACGCAGATGATTTTCAAATCTACCTATGCTTCCCTGACTTGTCCCTATCTGTACTGGACCGTGTCACTGAATGCCTTCCTGCCATTTCATCCTGGATGACATCTCGCCACCTCAAACTTAATATTTCAAAGACAGAGTTAATTATATTTCCACCGGCCAATAGTAGGTATCAACCTGATATCTCTATCACTGTTGAAAACTCAACTATCTACCCTACCCCACAAGCTCGCTGCCTAGGTGTCATCCTTGACTCTGATCTGTCCTTTGTTCCCCACATTCAATCTGTCTCAAGATCATGTTACATGCATCTAAAAAACATATCCAAAATACGACCATACTTTACACAAGACACTGCTAAAACTCTAATCCACGCTCTCATTATCTCCCGCATTGATTATTTTAATAGTCTCCTGACCGGTCTTCCCAAACATAGGGGTCAATTCTATTCGGCAACTTTAGAATAGCGCCGGGAATTAGCTCCCGACGCTATTCAATTCAGCTGCTAGTGACCCGCAATTGTCGGGAATTCTTCTCTCATCCCCGGGGGATGAGAGAAGAAACCCGACAAAAGTGCTGCCTCGCGGCCGGCGCGAGGCTGATTCTGTCGGGAATCAGCCTCGCGCCGGGGAGTTAAGTCGGGGAATGCCCGTTCTCCCGACAAAACTACCTGTTAAGTCGGCGAGAACGGGACATCGCCGACTTAACTGGAGCTGAATTGAATAGCGTCGGGAGCTAATTCCCGGCGCTATTCTTAAGTTGCCGAATAGAATCGACCCCATAGACTATCACCACTACAATCCATTCTGAATGCAGCTGCGAGGCTAATCTTCCTCGCTAGACGTTCATCGTCTGCAGATCTACTCTGTCAGTCCCTCCATTGGTTACCTGTATTCTACCGTATTCAATATAAAATACTTTTACTCAAACGCAAGGCCATTAACCAAACTACACCAACGTACATCACTTCACTTCACTTATCTCAAAATATTTCCCAACCCGACCTCTTCGCTCTTCACAAGATCTGCGTCTCTCATCCACACTCATTACTCGCTCCCACTCACGATTGCAGGACTTTCATTGGGCTGCACCCACTCTGTGGAATGCCCTACCACGTACAATAAGACTCTCCTCTAGTCTCCAAACCTTAAAGCGTTCCCTGAAAACTCACCTCTTCAGGCAAGCGTATCAAATTCCTGAACCTCCCACATAACTTTCATAAACCTTCCTATCAAACTGCATCCACTCTGCACAGTCCACACACATCCTCACATGTCTTCTCATCCTTCCTCTCGACCCCGGTTCATCATTGCTGTATGACCATATCATACAGCCCACCAAGAACCTTTGCAATCTGGTGGACAACTATGCAATAGATAGCACCTATCCTTGTGTGTCCATGCCTATTTCCCTATAGAGTGTAAGCTTGCGAGCAGGGCCTTCCTACCTCTGACTGTTTGTTATTACCCAGTTTTGTTATATCATTGTTATTTCCAATTGTAAAGCGCAACGGAATTTGCTGCGCTATATAAGAAACTGTTAATAAATAATAAATAAATATAGGCTCCATAGTACCCGGTGATAAGGCGCTGACCTGTAGCCCCTCTCCCAGCTCCGGGCGCCATCTACTGCTGGTGTTCCCGGCCTGGAGCTGCATTTCTCTCTCCCTCACTCCCTGACAGATTTTGGCGCCATCTTCACTACTAGCTGGGCTGATCCCTGGGACTGCAGGGCTCTGTCTCCTCTGTAAAGCCGCTTGTCTCATCAGCGCTGTGCATTTACAAGCACATAAGTATTCTACATGTCATTTTAGACAGTGTTAGTTAAAAACAAGTGTACTGCTATCTGAATATTTAGTACAAGTATTCTGTGATATACATCCAGTATCTACTGTGCATAGTTATATCTATACTCATACATATTTATATATGTAGCTTTATTAGTCCAGTGCAGTTTTATTGTTTATACGTAATAACTTCTGCATTGTACATGTGACTGAGTGTGCCTGTAGCTGTTGTGTGGGATTCTATCACATATTGCTATCACTATATTCTGTACCCTGAAGGGGCTAAGTGCGTCAGGGTCCTATATATATATATATATATACATATATATATATATATATATATAAAATAATATATATATATATATATATATTATAATATATATATATATTATAATATATATATATGTGTATGTAAATATATATATATATATATATATATATATGTGTGTAAATAATATAGTGTTACACAGAATATACAATTTGGTATTTTCACTGTGTTTCATACCGCTTAAATCCTCTATTTTGTGTCCTGTGTTTACTGTCACATAACATAGGGGGTTATTTGCAGGTATTGTGTTTGTCTGGCTTTATTGTACTGTTACGCCCCAAGGCTACATTCTTTATAATGTCTGCCACACAGGGCAGGATATCCGCGGACGCTTCTGCATTCTGCAGTATTGGCACCACGTATTTACCTGAGGGGGAAGTTTTAGCTGCCGGTTCAGGCACTGCAACACTCAAACTGCAACACCTGTGTCCAATCAGGACCCACCTTGGGCAGCGTTCTCAAGTCTGCTGATTACACTTGTGACATGTCTTACACTCCCCGTGGGACCTCCTGTGCCATTGCATCCACATATTGTCCCTGTAGTTAATCCGCCCTGGGCAGATACTCTACCCAATTACAACAATTAAATCCATCTTTGGTTAGACAAAAGTCTACCCCACGCTCCTCTGGGACCAAGTGGTCATCTAAATGAGCCATTTCTTCCTCACAGTCCACTAATATTTTGGATAATTCTTCTGATGAGGATAGGGAATATACTGATCCGTCAGACACTGATATAGTTGCTTCTTATAAGGTTGATGTTCCTGACCTAGTGGAGGTTATTAAGCTAATTCTTCAAATAGATGATGACATTGAGCCTTCTACTGCTTCTAAAAAACCTGATAAGGTCAAACATCAGAAGGTTGCTAAAGTAGTCTTACCACATTCTGACCATTTCTTTGACATATGTCCGGAATCCTGGTAGTCTCCAGGAAAGAAATGTTCCCTGTCTAAAAATATGCTAGCTTGTTAGCCTATCCCTGCGGAGTTGAGTAACAAGTGGGAAACTCCACCGCCGGTGGACTCTCATGTCGCCCGTCTTGTGGTGTCATCTACTCTTCCTGTCACCACTGTCACCTCACTGAAGGAACAGACGGATAAGCATGTGGAGGGATGCCTGAAGTCTATTTACTCCCTTACTGGTGCTGTACATAGACCCACTATTGCAGCCTCCTGGGCCGCGAAAGGTATTGAAGCATGGGTTCAGGCAATTGAGGATGAGCTGCCTCAGGATATTTCTGACACTGCCAGACAATATCTGTATTATATTACCACAGCCTCCCACTATATTCAGGAGGTGGCCTCTGATGCAGGTGTAATGGCGGCCAAGGCATCTACTACGTCTGTCCTGGCTCGTCGAATTATGTGGTTGAGGTCTTGGAAGGTGGACCTGGACTCCAAAAGACCTTGGAGGTGCTCCCTTTAAAGACCACTTCAGGCGCCTGGGTGCAGGAATTTGTCTCTCACGGGTACACAATCTCTTTCAAGAGACGTCCCCCTCGCCAGTTTTGCACAACGGCTATCCCTGCGGATCTGTTAAAAGCGCAAGCGCTACACTTAGTTGTACAAACCCTCCTGGATACACCTGGATATAGGAGTGGTAGTGCCTGGTACCTCTATCTCAGAAAGTCAGCGGATACTATTCGACCCTGTTTCTAGTTCTGAAGCCAAATGGGTCCTTCCGGCCTATACTCAACCTCAAATCATTGAACAAGTTTGAGAGTATCCAAATTCCGTATGGAAACTCTGTGCTCTATAGTGTTGGCCATGGAACCCGAAGACTATATGGTGTACCTGGACATACAGGATGCTTACCTGCACATAACTAGTGCCATGTCTCATGAGCAATATCTGCGGTTTGCTATTGGCATCCTACATTATCAATTCCAGGCACTGCCTTTTAAATTGGCCACGGCCCCTCGGATCTTCGCCAAGGTCATGGCCGTGATGACGGCTCTTCTCCGCTGTCAGGGAATCAGGATCCTGCCATATCTGGACGACTTGCTGATCCTGGCGAACTCCCAAGAGGTTCTCCTCAGTCATCTGGAACTGACGGTCCAATTCCTACAAGCCCACGGGTGGCTAGTCAACTGGAAAAAGTCCTCGCTGGTCCCTGATCAGAGCATGGTGCACATAGGGGCACTACTGGACACACACAACCAACAATTGTTTTTGTCTCCAGAGAATGTCATGAAACTTCAGGACAGGATCAGATATTTCCTCTCTCGCCGAGGAGTGTCCATACGCTCGGCGATGCAAGTACTAGGCCTCATGGTGTCGGCTTTCGACATGGTAGAGTATGCTCAATTTCATTCCTGCCCTCTGCAGAAGTTAATCCTTTCCAAGTGGGTGGCCTGCCTCAACAGATCAGGTCTCAAATGATCTCCTTGACTCCGAAGGTTTGTCTGTCACTGTGCTGGTGGCTAAAGGACCAACAGTTGAGGCGGGCCGTCCGTTCTGGATCTCCAGCTGAGTCCTCCTGACAACGGATGCCAGTCTGCGGGGTTGGGGTGCGGTGCTGGAGCAACACTCTCTCCAGGGTCTGTGGACCAGGGAGGAATTTCTCCTCCGATAAACATTCTGGAATTGCGGGCATTGTTCAATGCGTTGACACTGGCCCTGCCTCGACAAGCCTGCCTGTTCAAGTACAATCAGACAACGCCACCACGGTGGCTTACATAAATCATCAAGGCGTCACTCCAAGCCGCAATGCAATGCTGGAAGTATCAAAGATCCTCCGTTGGGCGAAACGCCATCTGCCAGCAGTATCAGCAGTGTTCATTCCCGGAGTCCTCAACTGGGAAGTGGATTTCTTCAGTCGTCAGGACGTTCACGCTGGAGAGTGGAGTCTTCTTCCGGAAGTCTTTCAACTCCTAGTGGACAAGAGGGGCCTACCTGATGTAGACCTGATGGCTTCTCGAACAATCACAAGGTTCCGGTCTTCGGATCAAGGACAAGGAATCCTCAAGCAGCGTTTGTGGACGCACTGACAATTCCATGGATCTTTCGGCTGCCATACGTGTCACTCCTGCCCAGGGTACTGCGGAAGTTCAAGCAAGAAAGAGGAATACTACTTCTAGTCGCTCCAGCATGGCCCAGATGGCATTGGTTTCAGACCTGCAGGGTCTATCGATGGAGCGTCCTCTTCTACTTCCTCAGCGCCCAGACCTCCATTCAGTGCCCTTGTGTCTACCTGAACCTGGCCAAACTGGCTTTGACGGCATGGCTCGTGAAGCTTCACTCCTGTGGGCCAAGGGATTCTCTGAGGCGGTTATTCAAACTATGTTGAAAGCCCGTAATCCGGCTTCTGCACAGATTTATCATAGGGTCTGGAGTTCTTACTTAACCTGGTGTGCTGGTAAGAATTATGATGCCTATACTTTAAAAACTTCCAGACTTTTGCCTTTTTTGCAACAGGGCCTAGACTTATGCCTTCGTCTGACCTCCCTCAAGGTTCATATTTCTGCCTTGTCTGTGGTTTCAGAGGACAATTGTGTCTCTCCCTGACGTTCATACATTCACTCAGTGTTTTTTACGGATTCAGCCTCCCTATGTCCCTCCTGTGGCTCCATGGGATCTGTCTGTTGTTTTGAATGCCCTACAAGAGTCTCCATTTATTTATTACCAGTTATTTATATAGCGCACACATATTCCGCAGCGCTGTACAGTCCCTGCCCCAGTGGAGCTTACAATCTATATTCCCTACCACATGTACAAGCACACACATACACGCTAGGGTTAATTTTGTAAGGAGCCAATTAACCTACCAGTATATTTTTGGATTGTGGGAGGAAACCGGAGTACCCGGAGGAAACCCACGCAAGTATGGGGAGAATATACAAACTCCACACAGTTAGGGCCGTAGTGGGAATAGAACCCATGACCTCAGTGCTGTGAGGCAGTAATGCTAACCATTATACCATCCGTACTGCTCCATTTAAACCTATTGAGTCTGTGTACCTTAAATGCCTTACGCTCAAGGTTGTTTTTCTTTTGGCTATTGCCTCTGCTAGGAGGGTGTCGGACTTAGGCGCTTTGTCCTGTCATCCGCCCTTTCTGATTTTTCACCAAGAGCGGGCAGTTCTTAGAACTCGTCCCGGTTATCTCCCTAAAGTGGTGTTATCTTTCCATCTTAACCAAGAGATTGTGGTTCCGGCTTTTATCTCTTCTGGTTTGTCCTCCAAAGAGTGGTCTTTGGATGTGGTACGGGCTCTCCGTATTTGCATGTAGAGGACTGCCTCTATCAGGAGGTTAGATTCCCTTTTCGTACTTTTTGTTTTTCACAAACGTGGCTGGCCTACGAATAAGCAAACCTTTGCCAGATGGATTAGAATGGTGATTGCACAAGCATATGCACAGGCTGGTCTTCCAGCTCCTGCTGCTATCAAAGCCCATTCTACTCTGTCTGTTGGACCTTCTTGGGCGGCCCACCGAGTCTCGTCCGCTGAACAATTGTGCAAGGCGGCTACGTGGTTCTCAGTGAACACGTCCATCAGGTTCTGTGCCTTTAATACTTCCGCCTCCCAGGATGCTTCCTTTGGACGCCGGGTTCTTGTACCCGCTACAGTGCTTCCCCTCCCATGAGGAACTGCTTTAGGACATCCCCGATGTTATTCCCTGTGGAATACCAGTGTACCAAGCTGCAGAAAAGGAGATTTATGGTAGACTTACCATGGTTAAATCTCTTTCTGCGAGGTACACTGGATTCCACAGTGCGCCCACCAACTTACAAACTGAGCTCCAGTGCCTGGAGGCGGGGCTAGAGTAGGCGGTGCAATGCATCCTGGTAACAGTCAAAGCTTTAGCCTGTTGTTGCCTCGGATCAAGCTCCAACTCTACTCCCCCGATGTTATTCCCTGTGGAATCCAGTGTACCTCGCAGAAATCGATTTAACCATGGTAAGTCTACCATAAATCTCCTTTTTGGAGGTACAGATTGTAATTGATTTGTTTCAGCTAGGAGGTAGCTTGCCTTAAGCAGGTGTTAACAATTTCCCTTATGCTTTTAATTCAGGCCTGTATACCTTAATAAAGAAAAGTGATGTAGGAACATACTGTACCCTTTAACAATTTACTGCACAAATAAGTCCTTAACAAGCAAACCTGGCAGCTAATCAGGGAGCGCCTTGCTCAGAAAGCTTTTTGTTTTCAGTAATGATACTCTATCCTATGTTTCCCTTCACTGGCTCATTGACATAAGAGTAAGTGATCCGATCTAGAGACCCTTAAAAATATATGGCAAGGGGGAGCTAGGAAAGGTGTTCTAGCCATTACTTCAGAGAATGGAGAGAAATGTATGATGAAGAAATGATGGCCTGTCAGGAAGGTCAGAACATTACTCTGTTTTACACAGTGTGAATCTGCCGCCTGCACACTGAGATGATTGTATGAATATATTGCAAACTAGGCTAATTAATCCAAATGCTGAGGAACAGTGTTATCACTGAGATCTGGTGCTTCAGCAGATCACCATGGTCTGTTTTGCCTTTTAGCGTTGCGGAGTTGTGACCGTGTATGCTGCATTGTACCTGTATTTTATTACAGGTTTAGAACAATTTCTCCGAAAGGAGGCTGGTACTCACTAGTGGTGATTGGCATGTGTTTGTAAGTAATGCTCACGGTTGTCAATCGGTATATTCAACTGACCTCTTGCAGTAAATGCAAATAAATATTTCTCCTGCAATGCAAACACTTTCAGCTGCAAGTAGGTTTGGGGTCACTGGAGCCAGTGGGTTCCATTTTGTTAACTCTTTAATTTATTTTACTTTCAAAAAACCCTCCTAATACCCCTTTCACATCGCACAAATAACCCGGTATCGACCCGGTATATTGCCGGGTCAACGCGGGTCACTGTGAGATTTGAAAGGGGCCATGGAGGAGACCCAGGATTTCAACCCGAGTTATAAGAAGAGTTATTCCCGGGTTGAATACCGGGTCAGTTGCACTGTGAATGGGTTCCTGGGTTGATGCGACCTGGTACCCGTTCACTACATAGGGAGAGGTGGCGCGGAGATGAGCTCATCTCTCAGCGTTGCCTTGGCCCCCGCTGCCGGCTCCACCCCCCACCGCTATGGCAACCTGACACAGCATATTGCCGGGTCGGAAAGCCTGCTGTTAGGGTTCAATGCCGGATCCCACCCAGGAAGGACCCGTTTCCAGTTCTCGGGTGGGATCCGGCATTGGAGATGTGAAAGGGGTATAAAAGATTGATTTGTGTTGATAGTGGGTAAAGGGCCTGAACACCCAACAGTTGGTGTGGCTATGTACCTTTTTTTCTCAGTTGTAAAAGGTTATATTTGATTACATAATTTAAATGTATTGTACAGAAAATCAACATACAGTTAACTGACCAATATGCAATCTAAACAGTAGTCCTCATCAAAAGTGGAAAACGGGCTATGTTGGGGATTTGTTTGTCCCTCCCAGGCTCTAGGAAGAGGATAGCAGAGTGTAGATATTTGCAGAATGAACTTGTGTATGGAATGATTCTTGCTATAGTACATCTTGCTATTTTAAGTCACCCCCGGAGGATGCACAGCTAATCAGTACTCTGTTAATTATTTGATTTTTAAACTCACATTTGAGGCTAGGTTCAGGGACGAATGTTTCATATTCTTGAAGAGTAGCAAATAAATAGATTGAATCTATACAGCCATTGCCTGGCATATTCACTGGAAACAGAAAGGTCAGCATTTATTTTCACTGATTTATTGGTCACTTCCCCTTGTTTGTGCACATCTAGGACCTTGATAAACACCTAGAAAATCTGAGATGCATTTTGTTATTATGAATAGCAAAAGATATGTACCGATGTTTAACACACAGCTAGTAAAAGCAATTGTCCTTTGAAATATCTGCCATAAACGTGATCAGAATCTCTGGGTTTAACAACTCCACGCTTTTTGTAAATAAATTTCTTATAATTATTATTATCCTTTATATTGCGCCACAAGGTATCCGCAGCGCCCAATTACAGAGTATGTAAACAGAATAATCAAAACAGGAAAATGGTGACTTACACTTGAAGACAATATAGTACAAGTACAGGGTAAATAAACATAGCTACATCCACAGATGACACTGATATTAAGGTGGTAGAAAACCGCGGGATTTGGTGCCGTTGAAGATGGTTTAAGTAAGTGAAATATAAGCACACGAGGGTTGAGGGCCCTGCTTGTGAGAGCTTACATTCTTAGGGGGGAATTCAAATGTTTGAAAATTTGGCTGGGTGTCTGTTTTTTCCTGTCTATTAGATCGGAAAAAACAGACACCCAACTGACTTTTCAAACAATTGAATATCCCCCTTAGATTGCATTTGGCAAATTACAGGCAACCAATTAAGAGAATTTTAGAGTGGATCAGCAGTAAATTAATATTTTGTAAGGAATATTATTCTGGCTGCTGATTTTAAAATAAATTATATGGGTAAATGTATTGTTATGTGAAGACCTTTAAGAAGGTATTTGTAATAGGGCAGTCCGAAACACAGACTGTGGGGGATATCCAATTAACCCCGGTAATTTACCGGGGCTAATTGTCCCTCCGGGGGCTAGCTAATAAGCCCCAATAAACCACAGCACACACCGGCTTATCTGGGATTTTGTTTCACCTGCCTTCGGCAGGCGAAGCAGAATCCCCGGAAACAGCCGAAAACAGGGCTGTTTCACACGAAAACACACAGGTTTCACTGAGCCTGTGTGTTTTTCGGAGAATGTTTTTTTTTTTTTTTATACAGGCGATCCATCTGAATAGCCTGTAAATAAAAAATCGGTGAAATGTTGGAAAAAAGTCCGTAAACGGCCGAAAACAGCCCTTTTTTACGGACCTGATGTTTTACCGGGGATAATTGGATATCCCCCTGTGCGTGTTATTCAGGTTTGTTAGCAAATCCAAAAAATTTGCTATTTTGGCAAAACCATGTTGCACTGCAGGTGGGACAGATGTAACGTGCAGAGAGCGTTAGATTTGGGCGGGTTATATAGTTTCTGTGCATGGTAAATGTTATTGTTTAATTTCTACACTGCAATTTAGATTTCAGTTTGAACAAATCCCACCCAAATCTAACTCTAGCTCTGCACAAGTTACATCTGCCCACCTGCAGTGCACATGGTTTTGACCAAGTCCGGTAGACTCTTTCGGGATCCCGGTGCCGGTGTGTATGTTGTACGTGTTATATACATTGTATGCCGGCATTCCGAGACGTGTCTTGATTCCTGTGTCTGCATTTTGACAGACGGTATCCTGACCGTTGGGATCCTAACTGGATCCCGCACATTTACCATCTTTGTATGAACAAGCTGTATTTGTCCCAGTTTGGTTGCAAACCCCACACTTCAGCGAGTGTAGTACGGTATGCCGGCGCTCGGGCTCCCGGCGACCAGCATGCCGGCAGTCCGACCGCCGGCATACCGACAGCGGGCGAGCGCAAAGGAGCCCCTTGCGGGCTCGCTGCGCTTGCCACGCTGCGGGCACGGTGGTGCGCTACGCGCGCCACACTATTTTATTCTCCCTCCAGGGGGGTTGTGGACCCCCACGAGGGAGAATAGCTGTCGGTATGCCGGGTGTCGGGATTCCGGCGCCGGTATACAGTGCGCCGGAATCCCGACATTCGGCATACTGAAGACCACCCCACTTCAGCCGGGGTTAGAATACAATAGCCACATTTTGTGCTGCAGCTAATACATTCTGATTTTGACCATAGAAGATTATCCTGAACTAACGAACTCTGTGACCTGATTTAAAAAAATAAAAATAAATAAATAATTATTATTATTATTATTTTATCCCCCGTTCACTCTAAATCAATTAAGATTGCAAGTTCAGTAATTTTGGTAATTGTTGTGCAGTTCAGTGTAATCTTTTCACATAACTCTCTGATGATGTGACATGGCAGCAGATGCATGTCTGGAAAGGTTACATAACGTACTCTTGTCTTTCAGTAATTATTGTGGTGAAAATATTTTGCCTTAATGGCCAACAGAATGTGGCTATAACTGATCCGTGTGTTTTGACCTACATATCCCACAGCAACTCACATTGACTAATTCCCACAGCTGCACGCTCACTGAAATGGCTGTAATCTTTTCTAAACACTGGGAGATTTCCTGTATGTCTAGTGACACCACCTTTATTTAGTCTATATATTAGGTCAGTCACACATAATTCCCCCATTATTCCCCAGACAACCAACAGAACAGGCTGTGTAGAATTTACAACACACTTTGCTTATATCCATCATTGCTAATTCAGGGTTCTTCTCATAGGGCCTTTGACCTCTCTATTTTCATAAAATAATTGAATTGTAT
This sequence comes from Pseudophryne corroboree, assembly GCF_028390025.1. Taxonomy (NCBI): domain Eukaryota; kingdom Metazoa; phylum Chordata; class Amphibia; order Anura; family Myobatrachidae; genus Pseudophryne; species Pseudophryne corroboree. The sequence continues at coordinate 346,735,830 of NC_086444.1, forward strand.
ATTTAACAAAAAAACATGTAATATTTCAGTAAACCTGTTGGAAAAATACATTTTCTAGGTTGTAATGTTTGGGTTTTTTTTGTGCTTGTTAGATATTTCTCCATTTTGTGTTCAGTTTTTTATGTATATTTTTATTTGATATTTTTGTTGCATATTCTAGTTGTAGCAGATTTCTGATATGAGTGTCCTGATGGCCTTCAACAGCACTTCAACCAGCGAGATTAGCAAAACAATTTGTGTTTTTCAGAATACATTTAGCTCTATTAACATTGCAGCTTTAAGTTACACATCATCTTGTCAGTGGCTATGGGGGTAATTCCAAGTTGATCGCAGCAGGGTTTTTGTTAGCAATTGGGCAAAACCATGTGCACTGCAGGGGAGGCAGATATAACATGTGCAGAGAGAGTTAGATTTGGGTGGGGTGTGTTCAATCTGCAATCTAATTTGCAGTGTAAAAATAAAGCAGCCAGTATTTACCCTGCACAGAAAAAAAATAACCACCCAAATCTAACACTCTCTGCAAATGTTATATCTGCCTCCCCTGCAGTGCACATGGTTTTGCCCAATTGCTATCAAAAATCCTGCTGCGATCAACTTGGAATTACCCCCTATGTTTTATTCTGTGTTCTGAGATGTTTGTTTATCGTTACTTCCAGCACTGATACCATCCAATACTCAGGAGTACTTCTAATGAGTTTCAGGAGACATGTCAGATATATGGCAGCCACTCTGGTCATTCAAAAGATCTTGACTTCTTAATTGGGAGTATTTGTAAGGTCTGAAATGCCATGAAATGTGATTTTTTATTTTTTCCATGCGTTTTTATTGGCTGCACTTGGAAGATGCACACACCGTGTGCACTTGCCTTCCAGAGACCATTTATTGCAGCTACCCTTTCCTCACACACGTACACACACACTTTAATTTTATCTGTAAAGTGTAGTTTAGGTTATGATGGATTACATGCCTGCTTTTTAAAGAAATTTTCACTTTATATGCAGCTTTTCCCCCCCAAAACGTACAGTAAGGACATAGATGCATTACTCTAGTTTCTGAACAATTCCACTGTGACTGCTGTTATACTGCAAACATATCTGTAAGCTCTCCTCCACAAGTGGCAACACCTAGGGGTCGATTTATGTGACTGCGAAATGAATAGCGCCGGGAAGGAGGTCCTGCCGCAAATCAATTCAGTGTGCTGCTTTTTTCGAGAATGCCCGTACTTGCGCCTTAACCACTTAACTGACTATTTCCCCCACCCCCACCCCAAAAAAAAAACACTCAGAAAATGTAGGAGGAGATATATGTATTTTTTTGATATTTGCAAAACATCGTTCTCTCCCTCTAAACATCGGTTATCACCATCGGAACAATGTGACCATCGGAAACATCGCGACCATGGCAGCTTTAATTTTAAAAGCCAGGACAACCACCATGTACACGAAGGGGGGGTGTTGGAGGTCAGGGGCAAGGGCACAAAACAGCATTGCGACACTAGTTTTGTTGGATTACTGCTCGCACCTCCAAAGTGATGCGAGCAGAAATCCACTAGTAGGCTAAACCACCACTCTGAATTGAATAGCGCCAGGACCACCTTCCCTGCACTATTCACTTTGCAATCAGTTGAATGGACCTCCTAGTATCTACATGTTATATATTTGTGTGACTATTCGGAATATGGGTCGACCATGAAAAAGTCGCCAGTCATGAGGTTGACCACTAATGGTCGACATGGTCAACATGTCGACATGGCCTTTAGGTCGGCATGTAAAAGGTCAACAGTGCTTATAATTGATAGGTACAAATGGTCAACACAGCTTTTTAAAAAAAATAATTTTCATCAACTTTTTCATACTTTACCATCCACGTGGACCGCGATTGTGCTGAGGTACCTTGCCTGAAACATGGCGAGCGAAGCGGTACACTAATTGGGGTTCCACGTGCTTTCACAGCGAAAATGACACAAAAAAAACTTAAAATGCTGCATCAACCTTTTCATGTGTTGATGTTGTCGACCTTTCCTACTGTCTGCCTTTTTCATGTCAACCTAATGACCCTGTTGACGTTTCACCCTAATGCATGTCGACCATTAGTGGTCAACCAAATGACTATATATTTTGCTTGTAGATGAAATTATACACACCCATTTATTTGTGTGATGGACAACAGGAAACTGGTCCCTGCTATCTATCACATCACTTCAATATCTTCTTTCAGAATGTAACTTATTGTTCAGTATGATTTGATTATACAAGTCTACAAAGCTCTTATTTTCCCAACAAAAGATATACAACACTTTTGATTGGTGTCTGGATCTTGAACAGGGACTGATGTAGAATCTGACATAAGTCCGCTGCAATTGCGCCTGCAGTGTTTGCCTGTATGCAGAGTTGTATAAATCTGTGTGACTGCACTCCCTGTATCTGTATGCTGGGTTCACACTTGCACCAGCCCTTTCATTGGTGCAATAAATGTGTCTGAAAACAAACCTATTCTGCTTATGCATAGCTCTGCATCCCCTCTATGATTAGCCTGCATGCAAATGCCCTATTACCAGCCGCAAGTGGAGATGCACCTCGTCTGCATACTACTGTGAGTCTCCCATATAGGACCATAACCAGAGGTGGGTGAGCGGTGCACTACCCATGACGCAATGCCTGGAACAGCACCCTGCAGCATAGAAAGCCATTACATGTAGCATACTTAGTATTCCGCGGACACTCTGCTACTTCCCTGTCCTGGCGGCTCCATTTTTGCTATATGCCCAGGCACTGTGGGTTCAAAGGCGCTAAACAGCCCTTCTCGGCACACCAGGTCCTGTGTGCTTCCTCCGCACAAAACATCTTTCTTTCTCCAAATATGCATCTTATTCGCATAAATAAAACAACTCGAAGCAACAAAACTACTTTGATAGATTGCACTGATCAGTTAGATGTGCGGAATTTCTACATCTGTGTGCCAATGAGTCTGGATTCGTACAAGGAGTGCTACAATGCAGCAGCTGCGGCTTTTTCTCACGCCAAGTCCTATTGTGCTTCATCTGTGACTTTTACGTGTTTAAAATAAATTCCTGTGCATTTAGAGTCGCAGTCAGTGTCTCTAGTACTCTGAGTGCTATTTTGCTGCACTTGTGATGTGAATAAGTTGCAAAATGTAATGAAAGTTGCTGCGGCTCAGAATTCTTTTTACACAACCAAAGAACAACTAATTGAACCTCACACTAGGAGGTAATTGTAATAAGGTCCAAGTTGCCGGAGGTGCGGTATTTAGTCAGAGAATGGCTGTATTTTTAAGGCGACAATCATTTACACTGCAAAAACAGGTTGAACAAGAGAGCAAGAGCCAATATACCAGTGTCCAATGAGATTGTTGCAATGTTGTTGAATGTCATCAGTGTAGACATGATCCATAGCTTATTCAGCATATACCTTGGAGAGTACAGCACATACTTTACTAATGGTTCAGTATCTATGACTTTATTCATGCTGGAAAATCAATTGTCTGAAAAAATACATAGGGGCTGCAGGCAGTGACCATATCCATATTCAGATTTCCTAGGGAGTTGGTTAGTTATTTTTCTTTGGCTCTGAGTACTAATGCTAGTTATACTGTACCTGCTGTTGTATGAAGGCTTGTAGTGCATTATTCATAGTGCAGGCTTCTTCTCAGTTAAACAGATTTCGCTTTACCCCTAAGTAGGTACTCTCCAAGTCCTGTAATGCAGAAGCTGTCAATCTATGTCTTTCACTTAAGAGACCTAATAAGATGAATACAGACTGCAAGTTAAATTGTTTGATGGCTCTGCGTATATGGCGGTGTCCTGGCTGTAAAGCAAGCAGTTCTTACCAAATGACTGGCCGGTATGGTAAGTAAGGAGGGATTTTACATATTTCAGAAGAACTACTAGGGTGGGGGTATAATCATTAACAATTTGGTCCAATTATCAGTGTTCTCCCCAGAATTTTTTTCCAGCCGGGTGGCATCAAGAATTCGCTAGGTGGTGGCCTTGGCACATTTTAAACAGTGCCCATATAGTGACCAATTGTTTTGTTTACGCACATGCATTTTTCAAAAGCTCCCAGATACTGCCCAGTTGCTTTGTGGATGCAAATTAGATTTTTTCGCAGCTTCCAGATACCCCCACTTGCTGGCTTGATTGGCAAGTGGGGCAGTATCTAGGCTGATTATCAGCTATACAGAATGTCCCCCAGTAACAAACAAGTGAATTGTCCGAAAGTTGTGCCATTTTGACTTCAGTACTGCGCAGCTTTCGGATGCATCACTGTGCCGGGAGAGTATCTGTGCCAGGAGGGGTGAGTGTCGGTGCCAAGCAGCTGGGGATTTTTGCTAGGCGGACAACCAGAAAAATACAGTCTGAGGAGCACACTGCATTGTACTTGGTGACCCCTATCCGCAAGCCTGTCATACTGCTCTGACAGCACCCCTCCATCTTTCATACTGTTCTAACCGCACCCCCACCCTTAGGCCTGTGATATTGTTCTGACAGCATCCCCCATCTGTCATGCTGGTCTGACAACACTTCTCTCCCACCAGTCTGTCATACTGCTGCCCCCTCCCCCTGGCCATACCCCGTTACCCCTGGGTACTGGTCCTAACCCTTACTGGCCACCTGCAGGATTTCCCTCCTCAGCCTCCCCTGTATTCTATCTGCTCCATCCAGGCTCCGCTCGCTGTGCTGCCTGTACCCTCGAACTTCTGCAGCACTTTCTTCAGCTCTTGCTTCACCATGACACACTACTACATGTCTGCGGGCTGGGAGGAGGGGGTGGTGTGCCCGGGGGGGGGGGGGGGGTTGGGGGTGCCCAGGGGCCTTCTCCTCTTCAGACAGGAGCACAAGTAGTTCCTCAGCTGGGGCAAAAGCCGGACCCCGTCAATGCAGCCTGTGCAAGACTGGGGCAGCCTCTCCGCTGGCACTGGTCTTTCCGCTTGGGCCTCCTCTGTGCACTTTCCGGGCTCCACCAGCAGTGACATAGCTGCTGCTTGATTGTGTTGTGGACGCACCACTCTGCGGGCAGGGTTAGCCTGATACAGAATATACAGGTCCCGCTGCTCGGCCAGCCGCCTTCAGTCTAAGACCAGCTTCCCGGGGCAGTGCCACTTTCAGATGCGTCACTGTGCCAGGAAGGGGGAGTACTGGTGCCAAGTGGCAGGGGATTTTTTGCCAGGCAGAGTGCCCGAAAATAAAGCCCAGGAAGAACACTACGGGGACTATTCACGTAAGAAATGAAAACTGAATCGATACTTATCACTTTACATCCATCTGTCCGATGCGATATATAGCTGTAATAAGTAGCAGCTCATGTATACTTCCCATTCCAGCTAAGCGATGCATTATCCCGGGCTCCAGTGACGCTGTCTTCTCCAGACGGTCCCCTCTGTGGTGTGTAAAGTCAGCCAGAGGGTCCCTAAAGTATGGTGATGCGATTCAGCCATGGAGCTGGGGTACCACTGGAGAAGTCAAGAACTTCTCCAGGGTAACCTGCTCTGTGAATAGCATGAAGCAAAGAAAAGCGCTTTTCTCTGCTTTATGAATAGACCCCTACATCATGAAAAAATTCTGTCTTTTTTTTTTTAAACAATTTCTGACAGGATTACACTTAATATAGTGCTTTAGTACATTGTGATAAGCGTTTATGACTTCTTATTCCAGAATGTCAGATCATTACTGCTACAGTCACATTTCAGCTGATCTACTGTCTGCTGAATCCACTAGAGGTAGAATTTTTTACTGGCTCTCTGCTCTATTGTGGGGTAAAATATCATCGTAATTGTCGTGGTAGTTTAATAGTTCTTACTGCTGCATGAACCTATGGTTTTGTAGATCCTATATGAAAGCAATGCTTAGCTGTAATTTTGACTTTTATTTTATTATTAATTGAATAGAATATTTACAATAAGTATTATTAACATTATTGTCAGAAATTGTGATTAAATCAGACTTAGACAATTTAGACACCAAGGCTGAGGTGCAGCAGCTTTGCTACTAGGTATTGTTCACCAGCAAAGCCTTGATCCTGGACCCAGCCACCATTTCTTTGTCTCCATTATGTGGTCAATTCCCATTTTTTTTGTTTTGCCCCCAACATGTCCTACTGCATTTAAATCTCTCCCACAATAGTGTTTACCTCTACCACTTTTAGTTTGAGTGCTGGAAGACTTTTTTTTAGGCATCCTTTTTTGTTCAGTGGTTTCCTTTACTTAATCCCCAGTGGACCATTCTGAAATTAATCTAATATTACTACATTTTTATTATTAAAACAGTGGAGAGATTGCACAGGAAGGGGCCAATGAGTTTCATTCTACTGAAAGCCAGCAAGGGGTTGGTTCTGCCATGTAACTAGTAGTCTTTTTCATGGACGTGATGTGCAGATATAATTTTTGACCGCTGAGAGGCAATGTGCTCCATCCATTCCCAGTGTTAGTGGAGATGTGGCGGTTGAAACTGTATGGGTAATGAGTTTCATTTTGAGGTGGGTAGCAGAGGAAGAAAACCAAAGGGTCTTTAGGGATATGCATTTCCATTATGGAGTTAAGGAGTGTATGGGCCTGAATCCGAGTTGCAGCAGCCAGATCTACTACCTTATCCTGCTGCGATTTAGTTTACAGGTAGTACACATGGTTACTGTTCATTCTAGCACCCTGCACCTTTCAAAATCCATGCAGTTCCTCTTTCCTGCCAGGTATGTCGCTCTCTGCTCTGCTGCTTCTCAGCACACACAGGTCTATATCACAGCACTGAGTTACAGATCAGAGTGAGCGGAGAAGCACCACAGAGAGCGACAACCCAGGCAGGAAAGAGGAACTGCACAGGTTTTGAAAGGTGCAGGGTGCTAGAATGAACAGTACATGGTGTAATGTTTAGCATTACTGCCAGTGTTTCCTCCCACAGTCCAAAAATATACTGGTAGGTTAATTGGCTCCCAACAAAAAAAACAATAATTAACCCTTGTGTGTAAGTGTTTGCGTGTACATGGGCAGACTAGATGGGCCAAGTGGTTCTTAACTGCATGTTTCTGTGGGGGAATTCAGTTGTTTTATCGCGACCAATCTCCCATCTAAAGTGATGGGAGATTGCAGGGCGGTATGCAATTGCCCCCACTTATCGCACTGATCACGCCCATTAGAGACTGGTTTAGGCACGCAAAACACCTAAACCCAACTAAACTAATGGGCACGAGAGTGAAAAGACTCATTTGGGCGCACAAACGGTTCTCTTAATGCGCATTTCAGCTTGCAACCTTCGGAGGTATGGAGCGGACATGAACTTCTTGCGCCCTTCGGCAGCAACATTTGAAAAGCTACTGGCGGGCACTCGCGGATGCCGGGACCTGGGATAATATTTGAATCCGGCCCTTTGAGTTTCCCTAGGGCCTCAGGTGGGAAGCAGCACTGCCCCCCTCTGTTTTCTTGTCCACAACCACAGCCTGCATCATCATTAATGGCATTTACATACTGGATGCAAGAAATCCATCAGATACAGGTCTCTCTGTATATGTGCCTCAATAGTTACGTTCCCACGAGACTGATCTTGTGTGACCACAGCATTACCTTCTAGTTGCTGCCCGGAAATGCACAGTTCACAGACCTTGGACAAATCCCACCTGGGGCGGTGCACCTGTCAAACCGTATTGCAGGTGTCCTAAGGCAAGCTCAGGGAAGACAGAAACCTCCTGTGGACAGGGAATTTATACCTGAACAATGGTGAGTGTTCACATACAATTGATAGGTATCCTTGATAGGACACCTGAAATGAGAAACATCGCACATGAAATTGCCATTGGGTTTGTGATCCTATTGGGTAATTAAGATGGGAGAATTTTTCTCCTGAAAGCAAGTGCTCAGCCAGATAATAGTAAATAATCTGTCTGAGAAAAAGAGTTTATAAGCAGCAAATCCCAGTATTTATTTGTAAGAATTCATCATACTTGACCAGGTAGGCTACTTAATTTAAAACTAACCATGTATAATAGTTGCTTTGATTGGACCTGGGCCTTTTACTTATTGGCTCTTTGCTCTGCCCAGCCCCGCTACAATGGCCTATTTCCAGCGTTAACAGCACATTAGATGTCCCACCAAGAAGCTCTGCATGACTCTGCAGACTGATTCAGACACAGAGCAATTAGTACCACTGAGGAATGCAGGAGCGCACTAGGTTCTCAAGTATTTCAGATGCCTAACGAGGATCATTTTCACAGACCTGTGAACTCTGTGTGGTTTGTGCAGTAATCCTGAATGAAATCAGAAACTTGCTCCTCCTCATATGGATTAAATTACACTCTACTCTGTCCCATTACACTCGGAATGTTCTTGCCTTTCTGCCTCCTGGAAAACAACAATGTTTTCCATTGCACTGGCGTACAGGACATGCTCTGTTTGTGATTAAAATTACATTGCAAGGGTTCTCGTTTGGCACTCAAGAAGTAACATCTGCAAGTGAAACTGGAGCAGACAAAACTACTGATATCATGCAATAGGATTGTCACCTGGCATCACCTCGCCCTGCGCGTGCAGCCATGGAGTCTGGCCTTACTGCTAGTTTTCATGAATAAATGAGGATTTCTGTCTTCAGGGATTTAATGACAGAGTAAGGTGATTCAGATCTTATTGCTTGGAAAGATAGTTTCTCAGTCATGTGTTATAGTAAATTGCAAGTTTATCACTTAACTGGCATGGTCAGATTTCATGCAAATGCGGCGTCCCACCCTGTCCCCCCATTTTTGACGAGGAGAACCGTTCTGCAGATGTGCATAATATAATGTTTAAATATTTGAAAAAATACTTTTTCAACTTTATTAAATAAAATACATTTAAAAAATCGTCAGTTTAGTGGTTAACTAGTAAAATTAAGACAGTAATAAAAAAAAAATATATATATAGAAAAACTACCTCAATGTGCAGAACCAATAAAAAGCACCAAAATAATTTATTCTATGGAGATCCTGTAATCTCTATGACAGTAGATATACAGTATGTTGAGTTGCATTTATGAATCAAACCCAAAAGGTTATTAAAGTTTATTAATCAAAGTCCAAAAGACCAAATACTACATATGACGGGGTCACCTCTGTCCTCCACCACCTCACCCTTTACACCTCAGACTGGTCTCCACACCTCTAAAGTATGTCCCTTTTGTTGTAGTGTTAGGTGAGATGTTGGCTCCTGAGGCTCTCACTGCGCATGTTTGAGACCGGACAGAAGGTAGAAGGTTTTTATATAGACTAGTCAAGGGATGCCCCCAGCTCTCTCTGCCCAGTACTTCCATACTTGACCCTGTTCCTAGCGGCTGGCCGGCTCCTCCCGCCTTGCTGGTTAGTAGTGGGAGACATTGGAGGGGTGGCATGTGTTGCAGCTCCCACTGTGTATGTATCATGTTGGAGATGGGACACATTTTGCACAATTTCTACATTGATTCTTAAAAAAACTAATACATTTGAAGAAAAAAATCTACTTAAACAGCATGTGTAAAACCTCATTCTTCCATCTAATTAATATGTCTCCACATCTAAATCCAACTACAAATCATACACCAATTAAACTCAAATCTCATCCACAGTTGTAGAGCATAGAACTATAACACCTATCCACAATAGTAAAGATTTGCAGCAAGATGGAACCTATAGTACAATCCCAAGAAACAAAAACAGCCTGCATGTGTATCAGAATTACAACAAAGGGGGATATTCAATTACAGTCTGATCCTCTTCGACGGAGAGGATCCGACACTTCAGTATTCAGTAGCGGGCTATTCCGCCCGTTTCCCCTCCCATTCCGACCATTAATTTCCGCCCTTTCTCATGGGAAAACGGACCATTTTCAACTGCGGTTGGGTCAAAAAAAACATGGATGAGCAGAGATTCTGCTCATCCATGTGTTTTTTCGACTTGTCAGAATTTAATTGAATATTGAAGTGTCGGAAAGTTCTGTTTATCGGCGGAAAGTTCCGTCTTCCCTGTAATTGAATATCCTCCTAATGTAGTTAGTCATTCCTGCTGAATTGGCCAGTCCTTAGTCTCTAATAAAGCTGCATCACAAGGCTTTATAAAACTTCCCCTATTGCTGTCACTGCAGAGGTCTCTTATTTTTGACTTGTTACATGATCTATAGTTGCATGATATAGATCATAATTCCTGGTATATAATCCAATGTGTAGAAAAATATTATATTAACAAGTTTATGGAGCAGCCAACCTCACTTAACACATTTCTGCGCTGTTGTACTGGTTTCTTCTGTAGCATAGAGTCCTTGTTGGAGCCAAAAATATCCATCTTAATGAATGAGTGGCTTTGTAAACTTTATTAAAATCAGTTAGCTGGAGACTCTTTATTAGAAAAATCTGCCTGGCTGATGTTAATAGTCATGAATTTACTATACCATCTTTTAAATGAATTTGGTTTCACACATGAAAAGAGCCATTGTAGCGCGTAGCATACAGTACTGTATATGAAGCTCTTCTTATTTGAACCTTTACTATAGTATAACCTATAAACTAATTGGATTCAGTATGAAATCCTGATAGACGGGATGCCGCCATCCAAATCGTAGAAATTCCAACAGGGGTGAGGTACGAGTAATACCCCCTCTTCCCCACACCCTAACCCTCCCTTTCTGCAGCCTAACCCTAACCTCACGCCTTAGTACCTGACCCTAATTGCCCCGCTTAGTGCCGAACCCTAACCCCCCCCCTTAGTGCCGAACCCTAACCCCCCCCCCCCCCCTTAGTGCCTAAGCCTAACTTCCCCCTTCCTCACAGCTTATCCCTAACCCCCCTTCCCCCCCTCCCTAGTGCCTAAACCTAACCTTCCCCGATGGTGCCTAACTCTACCGCCTAAAACCCTTGGCCCTAACCCGCCCTGCTATACTAACGGTTGGGATGGCGGCTGTCGGGAATTTGGCTTCGGAAACCTCACCCTGCTTGGAGCCTGACAGCCAGCACCTTAACCACATCCTATTCAATTAGCCTTTCTTGTAATAGAACATCACCACCTACCTAAGTTTGTCCTCCCTAACATCAGGTGAATGACGAAGTGCAGACAGTTGGAGTTTCAGTGTCCTCACTATATTTGCTGCTTGCCTACGATTAAATCATTAATAGACTTATTCCCTGTAAGTGAAGGCAATTAATGTTAACATGCCTCCTGGTGCATAGCAGACAATGTACTAAAATCCACTTTCTCTATCGTCCTAAGTGGATGCTGGGGTTCCTGAAAGGACCATGGGGAATAGCGGCTCCGCAGGAGACAGGGCACAAAAGTAAAGCTTTTACAGGTCAGGTGGTGTGTACTGGCTCCTCCCCCTATGACCCTCCTCCAGACTCCAGTTAGATTTTTGTGCCCGGCCGAGAAGGGTGCAATTCTAGGTGGCTCTCATAAAGAGCTGCTTAGAGAGTTTAGCTTAGGTTTTTTATTTTACAGTGATTCCTGCTGGCAACAGGATCACTGCAACGAGGGACAGAGGGGAGAAGAAGTGAACTCACCTGCGTGCAGGATGGATTGGCTTCTTGGCTACTGGACATGAAGCTCCAGAGGGACGATCACAGGTACAGCCTGGATGGTCACCGGAGCCACGCCGCCGGCCCCCTCACAGATGCTGAAGTAAGAAGAGGTCCAGAATCGGCGGCTGAAGACTCCTGCAGTCTTCTTAAGGTAGCGCACAGCACTGCAGCTGTGCGCCATTTTCCTCTCAGCACACTTCACACGGCAGTCACTGAGGGTGCAGGGCGCTGGGGGGGGGCGCCCTGGGAGGCAAATGAAAACCTTTAAAAAGGCTAAAAATACCTCACATATAGCCCCAGAGGCTATATGGAGATATTTACCCCTGCCTAAATGTACTAAATAGCGGGAGACGAGCCCGCCGAAAAAGGGGCGGGGCCTATCTCCTCAGCACACGGCGCCATTTTCTGTCACAGCTCCGCTGGTCAGGAAGGCTCCCAGGTCTCTCCCCTGCACTGCACTACAGAAACAGGGTATAACAGAGAGGGGGGGCAAAATAAATGGCAATATATTAATATAAAAGCAGCTATAAGGGAGCACTTAATCATAAGGCTATCCCTGTCATATATAGCGCTTTTTGGTGTGTGCTGGCAGACTCTCCCTCTGTCTCCCCAAAGGGCTAGTGGGTCCTGTCTTCGTATAGAGCATTCCCTGTGTGTCTGCTGTGTGTCGGTACGTGTGTGTCGACATGTATGAGGACGTTATTGGTGTGGAGGCGGAGCAATTGCCAAATATGAGGATGTCACCTCCTAGGGGGTCGACACCAGAATGGATGCCTTTATTTGTGGAATTACGGGATAGCGTCAACTCGCTTAAGCAGTCGTTTGCCGACATGAGGCGGCCGGACACTCAATTAGTGCCTGTCCAGGCGCCTCAAACACCGTCAGGGGCTGTAAAACGCCCCTTGCCTCAGTCGGTCGACACAGACCCAGACACAGGCACTGATTCCGGTGGTGAAGGTGACGAATCAACCGTATTTTCCAGTAGGGCCACACGTTATATGATTTTGGCAATAAAGGAGATGTTACATTTAGCTGATACTACAGGTACCACTAAACAGGGTATTATGTGGGGTGTGAAAAAACTACCAGTAGTTTTTACCGAATCAGAAGAATTAAATGACGTGTGTGATGAAGCGTGGGGTGCCCCGATAAAAAACTGCTAATTTCAAAGAAGTTATTGGCTTTATACCCTTTCCCGCCAGAGGTTAGGGAGCGCTGGGAAACACCTCCTAGGGTGGACAAAGCGCTAACACGCTTATCAAAACAAGTGGCGTTACCCTCTCCTGAGACGGCCGCACTTAAAGATCCATCAGATAGGAGGATGGAAAATATCCAAAAAGGTATATACACACATGCAGGTGTTATACTACGACCAGCTATTGCGACTGCCTGGATGTGCAGTGCTGGGGTAGTTTGGTCAGAGTCCCTGATCGAAAATATTGATACCCTGGACAGGGACAATATTTTACTGTCGTTAGAACAAATAAAGGATGCATTTCTTTATATGCGTGATGCACAGAGAGATATCTGCACACTGGCATCACGGGTAAGTGCTATGTCCATTTCGGCCAGAAGAGCTTTATGGACACGACAGTGGACAGGCGATGCGTAGAGGAGTTATTTGGGGTCGGTCTATCGGATTTGGTGGCCACGGCTACGGCCGGGAAATCCACCTTTCTACCTCAAGTCACTCCCCAACAGAAAAAGGCACCGACCTTTCAACCGCAGCCCTTTCGTTCCTTTAAATGAAGAGAGCAAAGGGCTATTCATATCTGCCACGAGGCAGAGGACGAGGGAAGAGACAGCAACAGGCAGCTCCTTCCCAGGAACAGAAGCCCTCCCCGGCTTCTACAAAAGCCTCAGCATGACGCTGGGGCTTCGCAAGCGGACTCGGGGGCGGTAGGCGGTCGTCTCAAGAATTACAGCGCGCAGTGGGCTCACTCGCAGGTAAATCCCTGGATCCTGCAGATAATATCTCAGGGGTACAGGTTGAAATTAGAGACAGAGCCACCTCGCCGTTTCCTGAAGTCTGCTTTACCAACGTCCCCCTCAGAAAGGGAGACGGTTTTGGAAGCCATTCACAAGCTGTATTCTCAGCAGGTGATAGTCAAGGTACCTCTTCTACAACAAGGGAAGGGGTATTATTCCACTCTATTTGTGGTACCGAAGCCGGATGGCTCGGTAAGGCCTATTCTAAATCTGAAGTCCTTGAACCTGTACATAAAGAAGTTCAAGTTCAAGATGGAGTCACTCAGAGCAGTGATAGCGAACCTGGAAGAAGGGGACTTTATGGTATCCTTGGACATCAAGGATGCGTATCTCCACGTTCCAATTACCCCTCACACCAGGGGTACCTCAGGTTCGTTGTACAAAACTGTCACTATCAGTTTCAGACGCTGCCGTTTGGTTTGTCCACGGCACCTCGGGTCTTTACAAAGGTAATGGCCGAGATAATATTTCTTCTTCGAAGAAAAGGCGTATTAATTATCCCATACTTGGACGATCTCCTAATAAGGGCAAGGTCCAGAGAACAGCTAGAGATGGGTTTAGCACTATCTCAAGAGGTGCTAAAGCAGCACGGATGGATTCTGAATATTCCAAAATCCCAATTAATGCCGACAACTCGTCTGCTGTTCCTGGGGATGATTCTGGACACAGTTCAGAAAAAGGTTTTTCTTCCCGAAGAAAAAGCCAAGGAGTTATCTGACCTGGTCAGGAACCTCCTAAAACCAGGAAAGGTGTCTGTACATCAATGCACAAGAGTCCTGGGAAAAAATGGTAGCTTCTTACGAAGCAATCCCTTTCGGCAGATTCCATACAAAGGGATCTGTTGGACAAATGGTCAGGGTCGCATCTTCAGATGCACCTGCGGATAACCCTGTCGCCGAGGACAAGGGTATCCCTTCTGTGGTGGTTGCAGGAGGCTCATCTATTGGAGGGCCGCAGATTCGGCATGCAGGATTGGATCCTGGTGACCACGGATGCCAGCCTGAGAGGCTGGGGAGCAGTCACACAGGGAAGAAATTTCCAGGGAGTGTGGTCGAGCCTGAAAAAGTCTCTTCACATAAGCATTCTGGAACTAAGAGCAATCTACAATGCTCTAAGCCAGGCGGAACCTCTGCTTCAAGGAAGACCGGTGTTGATCCAGTCGGACAACATCACGGCAGTCGCCCATGTAAACAGACAGGGCGGCACAAGAAGCAGGAGGGCAATGGCAGAAGCTGCCAGGATCCTTCGCTGGGCGGAGAATCACGTGATAGCACTGTCAGCAGTATTCATCCCGGGCGTGGACAACTGGGAAGCAGACTTCCTCAGCAGACACGACCTTCACCCGGGAGAGTGGGGACTTCATCCAGAAGTTTTCCACATGCTATTAAACCGTTGGGTAAAACCAATGGTGGACATGATGGCGTCTCGCCTCAACAAAACACTGGACAGGTATTGCGCCAGGTCAAGAGATCCGCAGGCAATAGCTGTGGACGCGCTGGTAACACCTTGGGTGTACCAGTCGGTATATGTGTTTCCTCCTCTGCCTCTCATACCAAAGGTATTGAGGATTATACGGCAAAGAGGAGTAAGACTAGTGGCTCCGGATTGGCCAAGAAGGACTTGGTACCCGGAACTTCAAGAGATGGTCACGGACGATCCGTGGCCTCTACTTCTGAGAAGGGACCTGCTTCAGCAGGGTCCTTGTCTTTTTCAAGACTTACCGCGGCTGCGTTTGACGGCATGGCGTTTGAATGCCAGATCCTAAAAGGAAAAGGCATTCCAGAAGAAGTCATTCCTACCTTGATAAAGGCAAGGAAGGAAGTCACCGCGAAGCATTATCGCCGTATTTGGCGAAAATATGTTGCGTGGTGCGAGCAGCGGAGTGCTCCGATGGAGGAATTTCAACTGGGTCGTTTTCCTACATTTCCTGCAATCAGGATTGTCTATGGGTCTCAAATTGGGATCTATTAAGGTTCAAATTTCGGCCCTATCAATATTCTTCCAAAAATAATTGGCCTCAGTCCCTGAGGTCCAGATTTTTATCAAAGGAGTACTGCATATACAGCCTCCTGTGGTGCCTAAGGTGGCACCGTGGGATCTAAATGTAGTTTTAGATTTCCTCAAATCCAATTGGTTTGAACCACTAAAGAATGTGGATTTGAAATATCTCACATGGAAAGTGACTATGTTACTGGCCCTGGCTTCGGCCGGGAGAGTATCTGAACTGGCGGCTTTGTCTTATAAAAGCCCTTATTTAATTTTCCATTCGACATAGGGCAGAGCTGCGGACGCGTCCGCATTTTCTCCCTAAGGTGGTATCAGCGTTTCACCTGAACCAGCCTATTGTAGTGCCTGCGGCTACAGACGACTTGAAGGACTCCAAGTTGTTGGACGTTGTCAGAGCCTTAAAAATATACATTTAAAGGACGGCTGGAGTCAGAAAATCTGACTCGCTGTTTATACTGTATGCACCCAACAAGTTGGGTGCACCTGCTTCTAAGCAGTCGATTGCTCGTTGGATTTGTAACAAAATTCAACTTGTACATTCTGTGGCAGGCCTGCCACAGCCTAAATCTGTTAAGGCCCATTCCGCAAGGAAGGTGGGCTCATCTTGGGCGGCTGCCCGAGGGGTCTCGGCATTACAACTCTGCCGAGCAGCTACGTGGTCAGGGGAGAACACGTTTGTAAATTTTTACAAATTTGATACCCTGGCAAAGGAGGACCTGGAGTTCTCTCATTCGGTGCTGCAGAGTCATCCGCACTCTCCCGCCCGTTTGGGAGCTTTGGTATAATCCCCATGGTCCTTTCAGGAACCCCAGCATCCACTTAGGACGATAGAGAAAATAAGAATTTACTTACCGATAATTCTATTTCTCGGAGTCCGTAGTGGATGCTGGGCGCCCATCCCAAGTGCGGATTATCTGCAATACTTGTACATAGTTATTGTTAACTAATTCGGGTTATTGTTTAGGAAGCCATCTTTCAGAGGCTCCTCTGTTATCATACTGTTAACTGGGTTTAGATCACAAGTTGTACGGTGTGATTGGTGTGGCTGGTATGAGTCTTACCCGGGATTCAAAATCCTCCCTTATTGTGTACGCTCGTCCGGGCACAGTACCTAACTGGAGTCTGGAGGAGGGTCATAGGGGGAGGAGCCAGTACACACCACCTGACCTGTAAAAGCTTTACTTTTGTGCCCTGTCTCCTGCGGAGCCGCTATTCCCCATGGTCCTTTCAGGAACCCCAGCATCCACTACGGACTCCGAGAAATAGAATTATCGGTAAGTAAATTCTTATTTTATCTGATCTGGAAGTGCTGTTCAAGTCTTTTGCAGAAACATTCATACACCGTGATTCCAAGTATATACAGTATAATGGAAACACTTGGCGTTTTATTCTACATTTCTGATATTGGTTACTGGCACTATTCTACAGTCAGTTTGCTTTTTGCTTAGATTCATACCACTTAGTGCTCCCAACGGATAAGGACTGTAAGCAGTCAGTTCAGTTGTATTGTCCCTTATTCATTTTGATGTGCATATGTGGTTTCTCAATGCACCTTTGCGGAATTAATTTATCCTTTCCCCACACCCTTGTACCTGGTTCCCTGGACTAGGTTTCTTATGCTGCTTTCACATCGCAAACCCTGCTTTTAAAACGTTTCTTAAAACGGGTCTGAGCAGTTAAACCCCCTTCACATCGCATGTTGTAACCAGTATATTACCATTTCATTACTGTTTTGGTACCTTTCACACTGAACCCGTTTCACCCATAGAAAACAGTGGTTGTCATTGTAAATGGACTTTTCTGGCCCACACATTATTAATAATTATTAATAATTTGGCTAGTCGTACGATGGAACCCAGCAGCTTCAAGCATTTTTACCATGTTTTTGTAGATTACTGCATCCTTCACTGTCCTAGTGATTTGTCTACATATTTCTTCATCCCCTCTGATCCTAAGCAGCTCCATAACCTCCTCATCACTCCAATTTGCCATTTTAAACTGTATTCTGTATAATAAAACACTCCCTTCACTCTCATGTGTTTCCTCCAGTTTATTTCCTGCTTCTGCCTGGTGACATCACACAAGGAGACAGCCTATCACCTTCTGTGGCTTGGAAATACCGTTTCTGAGCCTTTCACACTGCACAATGAAACGGGTCTGAACCGTGTAGAACCCTGCTTTTTAACCGTTTCAAAATACCGGTATTTTGAAAACGGTAAATTCAAGGTGGCCCTTTCACACCGCAGCTAGAACCGTTTTGGAAGGCTTAAAAATCGGCAATTTACCGGGCTAAAGCTGCGGTGTGAAAGGGGTATTAGTAATTCAATCGTAAACTTGTACCATCTGGTAAGTGGTCAGTGAAGGAGGTTTGAGACGACCAACGAGAGCTATTGATGTGTGTAACGTATTAGCCAGGGACAAACCAAACCTTTAAGTGTCTGAGGAATATTGTATTAAGGAAGTAATACAGTAAGGCAAGGGTTAGGAACTGGACTTCACTTTCTGGTTTCTTTTGGTAAAATCATGTGAATAAAGTAACTAGAAGCTGTGAGATGCTGACTATCTATCTATCTATCTATCTATCTATCTATCTATCTATCTATCTATCTATTATATTAGTGTATCCATTGTTTGAACACAATTCAGATGTGTGTATCAAAGCTTATAAATTGCTTCCATACAACCATTCAGAAGAAAGCCAGTTTGTGGTGTACCGCTTTTCTCGTTTACCCTACAGTTACAGGTTATCCTTGATCACTAAACAGTTAAACACTATTGCCATGATGTTATCATCACAGGCTCCAGGTTTTGTTTTCCTCATTATCATGTAAATCATATTCCTTGTCCTTTCCCTTGTGTGTGTTTCACTCCAGGCTGCCTTTCCCTGCTCCTTTTCGTATTTATCGGCGGTCGCTGCAAACCGCTTGTGCTGGCATA
This sequence comes from Pseudophryne corroboree, assembly GCF_028390025.1. Lineage (NCBI taxonomy): Eukaryota > Metazoa > Chordata > Amphibia > Anura > Myobatrachidae > Pseudophryne > Pseudophryne corroboree. The sequence continues at coordinate 346,754,275 of NC_086444.1, forward strand.
AAGCATTACAAGGATCACACGCTTCCACAAGGTATAGCTTCTCCCTTCAGCACAGTCCTTTCACAGCAAACAGGATAAGAAGCACGCAGTGCTGTGATGTGTTTGCTGTCCCTAGTGGATACTGTGAACTTTGTTGCTGAAATTAGCACATTGATTTATTACAGAGAGTCATTCTGCTACTGTCCGTTTTGTAATTTATTTATGTGTTTAACTCTTGTACATTTTCTACACCTTTAACACTTGCTATATTTGTCACAACTGCTTTGTGTGGGTGAGATTAGTCTCTAGATTGATGCAAGGATAGATGTCACAGGCAGTGTCCGCAGTGTACAAACCTAGTGTGGTAAGACATAACACAAATTACTGTAAATGGCTTGCTAAGGCCAGTACACACTAGAGAGATGTGTACTGAGCGACCTGTCACAGACCGCTCAGCACAGCGCGATGTGTGCTGGGTCGGGGGAGGGGAGGGGGGGTCGGGGGAGGGGGGGGGGGTCGGGGGGGCAGCGGATGAAATGAGCGATGTGCTAGCATGCAGGCCAATCTAGCACCGGCGATAGCGAAGCGTGGGGCCGCGCATCGCTATCTCTGGGGGGGCAGAGATAAATGCTTAAAATCTAAGCAATCTAGTCAGATTGCTTAGATTTTAAGAACGTATCTCTGTGTTTACCCCCTTTGGACAATTTGAAATTTGTGGTCCTGTAATACTCTCGTTGATCCTTATCAAGCTGATTCCTGTTAATCTTTGCAGGGAGTTCACTTCATTCCAAATTTAGTGCACAGAATTTACTATGCATTATATTTTTGTTCATTAATCTGTCATCTAGAAGAAATTATTACAATGGGAAAAAGGCAGCACGCCTCTTTGGTCCAAGCCTCAGTGGACTCCACACTTGCTGCAGTTCTAGAATAGTGTCCATGATCTTCCATTGTTTGTATCAATATCCATAGAATCAACTAGGTCAGTGGTTCCCAAACTTTTTATGAATCACAGTGCTCAGAGTATCTGAATTTTTTTTCACAGAACCCCTCGGACAAAAGCTTCTTAATGAGAAATACAAAAAATAAATTAAGTAAATTGTGTTTTTATGTCATCCTTAAGGGGGGTACTCACCGAGCGATATTCTAAGCAATCTGACTAGATTGCTTAGAATTTCAGCATTATCGCTCCGTGTGTACCCCCCTCAGCAATAGCGATGCGCAGCCCCGCGCATCGCTATCGCTGCTGCTAGATTGGCGGGTGAAGTGAGCGCCCCCCGCACGCTCAGCACAGATCGCGCTGTGCTGAGCGGCGGGAGAGATGTGTGCTGAGCGGTCCGCTCAGCACACATCTCTCCTGCATCGGCCTGTCTATATGGGCCTTTAGAGTTGGTTGTGTGGTGAGAAACAGGCTTCACTTCTGTTTGGCCACATATTTTATGATGGGAAGCCACCAGCACTAGTTTGCCTATCACTTAGATCATAAATCATTTTAATTAGTCCTGGACCACTAACCCATGGCACCCCTGCCGTGTTCCGAGGCATCCAGTTTGGGAAGCACTGAACTAGTGTAACTTCTACAGTAGATTCTGCCTCTGTCTCCTTTATTGCAGTTGCTAGGACTATTTTGAGGAATTGTTTGACACAATCTTTGTCCTGTAACCCAGGTTTGTATTGTATACTCTTAACAGAATGACTAATTCTATAGATTGTTTTCAAATCACCCTAGTTCTTAACTAGTTAAGCTTAGTAGTATTGAGTATAGATTCTTAATTGGATACCCCCCAAAGTGTTTTTTTATTATTATTTTTTTTTAAAGTTATTATTGTTTATACTGTGTTTGTTTATTTTCTAAGGCACTGTGGAACCTTTGTGGTGCTATATAAATGAATAATAAAAATCAATAATGTGGTGGTAGACACTGTTACATAAACTCGTGTTGGGGTCTCGGGGACAGACCCTTACTTTGTTTTCTGTTTTAATTTTTTCCCAAAATATTTTTTATTGAGGCTTTTCATAATACATAAATACATAGTAAATCAATAAGACATAAGATTAAACAGTGACATTCTAGTGAATTTCATGAAGCATAGTTGATTTTACAACTCCTGAAAACCTCAGAAAAGTTTCCCATTGAGCAATTACATAAATAAGTAAACCGCTTTAAACACAGACAGTATATGTAACTAATGCATGTGGCATACAATCAGTGGGCTATAGCCCCAAAAAGTGAGGAAGAAAAAAACACGAAAAATGGATTCTAAATAGCTACCGGTGTATAAATGTATGCCAATATTCCTTTACTTTAACAATATAATAAAGGGAAGAAAAAATGGAGGATAAATATGGAAACATGAAATATGAGTGTGAACACATACATAAACATTGCCTACCTAAGGTCTGAAGTCACCGATCCATTCATGGATGTAGTCATCCGTTTGATGAGTAATGTTAAATGGAAGGAGATCCAAAGAAAAATAATCGAGGAAGACGATTTAGGAAAAATAAAACAAAAACTGTCATAGAGGGACATGGGATAGTGTTTAAAAGGAGATAGGGTTCCTATTGTCTAGATACTAAATTCTAGGGGAGGGATTTAGTAAAATGTTTTAAGTTGGAAATTCCCTTTTCAGTTCATACTGGAAGCACTTGTGATAAGCTGCTGCCCTTGGTGAACCGAAACAGTATCATATGAGTGTTGCCGCAGCATGTCTTATATCTATTGTGAATGGTTCACCCATGACATTTTATATCTCCTACAACTAATCACTGCGATAAGTCATATATCCTCCACACCTACAAAATCCTGCCTTTAACCTTAAAGCAATCCATTCAACCTCTTATCCTTTACATCTCATTACTTCATCTGAGGTAACTCATTAGCTGCTCTTAAAATTAGTTCAGACTTAAAGCCTGACTGTAAGCTCTTCAGGGTGTGATGTGAGCTAGCCGCAAAGGGTCAGAACTAGGGAGGCCAATCCCGGGGTATTTTTTCAATCCCAGGATTCGGAATTGAAAAATGCTCAATCCCGGGATCCCGGGATTGCAGTAGGGATCAGTGTAGGGAGCAGGGAGAGTATATGTGGAGGGCAGCGAGGGGTGGAGGGTGGGTGTAGGGAGCATGTAAGGAGCAGGAAGGGAGGGTGGGTGTAGGGAGCAGCGGCAGAGTGAGTGTAGGGAGCATGTAAGGAGCAGGAAGGGAGGGTGGGTGTAGGGAGCAGTGGGACAGTGGGTATGTAGGGAGCATGTAAGGAGAAGGAAGGGACGGTGGGTGTAGGGAGCAGGAAGGGAGGGTGGATGTAGTGAGCAGGAAGGGAGAGTGGTTGTAGGAAGCAGCGGGAGGGTGGCTGTGTAGGGAGCAGGAAGGGAAGGTGGGTGTAGCGAGCAAGGAGGATTACAGGCTCAGAGAGGGAGTGTAGGTGTAGGTAGAGAACACTTACTAATTAATGCGCCGCGGGCACCAGCCATGGACACACACACACTGACCTCGCTGGCGGCATTTCAAATGTAGCGCCAGCCAGTCAGAACTGGCATTCTGGCAGCCAATCGGGAGCCGCGGCTGCTGCCGCTTCCCTGATTGGCTGCCGGTCTGCCAGCTCTTATTGGCTGGCGGCCGGCGCTACATTTGAAATGCCGCCAGCGAGGTCAGTGTTATAAAGCTGACAGCCGGGCAGCGCTGTGCTGTAGTGCTCAGCGCTGTCCGGCAAAAATGCGCATGCGCACTCTAATCCCGTGAATCCCGGGATTGGAGGCTCCAATCCCGGGATTCAAATCCCGGCATTTTTGGGGCCAAATCCCGGGATCCCGCCGATCCCGATCCCGGGATTGGCCTCCCTAGTCAGAACATATCTGGCCAATTATATAATCCACTGTGTCAATGAAACGTGTTCAGTACATTTCTGTTTGTGTTTATAAGACAGGCTGGACCGATCATAAATCTACTTGGCATAAGTATCAGTGGATGAGTCAAAGCTGATTTGCTTCTTATGCATAGTGAGCAGGCCAGAAACTCCTGCTCTGCCCACAGCTTCACATCAGCTGTCAAAACGATAGTCTCTGAAAAAGACTCCTTTGTTTTGTTAATAAATTCAGTTCAGTTCAACCCTTACTACTGCAGAACTGGCAGAATTACTAAACCCTACCCGAGCCATGGAAAGTACATCTTAATGAGAGAGAGGGGTAATAAATCTGCACTAAATATGAAACCTTCTCTTTACTCCCTCATATAAAGTGCACTGAGTGCTAGTAAAAAACATGGTAACTAGTCTAGAATTCATTTTTACCTCCACTTCAATAAAAAATAAGACTGCAGGCCTGTCTCCTGGCGTTAAAGACTCCTATTTCATTGACAGGTACAATTTACAGCATGTTATTCATATAAGAAGGAATTAAAAGGAAACAGTGTTACGTCCTGCAGACATCATAACTCTTATTAGCAGGCATATAAAGTCATACATTTTCCAGGTAGACTACAGATGTATCCTCATGCAGCGATCGCTCTTGTGCCATGTTCCCGTGCTCTGGACTTTTTCCTCCATTTTGCTCTTCCTGCATTGGGCTAATGTTTGCATCTTAGTACACAAATAGTGTACTTGGGGCCTCATTCACCCAGTGGTATGTGTACGTTTCCGATTGTCAGAGATCAGTGCATACTCAGGATCTGTACTGCGCATACGCCGCTCTCCTCCTGTGATACTGCTCACAGAGTCCCCTTAGCTGCAGCGGGTGTGGTTCATAGGGTCTACAATGTCTAAGTCGACCACTATTGGTTGACAGTTACTAAGTCGACACCCAAAATATGTCAACACAAGCATTAGATCGACATAAGCAAGGTCGACATGGTTTTTTATTTATTTTTTCAATTGTCGTTTTCTTCGTTGAGTGACTGGGAACCCCAATTACTTCGCTCGCCATGCTTCGGGCAAGGTGCCTCGATCGGCACAGGTTACCGTTCCCAATTGTAGTCCACGTGGATCGTAAAGTATGAAAATTTTTGTCATGTCGACCTAATGCATGTTGACCAATAGTGGTCAACCTAATGACTGTCGACCGAAGTGTGGTCGACCTAGAGACCGGATACCGCTGCAGCATGATTGCCATGCTGTGGTGTTTCGAGGATGGCAACTGTTGAGCAAAATGGGGTTGTGTCACCCCTGTTTCGGAGGCATGCCGAGCCCAGGGTCTGCGCCTTTGCGGCCCTGGTTGAATAGTAGCTGAGGCTTACTCAGGTGGCCGAGGGCTGCGACCATTGCAACCAATGGTCACGATGATGATCCAATCCTGCGTCTCTGGACGCAGCACTTGGATCACATGTCCTATCAGGAGTCATATTTTTTTCCTCGTACATCTCTAGATAGTGTGTGGTTCTCTAAACCGGGCTATTTGGCGTTTTTGGAGGATAGGCATGTGTGGATGTGTCTGTAGTATAGTAAATTGACATAAATTCTGTTACAAAGTCCAGTCTATGCAAGGGTGGTTACCGATTGCGCATTCTGTCACTTGGCCCAAATGTAGTACGAGAGAACCACCCATGGGTGGATAAACTCAGACAGTGTGGCCTTTGCATGTAGAAGATAACCACTATTGACATGTCAATGAGTCTATTTCCAACTGTGTGTACTGGCTTAGCCAATGATTTTCAATTCTTATCTGACATCACTCTCATTCTGGGGCCTTAAACATTGTGAGCTACTTGTTAGAATGCCCCAAAGTTGTGAGCCCAGGATACAGGATAGATTGTTGCAGATCTATGTGCTTTTTTTTTTTTTTTTTTTTACATCTCCTTTGAAACCATTTTTGCCTACTCAAGTATATTGTTACCAGTAAAATGATTATTTTGTATTCGAATTTAAGTGTCTCTGCATTAAATGGGTTTAATCAATTGGTCTGCTCAGCTCATAATATACGATCATTTACAATTTGGGGATTTAGTTTGTATTGGACATAAGCATCTTATCAAATGAATGCTGCAGATGATATGCACACTGGAGTAAAGCTTCTGAAAAAGAAGTATACAGATGTGGTTTACTTGTAATAGTATTATGATAGTTGGTGTAATGTTAGTAAAATGGTTGGTGGTAGATTACATAAAATGACAGAAGTCATTTGTGGCCCGATTTGATACTCTTGCAAATGTTAGGAATATTTCCAGTGTTGGAGGAATCCCACGAATCTCTGATGACATATGCTGTGACGGAGAATTGCATTGGGATAAAACAAACAAGGAAACAAACACAACAAAAAAAATAACCATATTCATATATCAACATGTTACTTGACGAATATTAAGAAGCAAATGGGTAAATATCTTAGTATCCTGTCTGTATAGAGGATACCCTCCTATTTCAGTTTATTTAATTGTTTCAGATCTACGTAAAGCTGGGCACACAGTGGGGTCAATTCTATTCGGCAACTAAAGAATAGCGCCGGGAATTAGCTCCCGACGCTATTCAATTCAGCTAAAGTTAAGTCGGCGATGTCCCGTTCTCGCCGACTTAACAGGTAGTTTTGTCGGGAGAACGGGCATTCTCCGACTTAACTACCCGGCGCGAGGCTGATTCCCGACAGAATCAGCCTCGCGCCGGCCGCGAGGCAGCACTTTTGTCGGGTTTATTCTCTCATTCCCCGGGGATGAGAGAAGAATTCCCGACAATTGCGGGCAACTAGTAGCAGAATTGAATAGCGTCGGGAGCTAATTCCCGGCGCTATTCTTTAGTTGCCGAATAGAATTGACCCCATAGTGTCTTGATCCGTTCAACTCTCCCATCCAAAGGATCATTTATCGGATCAGTAGGTATGCGTACACACTGAGCACTTTTTTGCTCAGTGTGTTCGTATAGGGCAGAATGTATTCGCCTGCGAGGTGGTGGCTTTTCAGGACTTCCTGTGAGTCTGTCCGTATTTTTAAAGCAGCAAACATTTACAAGGCAAAATCAACCTGGTTGAATGTCACTTTTGGCGAAAAATGTATTTTAGACGCAACGCAATGTGACTAGGACGCACCAAGAGACTCTTGTAATTAATTTGATATGCAACACTTGTATATTTGTGTGCGACTGAGTCTCTGAATCTGCAAACGCAGTGCTATGATGCCACAGCTTTTGTCCATGCCAAGTTCTGTTGTGTTTCATATACAGACTCTGTCGCATATCAGATTAATCAGCACAGTCTCTTGGTGCCTTCTAGTTGCATTGTTATATGGCGCATCTAAGAAGCATTTGTTGGATGCCCAACTCTCGCAGAGTCACATGGGACCTGTCAGCTCACTCACGCCAGGCATCTCCCGTTGAGTGGTGCATTGCGACTATATGTATGAGCACACATCTGTATATAAAAACGTTTATATAAACTTTAAAAAAAAAATACAATCCAGCTACACATGTATTGATTTTCTGTGCTCTTTGCTTGCTGTGCTGGATATTTGTAGTATTACATTCTCTGTTCCCGGTGACCTCCCATTCACTTGTTGTTATTGCCAAGATTTTTCTATTTTCCCACTCACACTGGGATTTTTCCAGCACGGTTACTTTGCTTATCAGGACTATATTTTTCCTTTTTGCATATAAATATATGTTTTAGGGCGGAACTCCATTGTTTGAGCTGCTGGGAGCCAGTAGATGGCGCCCAACGTCGCTATTCAATTTTAGCACCATTTGGATGTGATCAGCTGCCGGTGCCTGCATTTCTGCTCTCACCTCCAGGGGTGGTGAGCTGATTTTGACACCCAAATGGAACTTTCCCTGTTGCGAATATTGTTTTGGTCGAGTTTAGTTGCTTTACGCAGTTAAACCCAACCTCTCTGGGCACGAAGTGCATGATAAAAAAAGCAAAATTGAATATCGCTAACCCCCTCCCTCCCGTGTGCAATAAACAATTGAATTCCACTCTTAGTGGATAGCAAATTCTGCTAATCGGCAGAATTTGCTATCCTTTTGGTCGCATGCTGGGGGCCGCCCATCGCTGGGCAAGGCCGCCCAGCATGCTGACCGGCGCCTCCCCCCTCCTTCAACAAGCAGAAATTGTGTTTGCTTCGCAATTTCTGCTCGTCAGCAGAAACTTAAGAGGACTCCTGCTGGCACAGCTTAGCTGCGGCCTCAGGAGTCCTGGCGCCATCTTACCTGTCGCGGCGGTTGCGTTGGATCGCGATTTGCAATCCAACCTGAATTAGCCCCTAATGTTTATTTAGTGCTGGTAATGAAAGGGCTATGTCTTTTTATATGAATAAATCTTCCAATGTTGTTTTGACCTGTAGTCCAGTAATCATATTGCAGAACTTGTCTTTATTTGTGTCTGGGCATGCCCTGATTCCCAGTGATGTTCATAACCATGGTTTTAAGTTGATATTTCTGCAGCAGGTTACATTGGTTTCCACAGGAAAACATAGTGGGGGTCATTCCGAGTTGGTCGCTCATTATTTTTTTCTCGCAACGGAGCGATTAGTCGCTAATGCGCATGCGCAATGTCCGCAGTGCGACTGCGCCAAGTAAATTTGCTATGCAGTTAGGTATTTTACTCACGGCATTACAAGGTTTTTTATTCGTTCTGGTGATCGTAATGTGATTGACAGGAAGTGGGTGTTTCTGGGCGGAAATTGGCCGTTTTATGGGAGTGTGTGAAAAAACACTACCGTTTCTGGGAAAAACGCGGGAGTGGCTGGAGAAACGGAGGAGTGTCTGGGCGAACGCTGGGTGTGTTTGTGACGTCAAACCAGGAACGACAAGCACTGAACTGATCGCACTGGCAGAGTAAGTCTCGAGCTACTCAGAAACTGCACAGAGAAGTCTTTTCGCAATATTGCTAATCTTTCGTTCGCAATTTTACTATGCTAAGATTCACTCCCAGTAGGCGGCGGCTTAGCGTGTGCAAAGCTGCTAAAAGCAGCTTGCGAGCGAACAACTCGGAATGACCCCCAGTGGGTGTAGAGTGGATCTTGATCCAGAGGCACCAACAGGCTAAAGCTTTAGGCTGTCCAAGGATTCATTGGGGCCTCCTCTATAACACCACATCCAGGTACTGTGAGCTCAGCTCAGTGGGTGTCTGCAGCAGCAGGTCACTTAACAGGTGGGTTGCACTGGGCAGCCCTGAAAAAGCTTTTTCTGACAGAAAATTTCTTCAAAACTGGGCTGTCATGGTGACACTTCAGCGCTGCAGCTCCATCACCTCCCAAGCGGCATCGCATACTCCCGCGGCCTGTTCCTGGGTACTTGCGGCGGAGATGCTCCGGCTTTAGGCTCACGGTCGCAGTCGCTCTCCTGTTTCGCGTGGCTGCTACGGGAAGGAGGTAAGAGGGTCCCCCAGGCGGGTCCCGCCATTAACTCGAGGTTCCGTCCGCGACCTAGGGAGACGGGTCGCTGTGCTGGCGTGGACACTGTCACCGAGCAGGGACCCCACTAGACCACCAGGGCACTAGAGCACAGGTCAGGTGTACTAACGCCCCATTTAATAAGGCTCGCTAGTACCTGGGGTGGAAGTCCAGCATAGGGGAGCCGGCACTTAACCTGTAGCCTCTCCCCGGCCCAGGGCGCCATCTACTGCAGATTTTCCCTCACTGGAGCTGCCTCACTCTCCATCACTCCCCGACTGAGACACTGGGCGCCATCTTATAAGCATAGCTGCGGCTAGTCTCTGGTACTGCAGGACGAGGTCTCCCTTGTAAAGCCGCCTGTATACAGCGCTGTGACTTTACACTTCAGTATTCTATATGTCTTTATACTGTCAGCGTTAGTTAAGAAAAAGTGTACCTATTACAGGATGTATTGTATGAGTATTCTGATACATATACCTATGGTCTAGGACCGTGCTGCGTTTTATTTATATATATATATATATATATGCCAATTCAGGTTCTCTGGGGCGGATTGCTGCTCCACTCCTCCATGCAAAATATAAAAATATATATATAAATAAATAATCTGTACATATACTAGTCCAGTGCAGTTTTATTGTCATAACAATTATCTGCATTGCCTGTGACTGTGTGCGCCTGTGTCTGCTGTGTGGTACCACTTTCAGTATTTTCCAGCTATAGCTATCACTATATTCTGTACCCTAGGGGACTAGGTGCGTCAAGTTCATATATATATATATATATATATAGATAGAGATATATATATAAGTAGAAAAAGAAAGGAGATCTTTCTTGCGCTTTTAACAAGTGTCAGCCTCTCGTCCCACACAAAGAAACCTTCACCGTGGTTTCACTTCAAGAACATACACCAACAGAAAACGTGAGGAAGAGATGGCGCAACTTGTCACTTCTATGGACACACAGAGATGCTTACATAAAATATTCTCACAGCCGGAGAGAAAATGGGTGAATTGAAATTCACCTTCCACAAATATGAATTCTAAGGATATAACAAAAAGAAACACAAAAACATAGTGTATTCCACTCACAAAACACAGACTTGAAAATAGCATAAAACAAGGCTCTTGTGTGCTGGACTGACTGGAACTTTGGAGAACGGACCTGACAGCGTGGGGACACCTCGAGTAAACCGGGACTTGCGGTGACTATAATCCGTGCTGCTGGTGGCTGTTTTCCTCTTGCCCTGATGTCCATGCAATTCCTTCCTTGTTTTATGCTATTTTCAAGTCTGTGTTTTGTGAGTGGTTTTTATTAAATACCTTTTTAAATATACACAGACAGGATTGCACTATTTTTTATTTTCTCGTTTCTATGTGCCATTTGGATTTTATGCTCTCTGCATATTTATGAAGTTGAGTCATCACGCTTATGGATTTCTACATGTGAATTTAACAATTCCATCATGTGAGTGAGACCAAGAAGTAATAAAGATCCATCAATCAATTTATTTGGAATACACTATGTTTTTGTGTTTCTTTTTGTTATATCCTTAGAATTCATATTTGTGGAAGGTGAATTTCAATTCACCCATTTTCTCTCCGGCTGTGAGAATATTTTATGTAAGCATCTCTGTGTGTCCATAGAAGTGACAAGTTGCGCCATCTCTTCCTCACGTTTTCTGTTAGAGATATATATATATATATATATATATATATATATATAGATAGATAGATAGATAGATAGATAGATATATATATATATAGATATAGATATAGATAGAGGAAGGTGCGGCACTCGGCTCTTAACAAATGTAACAAAGTCGAATGATATTTCAACTTTGTTACATTTGTTAAGAGCCGAGTGCCGCACCTTCCTCTATCTGCATGCTCCTACTGTGAAGGCACCGACCGAAGCTGCATTGTAATTTGGAGTGCCAGACTTCCTATCGTGTGTGTGTGTGTATATATATATATATATATATATATATATATAGTGCATCACAGTATTTACCCATTACGTGTATTCTACTGTGCACTCAGTTATATAATACCGTATTTATTCGCTGGTGTACGGTGTGTTCAGTCACATACGAACAATTTTTTTTTTGCTGGTATTGTACTCTGGCTTTATCGTACTATGGGGGTAATTCAGAGTTGATCGCAGCAGCAAATTTGTTAGCAGTTGGGCAAAACCATGTGCACTGCAGGTGTGGCAGATATAAAATTTGCAGAGAGCGTTAGATTTAGGTGGGGTATATTGTTTCTGTGCAGGGTAAATACTGGCTACTTTAGTTTTACACTGCAATTTAGATTTCAGTTTGAATACACCACACCCAAATCTAACTCTCTCTGCACATGTCATATCTGCGCCCCCCCCCCCCCCCCCCCCCTTGCAGTGCACATGGTTTTGCCCAACTGCTAACATATGCTGCTGCGATCAACTCTTGAGTTAGGCCCTAAGTCACTCTGTTGCATTTGTGTACGTCTGTGGATGCTCCTGCATCATGCAGAGCATGCACCAAAGATTTACCAGAGGGGGAAGTTTTGTATGATGGTCTGTGCACAGTCAGTCCGCAGCTCCTGTAACTAATCAGAAGCCACCCTGGGTACAAACCTATTGGGTACTCTGGTGGAATGCTTTACGCCCCCTATGGGACCATCTGTGCCATTACAGCCACACATTATCCCTGTGGTTAATCTGCCCTGGGGCGGAAAATTTGTCTAACCAGTGGCAGCAATGAAATCAATCCTTGGTCAGACAAAAATCTACACCAGGTCACTCCCGTGTCTCTGGATCATCTAAGCGGGCTGCTTCCTACTCACAATCCACTAATCTCTCAGATGTTTCATCTGAAGAGGAGGGCGAGTATACTGTCCTGTCAGTCACTGAATCAGGTGTTTCTGATGAGGATTCTCCATTGCAAATTGATGTCCCTGCCCTTGTGGTTGCTATTAAGCAAATCCTACAAATCGCTGCTGATGATGAAGAAAACGGATATGTTAAACGGCAGAAGGTGGTTAAAAATCTATTACCCCATTCTGAACATTTAGTGGACATCAGACAAATGCCCTGGTCTAATCCAGGGAAGAAATTCTGTCTGTCTAAATGGGCTTTGGCTCGCTATCCTCTCCCTGCAGAGTAATGTAACAATTGGGCAAATTCACCGCCGGTGGATTCTCTGAATTGGCGGCTGCTAAGACTGCCTTTCTCCCAAATACTAATCCTTCTGCACAGAAGGTTAAAGGTACCCCTTTTCGTTCCTTCCGGCTTCAAGGGAAAGCAAAAGTTCAAGCATAACCGAGACAATCTTGTGCTCCCAAAACCACTAAGCCCAAGGCAAAACAGTCCTAGGTGGCCCGTCAGCCTGCTTCTAAACAAGACAAGCCTGCCACATGACGCGGCGGGCCTCCCCCTGGAGGACTCCAGGGGGGAGGCTGATTTCTGCAGTAAACCCAGGTCTGGTTAAAAACCACTTCAGACGCATGGGTCCGGGAAGTTGTCTCTCAGGGGTATGCATTCTCCTTCAAACTTTCAATTTTGCACCACGGTTATCCCTTCGAATCCGTTAAAGGCGCAAGATCTGCAAAAGGTCCCAGCTCAGAGCATGGTGCACTTGGGGGCACTCCTGGACACACACAGTCAACGACTGTTTCTGTCTCCAGAAAATGTCCTGAGACTTCAAGGCAGGATAAGATGCTTCCTTTGTTGTCCTAGAGCAGGGGTGGGGAACCTTTTTTCTACCGAGGGCCATTTGGATATTTATAAAATCCTTCGGGGGCCATACAAAAATTCTCAACTTAAAAAATTACCGTGCCCCCCACTAGGCCTGCCCCTTAGAGGTACTGTGTGTGCGCGCCGGAGGCGTGCGCGCCAAAAAATGGGTGTGGCCACTTAAAATGGGACGTGATACACACATGCCCCCAATAATGCAGTGCCAGATCCACAATTGCCCCCACAGTGCCAGGTATACAAATGCCCCTCACAGTGCCAGGTATACAAATGCCCCTCACAGTGCCAGGTATACAAATGCCCCTCACAGTGCCAGGTATACAAATGCCCCCCACAGTGCCAGGTATACAAATGCCCCCCACAGTGCCAGGTATACAGATGCCCCCCCACAGTGCCAGGTATACAGATGCCCCCCCACAGTGCCAGGTATACAGATGCCCCCCCACAGTGCCAGGTACACAGATGCCCCCCACAGTGCCAGGTATACAGATGCCCCCCACAGTGCCAGGTATACAAATGCCCCCCACAGTGCCAGGTATACAGATGCCCCCCACAGCGCCAGGTATACAGATGCCCCCCACAGTGCCAGGTATACAAATGCCCCCCACAGTGCCAGGTATACAAATGCCCCCCACAGTGCCAGGTATACAGATGCCCCTCCACAGTGCCAGGTATACAGATGCCCCTCCACAGTGCCAGGTATACAGATGCCCCCCACAGTGCCAGGTATACAGATATCCCCACAGTGCCAGGTATACAGATGCCCCCTGCTTACCGCTCCATTCGGCGGCGTTTCTCATGTGTCAGGAGTGGACAGGGAGGAGAGCGCGGCTATGTCGGGGGGCGGCGGCGGCGTGTAGGACTTCAAACGAGCCACCGGTGCGAGAGCAATCAGAGCTCGCGGACCGGCAGCCGCTGCTCCTGATTGGCTGCCGGTCCACGAGCTCTGATTGGCTCATGAACCAGCTGCTGATTTGAAGTCCTACACGCCGCCGCCACCCGACATAGCCGCGCTCTCCTCCCTGTCCTGACAGCTGAGACACGCTGCCGCCGGACTGAGCGGTGGCGTGTCTCGCTGACAGAAGCGGGTGGGCCGGAGCAAACGGCTTTGCGGGCCTTATATGGCCCGCGGGCTGGAGGTTCCCCACCCCTGTCCTAGAGTGTCAATACACTCGGCGATGCAAGTACTTGGCCTGATGATGTCGGCATTCGACATGGTAGAGTACGCTCAATTTCATTCTCGCCCTCTGCAGAGGTTGATCCTTTCCAAGTGGGATGGCCTACCTCATCGGATCAGATCTCATGTGAGCACTTTGACTCCAGAGGTTCGTCTGTTGCTGACCTGGTGGCTGCAGGACCAGCAAGTGAGCAGGGGCTGTCCCTTCTGGATCCCTGACTGGGTCTTGCTGACAACGGAAGTCATTCTGAGCGGATGGGGTGCAGTGTTGGAGAAGCACTTTTCAGGGTTGCTGGACCAAGGAGGAATCACGCCTTCCAATAAACATTCTGGAATTGCGGGCAGTGTTAAATGCGTTGACTCTCGCCCTGCCTCTGGTACAATACAGGCTGGTTCAATTTCAGTCAGACAGTGGCATACATAAACCACCAACATGGCACTCGAAGCCGCATGGCTATGATGGAAGTGTAAAAAATCCTTCATTGGGCGGAACGCCATCTGCCAGCAATATCTGCAGTGTTCATTCCGGGCGTCCTAAACTGGGAAGTGGACTTCCTCAGTCGCCGTGCACATCGGAGAGTGGAGTCTTCATCCAGAAATCTTTCAACTACTAGTGGAGAAGTGGAGCCTACCAGACGTAGACCTGATGGCGTCTCGACACAATCACAAGGTTCCGGTCTTCGAATCAAGGACCAGGGATCCTCAAGCAGCGTACGTGGATGCACTAGCAATTCCATGGAACTTTTGGCTGCCCTACATGTTCCCTCCAGTCTCACTCCTGCCCAGGGTCCTGCAGAAGTTCAAGAAGGAGGATTTCTACTTCGTCGCTCCTGCGTGGCCCAGACGTCAATGGTTCTCAGACCTTCAGGGTCTATCGACAGAGCATCCCCTTCTACTTCCTCAGTGACCAGACCTCCTCGTACAGGGCCCTTGCCTTTATCCGGACCTGGCCAGACTGGCTTTGATGAGGTGACTCTTGAAGCAACACTCCTGAGGGCCAGAAGATTCTCTGAGGCGGTCATCCAAACTGTTGAAAGCCCGCAAACCGGCATCTGCCCGGATTTATTACAGGGTCTGGAATTCTTACTTCACCTGGTGTGCTGATAAAAATTATGATGCATACAGATTCAGAAATTCCAGAATTCTGGCTTTTCTGCAACGCGGCCTGGACTAAGGCCTTCATCTGGCCTCCCTCAAGGTTCACATATCTGCCTTGTCGGTTTGGTTTCAGAGACAAATTTGTGTCTCTACCTGACATCCATACATTCACTTGGGGTGTTTTACGGATTCAGCCTCCCTATGTCCCTCCTGTGGCTCCATGGGATCTGTCTGTTGTCCTGAATGCCCTGCAAGAGTCTCTATTTTAACGTCTTGAGATGGTGGGCCTTAAATGGCTCACGGCCAAGGTCCTGTTCTTGCTGGCTATTGCCTCTGCAAGACGGGTGTTTGAGATAGCCGCTTTGTCCTGTTGTCCACCCTTTCTGATATTTCATTGTGACCGGGCAGTTCTTAGAACTCGCCCAGGTTGTTTACCCAAGGTGGTGTTATCTTTTCACCTTCACCAAGAGATTGTGGTTCCGGCCTTTATCTCTTCTGATTTGTCCTCCAAAGAGCGGTGTTTGGATGTGGTAAGGGCTCTCTGTATATATGTATAGAGGACTGCCTCTATCAGGAGGTCAGATTCCCTTTTTGTCTTGTTTGGTTTACACAAACGAAACGTGGCTGGCCTGCGAATAAGCAGTCCTTGGCCAGATGAATAGAATGGTGACTGCACAAGCTTAGGCACAGGCAGGTCTCCCAGCTCCTGCTGCTATAACAGGCCATTCTACTCGACCTGTTGGTCCTTCTTGGGTGTCCCACCGTGGCACATCCGCATAACAATTGTGCAAGGCGGCTACGTGGTTCTCTGTGGACACATGTATTAGGTTCTATGCCTTTGATACTTCCGCCTCCCAGTGTGCTTCCTTTGGACACCTGGTTCTCATACTTGCTAAGGCGCATCACCTCTCTTGACGAACTGCTTTAGGACATCCCCGATTTTTCCCTGTGGAAACCAATGTAACCTGCTGCAGAAAAGGAGATTTATGGTAGACTTACCATGGTTACCTCTCTTTCTGCGAGGTACATTGGGTTCCACAGGGCGCCCACCGTGACGCACCTAGCTTTTATGGGTTTGTATGGCATTAGCCGCTGGTCCCTTCTCCTGTCGTGAGAATGTGGTTCTATGTGACTAACATCTACCTTCTCTCTTACCTGCTCCTGCAATGGATTGGTTAACGAAACTGAGCTCACAGTGCCTGGAGGCGGGTTTATAGAGGAGGCCCCAATGCATGCTGGGACAGCCTAAAGCTTTAGCCTGTTGGTGCCTCTGGACCAAGATCCACTCTACACCCACAATGTTTCACAATGGTAAGTCTACCATAATTTCTACTTGTTCTAATTTATAAACTATGTGTTTACTGGAGTGCTTTCCTTTATGGTCCTTTAATCATCTGCAAGTAAAAACTGTGATTGTAGAATTGATATAAGCGGGTAATATATTACACTTTTATACCTCTGAATGCATATTTCCTCAATGGGTTAAATATATTTTGTTAAATGTAGAATTACCTCCATCTGTTGTAAAAAGACAGGCTTTTCCCACTTATGTGACATCACTTGCGCTGCTAGGTACAGCAGTGTAAGGGTGTTTGCACTTTGCTATTATGCAATGTTAAGCTGTAAACAAATAAAGTGTCTTTTAATGTAAAGCCGTGCGTTCAATGGAACGATCTTTTCTTTTGTTTGTAGACATAATAGAAAGCTTAAGTCAGTAGATGCAGATGTGAAGATCAGTTCATATAATAACCTACTTTTTTTTTTCCTCCTTATGTATTATGTCCTGGAGGAATGCCATTGCATCATATTGGCAAAAGATGTTTAAACCTAAGTTTTTCCTATTCACGTATTCCTCTGTTTCTCCACATTTTTGCACTTGTTACCATAATTAGGGGGTGCCATGTAGAAGTAGCAGATATTTTTTTAAACTCTTTTGTTCTGCATCTCCGTAAGCATCAATTTATCTAGTGCTGCAAGATACGTTGTCTTACAGAAATAAAAGATATAAAAACTTCTAGCAGCATAGATGAGAATTTTTACTAAATTCTTCTGCTAAGCAAAGGCATTTAAGGAGAATAATCATTTTAGTAGTGAAAAGAGCATACTAGGTAAACTATACTTTTATCTGCTGTCAACATTATGTGGCTTGGAGGGGGTGATTCAATTGTTTCCCCCCACAGCTGCCACTTAACCACTTAACTGACAATTTATTTCCCCAAAAACCGCTTCGAAATTGTCGTGTTTTTTTAATGAGTGAATTTGGTGAAGAACATGAATTTAAAAAAAATATATAT